>NC_138298.1:40790000-40817500 GCF_965601325.2 Salmo salar
CCAGCTGACATCATGTCAGTGATTCTCTCGTTAACACAGGTGTGAGTGTTGACGAGGACAAGGCTGGAGATCACTCTCTCATGCTGATTGAGTTCGAATAACAGACTGGAAGCTTCAAAAGAAGGGTGGTGCTTGGAATCATTGTTCTTCCTCTGCCAACCATGGTTACCTGCAAGGAAACACATGCAGACATCATTGCTTTGCACAAAAAGGGCTTCACAGGCAAGGGATATTACTGCCAGTAAGATTGCACCTAAATCAACCATTTATCGGATCATCAAGAACTTCAAGGAGAGTGGTTCAATTGTTGTGAAGAAGGCTTCAGGGCGCCCAAGAAAGTCCAGCAAGCGCCAGGACCGTCTCCTAAAGTTGATTCAGCTGCGGGATCGTGGCATCACCAGTACAGAGCTTGCTCAGGAATGGCAGCAGGCAGGTGTGAGTGCATCTGCACGCACAGTGAGGCGAAGACTTTAGGAGGATGGCCTGGTGTCAAGAAGGGCAGCAAAGAAGCCACTTCTCTCCAGGAAAAACATCAGGGACAGACTGATATTCTGCAAAAGGTACAGGGATTGGACTGCTGAGGACTGGGGTAAAGTCATTTTCTCTGATGAATCCCCTTTCCGATTGTTTGGGGCATCTGGAAAAAAGCTTGTCTGGAGAAGACAAGGTACCATCAGTCCTCTGTCATGCCAACAGTAAAGCATCCTTAGACCATTCATGTGTGGGGTTGCTTCTCGGCCAAGGGAGTGGGCTCACTCACAATTTTGCCTAAGAACACAGCCATGAGTAAAGAATGGTACCAACACGTCCTCCGAGAGCAACTTCTCCCAACCATCCAGGAACAGTTTGGTGATGAACAATGCCTTTTCCAGCATGATGGAGCACCTTGCCATAAGGCAAAAGTGATAACTAAGTGGCTCGGGGAACAAAACATCGATATTTTGGGTCCGTGGCCAGGAAACTCCCCAGACCTTCATCCCATTGAGAACTTGTGGTTAATCCTCAAGAGGCAGGTGGACAAACAAAAACCCTCAAATTCTGATAAACTCCAAGCATTGATTATGCAAGAATGGGCTGCCATCAGTCAGGATGTGGCCCAGAAGTTAATTGACAGCATGCCAGGGCGGATTGCAGAGGTCTTGAAAAAGAAGGGTCAACACTGCAAAAACTTCATGTAATTGTCAATAAAAGCCTTTGACACTTATGAAATGCTTGTCATTATACTTCAGTATTCCATAGTAACATCTGACAAAAATATCTAAAGACACTGAGGCAGCAGACTTTGTGAAAATTAATATTTGTGTCATTCTCAAAACCTTTGGCCACGACTGTACTATTCCAGAAACATATAACAGTAATTCCAGTAGTACTGTACTATTCCAGAAACACATTTACAGTAATTCCAGTAGTACTATACTATTCCAGAAACACATATTACAGTAATTCCAGTAGTACTGTACTATTCCAGAAACACATTTACAGTAATTCCAGTAAGTACTATACTATTCTAGAAACATATGACAGTAATTCCAGTAGTAACTGTACTATTCCAGAAACATATTACAGTAATTCCAGTAGTACTGCAGGGGAAAGGGTTCGGTCTAGTCTGTTTTAATATATGGGTGACTGCAGGGGAAAGGGTTCGGTCTGGCTGTTTTTATGATTCTACAACTGAAGGACGAATGTTGCAATTTATGTAGCTGATACAGTACACTTTCTGTTTTACAAATTGTGTGTGTGGTGTGTGTGTGTGGTGTGTGTGTCAATACTAGGGCGTGGTCTGTCTGTCTGTCTCTCCCTGTCTTTTCTCTCTCCCTCTCACCTCACCTCACCTCAACTCACCTCACTCATATCTATCTATCTATCTATCTATCTATCTATCTATCTATCTATCTATCTATCTATCTATCTATCTATCTATCTATCTATCTATCTATCTATCTATCTATCTATCTATCTATCTATCTATCTATCTATCTATCTATCTATCTATCTATCTATCTATCTATCTATCTATCTATCTATCTATCTACTATCTATCTATCTATCTATCTATCTATCTCTCTTTTTCACTCTCTCTCTTTCTCTGTCTCTCTCTCTCTCTGTCTCTCTCTCTCTCTCTCTCTCTCTGTCTCTCTCTCTCTCTCTCTATCTCTCTCTCTCTCTCTCTCTCTCCTCTCTCTGTCTCTCTCTCTCTGTCTCTCTGTCTCTCTCTCTCTCTCTCTCTCTCTATCTCTCTCTCTCTCTCTGTCTCTCTCTCTCTCTCTCTCTCTCTCTCTCTCTTCTGTCTCTCTGTCTCTCTCTCTCTGTCTCTCTCTCTCTCTATCTCTCTCTCTCTCTCTCTCTCTCTGTCTCTCTCTCTCTCTCTCTCTCTCTCTCTGTCTCTCTCTCTCTCTCTGTCTCTCTCTCTCTCTCTCTCTCTGTCTCTCTCTCTCTATCTCTCTCTGGGTGTGGTCTTGCTCCTCCCGTCTAACTGTCTGTCTCTGTTTTCTATCTCTAATAGAGTTGGCTGTCTGATAGTGTGTGTGTGTGTGTGTAACCTTTCCTAAGCCTAAGGAGAGAGCCAGTAAACATGGTGCCATTTAATAACTGGTAGCTATGAAAATAACAGTGTTCAGCCCGGGTCCATGGCTGGATCCGCAGGATGAGCGGGTTCTTTGGCCTGCACCAGAGCCGCGACCAACACTAGTCACCCCCTCCCCCCCACCCTCCCCATTTTGGTTTCAGGTTTGCGGCCGGAGTCCGCACCTTTGGGGAGGGGGGGTACTGTCACGCCCTGACCATAGAGAGCCATTGGTTCTCTATGGTGTAGTAGATCAGGATGTGACTAGAGGCTGATCTAATATGTCTATGTTGTGTTCTAGTTTCTTTTTCTATGTTGTTGTTTTGTATGATTCCCAATTAGAGGCAGCTGGTAATCGTTGTCTCCAATTGGGGATCATATTTAAGTAGTTATTTTTCCCACCTGTGTTTGTGGGATCTTGTTTCTGTGTAGTTGCCTATGAGCACTGCTTGAGCATCACGTATCGTCTATTCTTTGTTGTTTTGTGCGTTTCACTTAAATAAAATATGTGGAACCCAGATCACACTGCACGTTGGTCCGAGTATGCTTCCAGTTCGTACAACGAGCGTGACAGCTTGACTACAACCAATGTGTTGGATGCAGTTGCAGTTTGTTTTGGTAGAAATTGATGCTGAATAATGTATCGTTTTGAAGTGACTTTTATTCTACACTGAACAGAAATATAAACACAACATGTAAAGTGTTGGTTTTATGAGCTGAAATAAAAACATCCCATCAATGTCCCATATGCACAAAAAGCGTATTTCTCTCCAATTTTGTGCACAATATTTGTTTACGCCCCTGTTAGTGAGCATTTCTCCTTTGCCATGATAATCTATCCACCTGACAGGTGTAGCATATCAAGAAGCTGATTAAACAGAATGATCATTACACAGGTGAACCTTGTGCTGGGGGACAATAAAAGTCCACTCCAAAATGTGCAGTTTTGTCAAACAACACAATGCCACAGATGTCTCAAGTTTTGAGGGAGCGTGTAATTGGCATGCTGACTACAGGAATGTCCACCAGAGCTGTTGCCAGAGAATTGAACGTCTCACCATTACAATAACAGGGAGGGGTTAGCATTATATATCATACCCCCAAGACATGCTAACCTCTCACCATTACAATAACAGGGAGGGGTTAGCATTTTATATCGTACCCCCAAGACATGCTAACCTCTCACCATTACAATAACAGGGAGGGGTTAGCATTTTATATCATACCACCAAGACATGCTAACCTCTCACCATTACAATAACAGGGAGGGGTTAGCATTTTATATCATACCCCCAAGACATGCTAACCTCTCACCATTACAATAACAGGGAGGGGTTAGCATTTTATATCATACCACCAAGACATGCTAACCTCTCACCATTACAATAACAGGGAGGGGTTAGCATTTTATATCGTACCCCCAAGACATGCTAACCTCTCACCATTACAATAACAGGGAGGGGTTAGTATTTTATATCATACCTCCAAGACATGCTAACCTCTCACCATTACAATAACAGGGAGGGGTTAGCATTTTATATCGTACCCCCAAGACATGCTAACCTCTCACCATTACAATAACAGGGAGGGATTAGCATTTTATATCATACCACCAAGACATGCTAACCTCTCACCATTACAATAACAGGGAGGGGTTAGCATTTTATATCATACCCCCAAGACATGCTAACCTCTCACCATTACAATAACGTTCGTCTGACGGTCTCATTCATCATTATTCAGGATTCATTCATGGTTAATCGGTAATCATGGTAGAATCCACATTAATGTAGAAGTGTTTAGAAACACATTCTATTAGTTGTATTATATTCTGGAGTACAGAGGCAAAACAACAACACAAATGTATCACTGTCTCAATACTTTTGTAGCTCACTGTACATGGCTCAACAACATTATATTACATGATTAAACACTCACTAAAATACATTTACTCTCTCCTCTCCAATCTCTCGCTCTCTTTGTGTCTTTCTCTCTCTCTCCCCCCCACTTCCCTCTCCATGTCTCTTCCTCTTGCTCTCCCTCTTTCGCCGCCTCTTTCTAGGACAGAGATGTTTGTGTAAGGAAGTACTATAATGCATTACTTAAACTAATCCCATTAAGTGAAGAAAAGCTTGACTCCAACCTTTCAGAGAGAGGGGGGTGAGATGTGTGTATGAGAGAGAGAGAGAGAGAGAGAGAGAGAGACGAGTAGAGAGAGAGAGAGAGAGAGAGAGTGAGAGAGAGAGAGAGAGAGAGAGAGACGAGTAGAGAGAGAGAGAGCGAGAGAGAGACGAGTAGAGAGAGAGAGAGAGACGAGTAGAGAGAGAGAGAGAGAGACGAGTAGAGAGAGAGAGAGAGAGAGAGAGACGAGTAGAGAGAGACGAGTAGAGAGAGAGAGAGAGAGAGAGACAGAGAGAGACAGAGCGAGAGACAGAGAGACAGAGAGAGAGAGAGAGAGAGAGAGAGACGAGTAGAGAGAGAGAGACAGAGAGAGAGAGAGAGAGAGAGAGAGACGAGTAGAGAGAGAGAGACAGAGAGAGAGAGAGAGAGAGAGAGAGATGACATGTTGTCGTAAAAGATGCATGTTATCCTCCCCTCGTTATGACTCATTCTGAACATAGAGACTATAGTTCTAGATCTGTTCCTGACTCATTCTGAACATAGAGACTATAGTTCTAGATCTGTTATCAGACTCATGCTGAACATAGAGACTATAGTTCTAGATCTGTTATCAGACTCCACCTGACAAGAAGCACTATAAACCCAACCCTCCCTTTTAGGATAGCTACCTCTTAACCCAATAAACACTACCAATACACTAACTGTAGCATTGTCTCACAACACACACACACACACACACACACACACACACACACACACCCCTCCATTGACCGGTCCGTAGGAACACAGCATGAACAGTGTTCTGAGATCAGGTTCCCTGCAGATCAATGGAGTCATGGTCTACGACCCAGATGGCACCCTACTCTCTACTTAGTGCACTACAATGAGGGCACAAGACGAGACCCTGATGCAGACACGGGAGGCAGATGGAGTCTTTGATATTTATTATAATCCAAAAGGAGTAGGCAAGAGAATGGTCGTGGATAGGCTAAAGTTCAGGAGGTACAGAGTGGCAGACATGCTCGTGGTCAAGCCAGGCAGAATGGTCAGGCAGGCGGGTACAGAGAACAGAGAACAGGCAAAACCCGGAGGACTAGAAAAAGAAGACGTGCAAAAAAGCAGGAGTACGGGGAAAACCATCCTGGTTGACTTGTAACAAACTGGCACAGAGAGACAGGAAAACACAGGGATAAATACACTGGTACAGAGAGACAGGAAACACAGGGATAAATACACTGGCACAGAGAGACAGAAACAGGGATAAATACACTGGCACAGAGAGACAGGAAACACAGGGATAATTACACTGGTACAGAGAGACAGGAAACACAGGGATAATTACACTGGTACAGAGAGACAGGAAACAGGGATAAATACACTGGCACAGAGAGACAGGAAACACAGGGATAAATACACTGCTACAGAGAGACAGGAAACACAGGGATAAATACACTGGTACAGAGAGACAGGAAACACAGGGATAAATACACTGGTATAGAGAGACAGGAAACACAGGGATAAATACACTGGCACAGAGAGACAGGAAACACAGGGATAATTACACTGGTACAGAGAGACAGGAAACAGGGATAAATACACTGGCACAGAGAGACAGGAAACACAGGGATAAATACACTGGTACCGAGAGACAGGAAACACAGGGATAAATACACTGGCACAGAGAGACAGGAAACACAGGGATAAATACACTGGTACGGAGAGACAGGAAACACAGGGATAAAATACACTGGTACAGAGAGACAGGAAACACAGGGATAAATACACTGGTACAGAGAGACAGGAAACACAGGATAAATACACTGGTACAGAGAGACAGGAAACACAGGGATAAATACACTGGTACAGAGAGACAGGAAACACAGGGATAAATACACTGGTACAGAGAGACAGGAAACACAGGGATAAATACACTGGTACAGAGAGACAGGAAACACAGGGATAAATACACTGGTACAGAGAGACAGGAAACACAGGGATAAATACACTGGTACAGAGAGACAGGAAACACAGGGGTAAATACACTGGTACAGAGAGACAGGAAACACAGGTATAAATACACTGGTACAGAGAGACAGGAAACACAGGGATAAATACACTGGTATAGAGAGACAGGAAACACAGGGATAAATACACTGGTACAGAGAGACAGGAAACACAGGGATAAATACACTGGCACAGAGAGACAGGAAACAGGGATAAATACACTGGTACCGAGAGACAGGAAACACAGGGATAAATACACTGGCACAGAGAGACAGGAAACACAGGGATAAATACACTGGTACGGAGAGACAGGAAACACAGGGATAAATACACTGGTACAGAGAGACAGGAAACACAGGGATAAATACACTGGTACAGAGAGACAGGAAACACAGGGATAAATACACTGGTACAGAGAGACAGGAAACACAGGGATAAATACACTGGTACAGAGAGACAGGAAACACAGGGATAAATACACTGGTACAGAGAGACAGGAAACACAGGGATAAATACACTGGTACAGAGAGACAGGAAACACAGGGATAAATACACTGGTACAGAGAGACAGGAAACACAGGGATAAATACACTGGTACAGAGAGACAGGAAACACAGGGATAAATACACTGGTACAGAGAGACAGGAAACACAGGGAGAAATACACTGGTACAGAGAGACAGGAAACACAGGGATAAATACACTGGTACAGAGAGACAGGAAACACAGGGATAAATACACTGGTACAGAGAGACAGGAAACACAGGGATAAATACACTGGTACAGAGAGACAGGAAAACACAGGGATAAATACACTGGTACAGAGAGACAGGAAACACAGGGATAAATACACTGGTACAGAGAGACAGGAAACACAGGGATAAATACACTGGTACAGAGAGACAGGAAACACAGGGATAAATACACTGGTACAGAGAGACAGGAAACACAGGGATAAATACACTGGTACAGAGAGACAGGAAACACAGGGGTAAATACACTGGTACAGAGAGACAGGAAACACAGGGATAAATACACTGGTACAGAGAGACAGGAAACACAGGGATAAATACACTGGTATAGAGAGACAGGAAACACAGGGATAAATACACTGGTACAGAGAGACAGGAAACACAGGGATAAATACACTGGCACAGAGAGACAGGAAACAGGGATAAATACACTGGTACAGAGAAACAGGAAACACAGGGATAAATACACTGGTACAGAGAGACAGGAAACACAGGGATAAATACACTGGTACAGAGAGACAGGAAACACAGGGATAAATACACTGGTACAGAGAGACAGGAAACACAGGGATAAATACACTGGCACAGAGAGACAGGAAACACAGGGATAAATACACTGGTACAGAGAGACAGGAAACACAGGGATAAATACACTGGTACAGAGAGACAGGAAACACAGGGATAAATACACTGGTACAGAGAGACAGGAAACACAGGGATAAATACACTGGTACAGAGAGACAGGAAACACAGGGATAAATACACTGGTACAGAGAGACAGGAAACACAGGGATAAATACACTGGTACAGAGAGACAGGAAACACAGGGATAAATACACTGGTACAGAGAGACAGGAAACACAGGGATAAATACACTGGTACAGAGAGACAGGAAACACAGGGATAAATACCACTGGTACAGAGAGACAGGAAACACAGGGATAAATTACACTGGTACAGAGAGACAGGAAACACAGGGATAAATACACTGGTACAGAGAGACAGGAAACACAGGGATAAATACACTGGTACAGAGAGACAGGAAACACAGGGATAAATACACTGGTACAGAGAGACAGGAAACACAGGGATAAATACACTGGTACAGAGAGACAGGAAACACAGGGATAAATACACTGGTACAGAGAGACAGGAAACACAGGGATAAATACACTGGTACAGAGAGACAGGAAACACAGGGATAAATACACCAGGGATAACAAGCTACACCTGCAGGGGCTGGGAGACAATCACAAAGACAGGTGAAACTGATCAGGGTGTGACAACTACATTAGTCCAGGAACTCTGGTTAGAAGTAGTGCACTACATTGGTCCAGACCTCTGGTTAGAACTAGTGCACTACATTGGTACAGACCTCTGGTTAGAACTAGTGCACTACATTGGTCCAGACCTCTGGTTAGAACTAGTGTACTACATTGGTCCAGACCTCTGGTTAGAAGTAGTGCACTACATTGGTCCAGAACTCTGGTTAGAAGTAGTGCACTACATTGGTCCAGACCTCTGGTTAGAACTAGTGCACTACATTGGTACAGACCTCTGGTTAGAACTAGTGTACTACATTGGTCCAGACCTCTGGTTAGAACTAGTGCACTACATTGGTCCAGACCTCTGGTTAGAACTAGTGTACTACATTGGTCCAGACCTCTGGTTAGAAGTAGTGCACTACATTGGTCCAGAACTCTGGTTAGAAGTAGTGCACTACATTGGTCCAGACCTCTGGTTAGAACTAGTGCACTACATTGGTACAGACCTCTGGTTAGAACTAGTGTACTACATTGGTCCAGACCTCTGGTTAGAACTAGTGCACTACATTGGTCCAGACCTCTGGTTAGAACTAGTGTACTACATTGGTCCAGACCTCTGGTTAGAAGTAGTGCACTACATTGGTCCAGAACTCTGGTTAGAAGTAGTGCACTACATTGGTCCAGAACTCTGGTTAGAAGTAGTGCACTACATTGGTCCAGACCTCTGGTTAGAACTAGTGTACTACATTGGTCCAGACCTCTGGTTAGAACTAGTGCACTACATTGGTCCAGACCTCTGGTTAGAACTAGTGCACTACATTGGTCCAGAACTCTGGTTAGAAGTAGTGCACTACATTGGTCCAGAACTCTGGTTAGAAGTAGTGCACTACATTGGTCCAGAACTCTGGTTAGAAGTAGTGCACTACATTGGTCCAGAACTCTGGTTAGAAGTAGTGTACTATGTAGGAAGCAGGGTCCCGTGTGGGACACCATTATAGATCCTCTGACTGAAACCTTACCCAGCAGGAGAGAGCATCTGTAGCTATTAGCTAGATGGAGACATTATCCAGAGTAGGTTGTACTGTGTGTGGTGTGTGTGTGTGTGTGTGTGTGTGTGTGTGTGTGTGTGTGTGTGTGTGTGTGTGTGTGTGTGTGTGTGTGTGTGTGTGTGTGTGTGTGTGTGTGTGTGTGTTCACAAGGAGAAACATGTTCGGATGGTATTTCAATCAATTCCTAATACCTTGCTTTGTCTGTCTGTCTGTCTCAGTCTCTCACTCTCTCTCTCTCTCCCCCCCCCCCCCCTCTCTCTCTCTGTCTGTCTGTCTGTCTGTCTGTCTGTCTGTCTGTCTGTCTGTCTGTCTGTCTGTCTGTCTGTCTGTCTGTCTGTCTGTCTGTCTGTCTGTCTGTCTGTCTGTCTGTCTCTCTCTTTCTTTCTTTCTCTCTCCTGCTCTGTCTGTCTGTCTCACTCTCCCTCTTGGTCTGTTTCTGTCTCAGTCTCTCCATCTCTCTTACTCATTCCCACTCCTCCATCTGTGTCTCTGTAGTAAACTGCAATCCGATCTTAAGATACACAGTCGGTTGGTGGAACCTTTATTGGGGAGGACGGCTCATAGTAACGGCTGTAACGAAATGACTTGAATGGCATTACACAGGGTTCATCATACCGACCCTGTTAATAAACACATCATACTGACCCTGTTAACAAACACATCATACTGACCCTGTTAATAAACACATCATACTGACCCTGTTAACAAACACATCATACTGACCCTGTTAACAAACACATCATACCGACCCTGTTAACAAACACATCATACTGACCCTGTTAATAAACACATCATACTGACCCTGTTAACAAACACATCATACCGACCCTGTTAACAAACACATCATACTGACCCTGTTAACAAACACATCATACTGACCCTGTTAATAAACACATCATACTGACCCTGTTAACAAACACATCATACTGACCCTGTTAACAACCACATCATACTGACCCTGTTAACAAACACATCATACTGACCCTGTTAACAAACACATCATACTGACCCTGTTAACAAACACATCATACTGACCCTGTTAATAAACACATCATACTGACCCTGTTAATAAACACATCATACTGACCCTGTTAACAAACACATCATACTGACCCTGTTAATAAACACATCATACTGACCCTGTTAACAAACACATCATACTGACCCTGTTAACAAACACATCATACTGACCCTGTTAATAAACACATCATACTGACCCTGTTAACAAACACATCATACTGACCCTGTTAACAAACACATCATACTGACCCTGTTAACAAACACATCATACTGACCCTGTTAACAAACACATCATACTGACCCTGTTAACAAACTCATCATACTGACCCTGTTAATAAACACATCATACTGACCCTGTTAACAAACACATCATACTGACCCTGTTAACAAACACATCAAACACATCCAAAACATTTCCATGTTTTTGTTACCATTTCCTTCACTCCATTCCAGCCATTAAAATGAGCCGTCCTCCCCTCACCAGCCTCCTGTGTAAGTTATGCATAAGCCAGACTTTCATATGAAACACTGTATTGATGTCAATTAGAGATTTTGTGTCTCAGTAGGAGAAACTGTCAGTTAAGCTTCGGCCCTGAGAGACAGAGAATTCTGGTGCCACTGGGTTGGGCTGCACTTCCTCACACTCACCAGCTGAGGGCGGTAGAGACAAAGTAGTGGATGAGTACCATCAGATAGAGACAGTAGAGGATGAGGACTAACACTCACCATCAGATAGAGACAGTAGTGGATGAGGACTAACACTCACCATCAGATAGATACAGTAGTGGATGAGGACCATCAGATAGAGACAGTAGTGGATGAGGACCATCAGATAGAGACAGTAGAGGATGAGGACCATCAGATAGAGACAGTAGTGGATGAGGACCATCAGATAGAGACAGTAGTGGATGAGGACCATCAGATAGAGACAGTAGTGGATGAGGACCATCAGATAGAGACAGTAGTGGATGAGGACCATCAGATAGAGACAGTAGTGGATGAGGACCATCAGATAGAGACAGTAGTGGATGAGGACCATCAGATAGAGACAGTAGTGGATGAGGACTAACACTCACCATCAGATAGATACAGTAGTGGATGAGGACCATCAGATAGAGACAGTAGTGGATGAGGACCATCAGATAGAGACAGTAGTGGATGAGGACTAACACTCACCATCAGATAGAGACAGTAGTGGATGAGGACCATCAGATAGAGACAGTAGAGGATGAGGACCATCAGATAGAGACAGTAGTGGATGAGGACCATCAGATTGAGACAATAGTGGATGAGGACCATCAGATAGAGACAGTAGTGGATGAGGACCATCAGATAGAGACAGTAGAGGATGAGGACTAACACTCACCATCAGACAGAGACAGTAGAGGATGAGGACCATCAGATAGACAGTAATGGATGAGGACGATCAGATAGAGACAGTAGTGGATGAGGACTAACACTCACCATCAGATAGATACAGTAGTGGATGAGGACCATCAGATAGAGACAGTAGTGGATGAGGACGATCAGATAGAGACAGTAGTGGATGAGGACTAACACTCACCATCAGATAGAGACAGTAGAGGATGAGGACCATCAGATAGAGACAGTAGAGGATGAGGACCATCAGATAGAGACAGTAGAGGATGAGGACCATCAGATAGAGACAGTAGTGGATGAGGACCATCAGATTGAGACAGTAGTGGATGAGGACTAACACTCACCATCAGATAGAGACAGTAGAGGATGAGGACCATCAGATAGAGACAGTAGTGGATGAGGACCATCAGATAGAGACAGTAGTGGATGAGGACGATCAGATAGAGACAGTAGTGGATGAGGACCATCAGATAGAGACAGTAGTGGATGAGGACCATCAGATAGAGACAGTAGTGGATGAGGACCATCAGATAGAGACAGTAGTGGATGAGGACTAACACTCACCATCAGATAGAGACAGTAGAGGATGAGGACCATCAGATAGAGACAGTAGTGGATGAGGACCATCAGATAGAGACAGTAGTGGATGAGGACCATCAGATAGAGACAGTAGTGGATGAGGACTAACACTCACCATCAGATAGAGACAGTAGTGGATGAGGACCATCAGATAGAGACAGTAGAGGATGAGGACTAACACTCACCATCAGATAGAGACAGTAGAGGATGAGGACCATCAGATAGAGACAGTAGAGGATGAGGACCATCAGATAGAGACAGTAGTGGATGAGGACTAACACTCACCATCAGATAGAGACAGTAGAGGATGAGGACAAACACTCACCATCAGATAGAGACAGTAGTGGATGAGGACGATCAGATAGAGACAGTAGTGGATGAGGACCATCAGATAGAGACAGTAGTGGATGAGGACCATCAGATAGAGACAGTAGAGGATGAGGACAAACACTCACCATCAGATAGAGACAGTAGTGGATGAGGACAAACACTCACCATCAGATAGATACAGTAGTGGATGAGGACCATCAGATAGAGACAGTAGTGGATGAGGACCATCAGATAGAGACAGTAGTGGATGAGGACTAACACTCACCATCAGATAGAGACAGTAGAGGATGAGGACCATCAGATAGAGACAGTAGAGGATGAGGACAAACACTCACCATCAGATAGAGACAGTAGTGGATGAGGACCATCAGATAGAGACAGTAGAGGATCAGGACTCCTCCTCCCTCCTCCCTTCCTACTCTCTCCCTCTCTCTCTCTCCCGCCTCCCTCCTCTATCCCTTCCTCCCTCTCTCTCCCTCCTCCCTTCTCTCTCCTCTCTCTCTCTCCCTCCTCCCTCCTCTCTCCCTCTCTCTATCCCTCCCCTCTCTCCCTTCCTCCCTCTTTCTCTCCCTCCTCCCTTCTCTCTCCCTCTCTCTCTCTCTCTCCCTCTCTCTCTCCCTTCCTTCCTCCCTCTTTCTCTCCCTCCTCCCTTCTCTCTCCCTCTCTCTCCCTCCTCTCTCCCTTCCTCCTTCCACACTCCCTCCTCTCCCCCTCTACTCTCCACACTCCCTCCTCTCTCCCTCCTCCCTCCTCTCTCCCTCCTCTCTCCCTCCTCCCTCCTCTCTCCCTCCTCACTCCCTTCCTCCCTCCTCTCTCCCTCCTCCCTCCTCTCTCCCTCCTCTCTCCCTCCTCTCTCCTTCCTCCCTCCCTCCTCCCTCCTCTCTCCCTCCTCCCTCCCTCTCTCCCTCCTCTCTCCCTTCCTCCCTCCTCTCTCCCTCCTCTCTCCCTCCTCTCTCCCTCCTCTCTCCCTCCTCTCTCCCTCCTCCCTCCTCTCACTCCTCCCTCCCTCCCTCCTCTCTCCTCCTCTCCCTCCTCTCTCCCTCCTCCCTTCTCTCTCCCTCCTCCCTCTCTCTCCCTCCTCTCTCCTCTCTCCCTCCTCCCTCCTCTCTCCCTCCTCTCTCCTCTCTCCCTCCTCTCTCCCTCCTCCCTCCTCTCTCCCTCCTCTCTCCCTCCTCCCTCCTCTCTCCTCTCTCCCTCTCTCTCCCTCCTCCCTTCTCTCTCTCTCTCTCCCTCCTCCCTCCTCTCTCCCTCTCTCTATCCCTCCCCTCTCTCCCATCCTCCCTCTTTCTCTCCCTCCTCCCTTCTCTCTCCCTCTCTCTCTCTCCCTCCTCCCTCCCTCCTCCCTCCTCTCTCCCTCCTCCCTCCTCTCTCCCTCCTTCCTCTCTATGTAGTGTATTTGGGGACAGGGTCAGGGAGTGTTTGTAGCTCTAGCAGTAGGTTGGATGTTGGCTCAGTGCCTTACTAAACCCCATACACACACACACACACACACACTCAATACACACACACACACACACACACACACACACACACACACACACACACACACACACACACACACACACACACACACACACACACACACACACACACACACACACACACACACACACACACACACACACACACACACACACACACACACACACACACACACACACACACACACACACACACACAACACGCTAAACAATCTCCTGCTGTTGCTCACACAGCTGAGAGCTGCTGGTACATCTGGAGCATGGTCATCCCCTGGGTGTGTGTGTGTGTGTGTGTGTGTGTGTGTGTGTGTGTGTGTGTGTGTGTGTGTGTGTGTGTGTGTGTGTGTGTGTGTGTGTGTGTGTGTGTGTGTGTGTGTGTGTGTGTGTGTGTGTGTGTGTGTGTGTTATCAGTTATCCCCGCTCTTACTGTTATTATACACACCTGAATGATTCGTAGTGGGTGTGGATGTGTCTTTGAGAGATAGAGAGAGAGAGACAGAGAGACAGAGAGAGAGAGAGAGAGAGAGAGAGAGAGAGAGCGAGAGAGAGAGAGACAGACAGACAGACATAGAGAGAGAGAGACACAGAGAGAGAGACACAGAGAGAGAGAGAAAGAGAGACAGACAGACATAGAGAGAGAGAGACACAGAGAGAGAGAGACAGAGAGAGAGAGAAAGAGAAAGAGTCGCTCCAGTAGTCTCAGTGTCTCTGTCTCTCCTGTCCTGACAACACTCTCTCCATCGGGTCCACGAGGGAGAGAAGAAAGGATGAGAGGAAGAGAGGGAAGAGAGAGAGGAAGGACTTAAAACACATGATCTCAGTCTGGTTGGTTATGGCATTTAAGAACAAGGGGAACCAGTAAAGGACTTACTGTTTTCTACCTAAGAGGGATTTTTACGACATCATCACATTGACTGGCATTTCAGTCCAGGTGACTACCAGGTGACTACCAGGTGACTACCAGGTGACTACCAGGTGACCAACCTGTTGAACTACATTCAACACATGCCAGACCAGACCATGGAGGCAATACAACTGGCTCATTAGCATGCATAGATGAATACATCCATAATAGACATGGAAACTCGATTAATTGATCTATTGGATACTCATGGCACCAGCTCCGTATTGTTGACTAGCCTGAAGACTGGACCTCAAGAGGACCCTTAGCTCTGTATCGTTGACTAGCCTGAAGACTGGACCTCAAGAGGACCCTTAGCTCCGTACTGTTGACTAGACTGAAGACTGGACCTCAAGAGGACCCTTAGCTCCGTATTGTTGACTAGACTGAAGACTGGACCTCAAGAGGACCCTTAGCTCCGTATTGTTGACTAGACTGGAGACTGGACCTCAAGAGGACCCTTAGCTCCGTACTGTTGACTAGACTGAAGACTGGACCTCAAGAGGACCCTTAGCTCCGTACTGTTGACTAGACTGAAGACTGGACCTCAAGAGGACCCTTAGCTCCGTACTGTTGACTAGACTGAAGACTGGGCCTCAAGAGGACCCTTAGCTCTGTACTGTTGACTAGACTGGAGACTGGACCTCAAGAGGACCCTTAGCTCTGTACTGTTGACTAGACAAAAGACTGGACCTCAAGAGGACCCTTAGCTCTGTACTGTTGACTAGACTGAAGACTGGGCCTCAAGAGGACCCTTAGCTCCGTACTGTTGACTAGACTGAAGACTGGACCTCAAGAGGACCCTTAGCTCTGTACTGTTGACTAGACTGGAGACTGGACCTCAAGAGGACCCTTAGCTCCGTACTGTTGACTAGACTGAAGACTGGACCTCAAGAGGACCCTTAGCTCCGTACTGTTGACTAGACTGAAGACTGGACCTCAAGAGGACCCTTAGCTCCGTACTGTTGACTAGACTGAAGACTGGGCCTCAAGAGGACCCTTAGCTCCGTACTGTTGACTAGACTGAAGACTGGACCTCAAGAGGACCCTTAGCTCTGTACTGTTGACTAGACTGAAGACTGGGCCTCAAGAGGACCCTTAGCTCTGTACTGTTGACTAGACTGGAGACTGGACCTCAAGAGGACCCTTAGCTCCGTACTGTTGACTAGACTGAAGACTGGACCTCAAGAGGACCCTTAGCTCCGTACTGTTGACTAGACTGAAGACTGGGCCTCAAGAGGACCCTTAGCTCTGTACTGTTGACTAGACTGAAGACTGGACCTCAAGAGGACCCTTAGCTCCGTACTGTTGACTAGACTGAAGACTGGGCCTCAAGAGGACCCTTAGCTCCGTACTGTTGACTAGACTGAAGACTGGACCTCAAGAGGACCCTTAGCTCTGTACTGTTGACTAGACTGAAGACTGGGCATCAAGAGGACCCTTAGCTCCGTATCGTTGACTAGACTGAAGACTGGACCTCAAGAGGACCCTTAGCTCTGTATCGTTGACTAGACTGAAGACTGGACCTCAAGAGGACCCTTAGCTCCGTACTTCATAACTAGTCTACTAGTGTTTAGACCTAAAGGACAGACAGAGAGTGTGTCTGAGGAAGTGTGTGTGTGAGAGTTGGAGAGGGAGAGTTTAAGCGAGAGTGTGTGTGCGTGTGTGTGTGTGTGTGTGTGTGTGGTGTGTGTGTGTGTGGTGTGTGTGGTGTGTGTTGTGTGGTGTGTGTGTGTGTGTGTGTGTGTGTGTGTGTGTGTGTGTGTGTGAGCCATGGCCCATGCGGCAGCTCACCTGAAGAAGGCTCGTGAGTTAGAGCAGCCTCCCGAGCTCAGAGCCATACAGAAAGCCAGGGAGAGACGCAGACGACACAGAGAGAGAGCAGAGCGCCAACGCCAGGTAACACACACACACACACAGGTCGTGTCCCAATACCCAGAACTGGGTTTGTGATGTAATTGTGTGTGTGTGATGTAATTGTGTGTGTAGATCAGTTCAGCAGATTAGACAGACAGGAACTAAAAGTGACGTGATGCTTGTGTGTGTGTGTGTGTGTGTGTGTGTGTGTGTGTGTGTGTGTGTGTGTGTGTGTGTGTGTGCGTGCGTGCGTGCGTGCGTGCGTGTGTGTCTGTGGTCTTAGCCCCATTGTAATGTATGTGAGGAGTGATTAGTGTTGAGGGGGAGGCACCAGATGACAGATGTGTTGTGTGAATGTCAGGGTCACTGGCAGATCTAGAATAGAAATAGAAGATAGACACTGGCAGATCTAGAATAGAGATAGACTCTGGAAGATCTAGTATAGAGATAGACTCTGGAAGATCTAGTATAGAGATAGACTCTGGACTACTTTAGTCATAGTTTGTAGTTAGTAGTATATATAAATACAGTTTAGTTATAGTATGTAGTTAGTAGTATAGATATATACAGTTTAGTCATAGTATGTAGTTAGTAGTATAGATATATACTGTTTAGTTATAGTATGTAGTATAGATATATACAGTGTAGTTATAGTATGTAGTTAGTAGTATAGATATATACAGTTTAGTTATAGTATGTAGTTAGTAGTATAGATTTATACAGTGTAGTTATAGTATGTAGTTAGTAGTCTAGATATATACAGTTTAGTCATAGTATGTAGTTAGTAGTATAGATATATACCGTTTAGTTATAATATGTAGTTAGTAGTATAGATATATACAGTTTAATTATAGTATGTAGTTAGTAGTATAGATATATACAGTTTAGTCATAGTATGTAGTTAGTAGTATAGATATATACAGTTTAGTCATAGTATGTAGTTAGTAGTATAGATATATACCGTTTAGTTATAGTATGTAGTTAGTAGTATAGATATATACAGTTTAGTCATAGTATGTACTTAGTAGTATAGATATATACAGTTTAGTCATAGTATGTAGTTAGTAGTATAGATATATACTGTTTAGTTATAGTATGTAGTTAGTAGTATAGATATATACAGTTTAGTTATAGTATGTAGTTAGTAGTATAGATATATACAGTTTAGTTATAGTATGTAGTTAGTAGTATAGATATATACAGTTTAATTATAGTATGTAGTTAGTAGTATAGATATATACAGTTTAATTATAGTATGTAGTTAGTAGTATAGCTATATACAGTTTACATATACAGCTGTTTCCACTAGTCAGTGTTTCTGCTGTTTAAATTTAGATCTTTTAGAGAAAGACATTGATAAGAGTGATGGGAACACAGTGGTGCACACACACACACACACACACACACACACACACACACACACACACACACACACACACACACACACACACACACACACACACACACACACACACACACACACACACACACAAACACACACACACACACACACACACACACACACACACACACACAATCAGAACGCCACAAAATACCGATGTTACATACTATGTAATACTTACTGTCTCTCTTTCTCTCTCTACTCCCCTCCTCTCTCTCTCTCTCTCTCTAGTCTGACAGTAACACTAGTTTCCTGCGTGCTGCGAGGGCGGGGAACCTGGACAAGGTTCTGGAGTTCCTGAAAGACGGAGTTGACATCAGTACCTGTAACCAGGTAAGAACCGCTGGAGGTTGCTGTGGCAACGAACATCTAGATACAGCAGCAGTACCACCCTGCATCCCACTGCTGGCTGGCCTCTGAAGCTAAACAGGGTTGGTCTCTGTATGGGAGACTGCCCTGCATCCCACTGCTGGCTGGCCTCTGAAGCTAAACAGGGTTGGTCTCTGTATGGGAGACTGCCCTGCATCCCACTGCTGGCTGGCTTCTGAAGCTAAGCAGGGTTGGTCCCTGGATGGGAGACCAGATGCTGCTGGAAGTGGTGTTGGAGGGCCAGAATGAAGGAACATATTCCTCTGGTCTAAAGAAAATATCCCAATGCCCCAGGGCAGTGATTGGGGTGCTGTTGTTTTGTTTTGTACACTCAGTGTAAAGAGAATTAACCCTAGTTAACAGTATATAACTATAGAGGGAATTAACCCTAGTTAACAGTATATAACTATAGAGGGAATTAACCCTAGTTAACAGTATATAACTATAGAGGGAATTAACCCTAGTTAACAGTATATAACTATAGAGGGAATTAACCCTAGTTAACAGTATATAACTATAGAGGGAATTAACCCTAGTTAACAGTGTATAACTATAGAGGGAATTAACCCTAGTTAACAGTATATAACTATAGAGGGAATTAACCCTAGTTAACAGTATATAACTATAGAGGGAATTAACCCTAGTTAACAGTATATAACTATAGAGGGAATTAACCCTAGTTAACAGTATATAACTATAGAGGGAATTAACCCTAGTTAACAGTATATAACTATAGAGGGAATTAACCCTAGTTAACAGTATATAACTATAGAGGGAATTAACCCTAGTTAACAGTAGATAACTATAGAGGGAATTAACCCTAGTTAACAGTATATAACTATAGAGGGAATTAACCCTAGTTAACAGTATATAACTATAGAGGGAATTAACCCTAGTTAACAGTATATAACTATAGAGGGAATTAACCCTAGTTAACAGTATATAACTATAGAGGGAATTAACCCTAGTTAACAGTATATAACTATAGAGGGAATTAACCCTAGTTAACAGTGGTGACCTGGACACGTGCCAGGATACAGAGGGGAGCAATTAGGAAGGGAGGTTGAGTTAGTTGAATTATGTAGTCCCCTAGTGTGTGTGTGTGTGTGTGTGTGTGTGTGTGTGTGTGTGTGTGTGTGTGTGTGTGTGTGTGTGTGTGTGTGTGTGTGTGTGTGTGTGTGTGTGAGAGACAGGGTAGTGTTGTTATGTGTCCAGTCCCTGTCTTATGTAATAGACTTAATATTTCAGCTCACATGTCATTTGGCTTTTAAAAGCCTCTGTGTCGTAAGTTAAACACACACACACACACACACACACACACACACACACACACACACACACACACACACACACACACACACACACACACACACACACACACACACACACACACACACACACACACACACAAGCGTCTGTTTCGTGAGTTATTAAGTTTGGTCATAAGTCATAGGTTTATTAATATGTTTTATATAATACCAACAAACAAGGGAACAGGGTGGTTTAGACCACAGCCCATAGGGTAGTAGTGTAGTGTAGTGTATAGGGAACAGGGTGGTTTAGACCACAGCCCATAGGGTAGTAGTGTAGTGTGTAGGGAACAGGGTGGTTTAGACCACAGCCCATAGGGTAGTAGTGTAGTGTATAGGGAACAGGGTGGTTTAGACCACAGCCCATAGGGTAGTAGTGTAGTGTGTAGGGAACAGGGTGGTTTAGACCACAGCCCATAGGGTAGTAGTGTAGTGTATAGGGAACAGGGTGGTTTAGACCACAGCCCATAGGGTAGTAGTGTAGTGTATAGGGAACAGGGTGGTTTAGACCACAGCCCATAGGGTAGTAGTGTAGTGTATAGGGAACAGGGTGGTTTAGACCACAGCCCATAGGGTAGTAGTGTAGTGTATAGGGAACAGGGTGGTTTAGACCACAGCCCATAGGGTAGTAGTGTAGTGTATAGGGAACAGGGTGGTTTAGACCACGCCAGTAAGGAACTAGGAAACATCATCACGTCATTACATAGGAGCTAGGAAACATCATCACATCATTATATAGGAACTAGGAAACATCATCACATCATTATATAGGAGCTAGGAAACATCATCACATCATTATATAGGAACTAGGAAACATCATCACTTCATTATATAGGAGCTAGGAAACATCATCACATCATTATAAGGAACTAGGAAACATCATCACATCATTATATAGGAACTAGGAAACATCATCACATCATTATAAGGAACTAGGAAACATCATCACATCATTATATAGGAACTAGGAAACATCATCACATAATTATAAGGAACTAGGAAACATCATCACGTCATTATATAGGAACTAGGAAACATCATCACGTCATTATATAGGAGGTAGGAAACATCATCACATCATTATATAGGAAAAAGGAAACATCATCACATCATTATATAGGAGGTAGGAAACATCATCACATCATTATATAGGAGCTAGGAAACATCATCACGTCATTGTAAGGAACTAGGAAACATCATCACATCATTATATAGGAGCTAGGAAACATCATCACATCATTATATAGGAGCTAGGAAACATCATCACATCATTATATAGGAGCTAGGAAACATCATCACATCATTATATAGGAACTAGGAAACATCATCACATCATTATATAGGAACCATCATCACATCATTATATAGGAACTAGGAAACATCATCACATCATTATATAGGAACTAGGAAACATCATCACATCATTATATAGGAGCTAGGAAACATCATCACATCATTATATAGGAACTAGGAAACATCATCACATCATTATATAGGAGCTAGGAAACATCATCACGTCATTATATAGGAGCTAGGAAACATCATCACATCATTATATAGGAACCATCATCACATCATTATATAGGAACTAGGAAACATCATCACGTCATTATATAGGAGCTAGGAAACATCATCACATCATTATATAGGAGCTAGGAAACATCATCACATCATTATATAGGAACTAGGAAACATCATCACATCATTATAAGGAACTAGGAAACATCATCACATCATTATATAGGAACTAGGAAACATCATCACATCATTATAAGGAACTAGGAACCATCATCACATCATTATATAGGAACTAGGAAACATCATCACATCATTATATAGGAACTAGGAAACATCATCACGTCATTATATAGGAGGTAGGAAACATCAACACATCATTATATAGGAGCTAGGAAACATCATCACGTCATTGTAAGGAACTAGGAAACATCATCACATCATTATATAGGAGCTAGGAAACATCATCACATCATTATATAGGAGCTAGGAAACATCATCACGTCATTATATAGGAGCTAGGAAACATCATCACATCATTATATAGGAACCATCATCACATCATTATATAGGAACTAGGAAACATCATCACGTCATTATATAGGAGCTAGGAAACATCATCACATCATTATATAGGAGCTAGGAAACATCATCACATCATTATATAGGAACTAGGAAACATCATCACATCATTATAAGGAACTAGGAAACATCATCACATCATTATATAGGAACTAGGAAACATCATCACATCATTATAAGGAACTAGGAACCATCATCACATCATTATATAGGAACTAGGAAACATCATCACATCATTATATAGGAACTAGGAAACATCATCACGTCATTATATAGGAGGTAGGAAACATCATCACATCATTATATAGGAGCTAGGAAACATCATCACGTCATTGTAAGGAACTAGGAAACATCATCACATCATTATATAGGAGCTAGGAAACATCATCACATCATTATATAGGAGCTAGGAAACATCATCACATCATTATTTAGGAGCTAGGAAACATCATCACATCATTATATAGGAACTAGGAAACATCATCACATCATTATATAGGAACCATCATCACATCATTATATAGGAACTAGGAAACATCATCACATCATTATATAGGAACTAGGAAACATCATCACATCATTATATAGGAGCTAGGAAACATCATCACGTCATTATATAGGAACTAGGAAACATCATCACATCATTATATAGGAACCATCATCACATCATTATATAGGAACTAGGAAACATCATCACGTCATTATATAGGAGCTAGGAAACATCATCACATCATTATATAGGAACTAGGAAACATCATCACATCATTATAAGGAACTAGGAAACATCATCACTTCATTATATAGGAGCTAGGAAACATCATCACATCATTATATAGGAGCTAGGAAACATCATCACATCATTATATAGGAACTAGGAAACATCATCACATCATTATATAGGAGCTAGGAAACATCATCACATCATTATATAGGAGCTAGGAAACATCATCACATCATTATATAGGAACTAGGAAACATCATCATATCATTAGTGAACTAGTTAATATTGGTGCTGTCTCTCGTTACATCATTAGTGAACTAGTTAATATTGGTGCTGTCTCTCGTTACATCATTAGTGAACTAGTTAATATTGGTGCTGTCTCTCGTTACATCATTAGTGAACTAGTTAATATTGGTGCTGTCTTTAGTTACATCATCACATCATTAGTGAACTAGTTAATATTGGTGCTGTCTCTCGTTACATCATTAGGGAACTAGTTAATATTGGTGCTGTCTCTCGTTACATCATTAGTGAACTAGTTAATATTGGTGCTGTCTCTCGTTACATCATTAGTGAACTAGTTAATATTGGTGCTGTCTCTCGTTACATCATTAGTGAACTAGTTAATATTGGTGCTGTCTCTCGTTACATCATTAGTGAACTAGTTAATATTGGTGCTGTCTCTCGTTACATCATTAGTGAACTAGTTAATATTGGTGCTGTCTTTAGTTACATCATCACATCATTAGTGAACTAGTTAATATTGGTGCTGTCTCTCGTTACATCATTAGGGAACTAGTTAATATTGGTGCTGTCTCTCGTTACATCATTAGTGAACTAGTTAATATTGGTGCTGTCTCTCGTTACATCATTAGTGAACTAGTTAATATTGGTGCTGTCTCTCGTTACATCATTAGTGAACTAGTTAATATTGGTGCTGTCTCTCGTTACATCATTAGTGAACTAGTTAATATTGGTGTTGTCTCTCGTTACATCATTAGTGAACTAGTTAATATTGGTGCTGTCTCTCGTTACATCATTAGTGAACTAGTTAATATTGGTGCTGTCTCTCGTTACATCATTAGTGAACTAGTTAATATTGGTGCTGTCTCTCGTTACATCATTAGTGAGCTAGTTAATATTGGTGCTGTCTCTCGTTACATCATTAGTGAACTAGGTAATATTGGTGCTGTCTCTCGTTACATCATTAGTGAACTAGTTAATATTGGTGCTGTCTCTCGTTACATCATTAGTGAACTAGTTAATATTGGTGCTGTCTCTCGTTACATCATTAGTGAACTAGTTAATATTGGTGCTGTCTCTCGTTACATCATTAGTGAACTAGTTAATATTGGTGCTGTCTCTCGTTACGTCATTAGTGAACTAGTTAATATTGGTGCTGTCTCGTTACATCATTGGTGAACTAGTTAATATTGGTGCTGTCTCTCGTTACATCATTAGTGAACTAGTTAATATTGGTGCTGTCTCTCGTTACATCATTAGTGAACTAGTTAATATTGGTGATGTCTCTCGTTACATCATTAGTGAACTAGTTAATATTGGTGCTGTCTCTCGTTACATCATTAGTGAACTAGTTAATATTGGTGCTGTCTCTCGTTACATCATTAGTGAACTAGTTAATATTGGTGCTGTCTCTCGTTACATCATTAGTGAACTAGTTAATATTGGTGCTGTCTCTCGTTACATAATTAGTGAACTAGTTAATATTGGTGCTGTCTCTCGTTACATCATTAGTGAACTAGTTAATATTGGTGCTGTCTCTCGTTACATCATTAGTGAACTAGTTAATATTGGTGCTGTCTCTCGTTACATCATTAGTGAACTAGTTAATATTGGTGCTGTCTCTCGTTACATAATTAGTGAACTAGTTAATATTGGTGCTGTCTCTCGTTACATCATTAGTGAACTAGTAAACATTGGTGCTGTCTCTCGTTACATCATTAGTGAACTAGTTAATATTGGTGCTGTCTCTCGTTACATCATTAGTGAACTGCATGTCAAGGTCATACGTAGGTAGCATGCCAAGTGGAACCCTTTATTTCTTATCTAGTGCCCTTCTTTTGCCCAGGGGCCATAGGGTATTGTACTCTGTAGGGAACAGGGGACACAGCCATGTTCACTATAGAATGGGATGTTTCTGTGTCGCGGTGGTCAGATTTCATGGCTTGTTTTCCATGCTGGTCTTAAATAGTCCTGTCATGGCCAACTGTTGTTTAGCTTTGTGTTGAATGCTGGGCAGCTGACCCGTGTTTAGCATTCAGTTCTATAGGATATCAGCTGACCCGTGTTTAGCATTCAGTTCTATAGGATATCAGCTGACCCGTGTTTAGCATTCAGTTCTATAGGATATCAGCTGACCCGTGTTTAGCATTCAGTTCTATAGGATATAAGCTGACCCGTGTTTAGCATTCAGTTCTATAGGATATCAGCTGACCCGTGTTTAGCATTCAGTTCTATAGGATATCAGCTGACCCGTGTTTAGCATTCAGTTCTATAGGATATCAGCTGACCCGTGTACGGCATTAAGTTCTATAGGATATCAGCTGACCCGTGTTTAGCATTCAGTTCTATTGGATATCAGCTGACCCGTGTATAACATTCAGTTCTATTTGATATCAGCTGACCCGTGTATCATATTCAGTTCTATTTGATATCAGCTGACCCGTATATCACATTAATTTCTATAGGATATCAGCTGACCCGTGTATAACATTCAGTTCTATTTGATATCAGCTGACCCGTGTATAACATTCAGTTCTATAGGATATCAGCTGACCCGTGTATAACATTCAGTTCTATTTGATATCAGCTGACCCGTGTACAACATTCAGTTCTATTGGATATCAGCTGACCCGTGTACAACATTCAGTTCTATTGGATATCAGCTGACCCGTGTACAACATTCAGTTCTATTGGATATCAGCTGACCCGTGTACAACATTCAGTTCTATTTGATATCAGCTGACCCGTGTATCACATTCAGTTCTATTGGATATCAGCTGAACTTTGGATAGATTGTCTCTTATATTTATACTGTAGATGTGTTCTATAAACAGAATACTATATTTATACTGTAGATGTGTTCTATAAACAGAATACTATGTTTATACTGTAGATGTATTCTATAAACAGAATACTATATTTATACTGTAGATGTATTCTATAAACAGAATGCTATATTTATACTGTAGAAGTATTCTATAAACAGAATACTATATTTATACTATAGATGTATTCTATAAACAGAATACTATATTTATACTGTAGATGCGTTCTATAAACAGAATACTATATTTATACTGTAGATGTATTCTATAAACAGAATACTATATTTATACTGTAGAGGTTTTCTATTCACAAACTACTATGTTTATGCACATATCCAGCTCTCAGTTCTGATGGGTCACTGTGACATCATAAGTACATATCCAGCTCTATGTTCTGATGGGTCACTGTGACATCATTAGTACATATCCAGCTCTAAATTCTGATGGGTCACTGTGACATCATTAGTACATATCCAGCTCTAAGTTCTGATGGGTCACTGTGACATCATTAGTTGTCACAAAATCCTTCATTGTGTTGCAGGGAAGACCAAAATGCAGCGGAGTTGTGGATACTCATATTTTAATTAACAAAAAAAGAGTAAAGCATCCACTTGACAAAACAATAAATGATACCCACAACACTAAACAGTTTTGCAGGCTCACCAACGCAGTGCAAAAACAACCACCCACAAACCCCAGTGACAAACAACTCCTACATATATGACTCCCAATCAGGAACAACGATTCCCAGCTGTTCCTGATCAGGAGTCACAAGACACACACAAGACTGCCACGTCCTGACCCCCAAACTACTACACCAGCTCCATCTGCTGGTCAGGACGTGACATTAGAACATATCCAGCTCTCAGTTCTGATGGGTCACTGTGACATCATTAGTACATATCCAGCTCTCAGTTCTGATGGGTCACTGTGACATCATTAGTACATATCCAGCTCTAAATTCTGATGGGTCACTGTGACATCATTAGAACATATCCAGCTCTAAGTTCTGATGGGTCACTGTGACATCATTAGTACATATCCAGCTCTAAGTTCTGATGGGTCACTGTGACATCATTAGAACATATCCAGCTCTAAGTTCTGCTGGGTCACTGTGACATCATTAGAATGCCCCCAAACCTCCCACCTCTCCCTTCTCTCTCAGCTGCTTTATTTGGGTCTGAGTCTCCCCACAACTGTTCTCACCCCCTCCTCCCCCTCCTCCCCTCTCC
>NC_138298.1:42022500-42532500 GCF_965601325.2 Salmo salar
GTTACATTCTGCTGTATGTTATAAACCAGATCAGCTGTCTGTTCACCTGTTACATTCTGCTGTATGTTATAAACCAGATCAGCTGTCTGTTCACCTGTTACATTCTGCTGTATGTTATAAACCAGATCAGCTGTCTGTTCACCTGTTACATTCTGCTGTATGTTATAAACCAGATCAGCTGTCTGTTCACCTGTTACATTCTGCTGTATGTTATAAACCAGATCAGCTGTCTGTTCACCTGTTACATTCTGCTGTATGTTATAAACCAGATCAGCTGTCTGTTCACCTGTTACATTCTGCTGTATGTTATAAACCAGATCAGCTGTCTGTTCACCTGTTACATTCTGCTGTATGTTATAAACCAGATCAGCTGTCTGTTCACCTGTTACATTCTGCTGTATGTTATAAACCAGATCAGCTGTCTGTTCACCTGTTACATTCTGCTGTATGTTATAAACCAGATCAGCTGTCTGTTCACCTGTTACATTCTGCTGTATGTTATAAACCAGATCAGCTGTCTGTTCACCTGTTACATTCTGCTGTATGTTATAAACCAGATCAGCTGTCTGTTCACCTGTTACATTCTGCTGTATGTTATAAACCAGATCAGCTGTCTGTTCACCTGTTACATTCTGCTGTATGTTATAAACCAGATCAGCTGTCTGTTCACCTGTTACATTCTGCTGTATGTTATAAACCAGATCAGCTGTCTGTTCACCTGTTACATTCTGCTGTATGTTATAAACCGCGCACCATGTCATCTGCATAAACTTTAAATAATAGCCTATCTAATAGGCCCAATTCAATGAGAAATGCGCATGGTAATTAGTTGTATGGCTACATCGGGAATATGAACTCATCATGGCCACAAAAGGTGAGGAATTTATTACGCAATGATTATGACAATGTTTTATGTTTATAAATTAAATTGTCTACGCAAGAAATGTCACATTACAATATTCAGACGTACCTACAAAAGTCAATGGAAAAGGTGAGTCGTCTGTTCCAACGTTAAAATGCACTTCGGATCGGATCGCACAGAGCAGTGGTCACCAACCTTTTCTGAGTCAAGATCACTTTCTGAGTCAAAATGCAAGCAGAGATCTACCGCTCTGATATTTTATTACCATGACTTATAAAACGTAAGCCCATGCAACATTAACCAATTAAAAACAGTTCTGTAGCAATGAGGTTTGTGCAGTAAACTACAGGCCCAATACATTATCACCGCATACTGGCTTTGCTTGAATTTACCTGCCAATGCATTGTTGTTCGGGACATCTAAAAATATATATATTTGAGGTAGTCTATATGATCACACCGGTAATAGATCCATTGTTGTATTACTTTTGAGGCACAGCTGAGTGAGCATACGTTTAAATAATTAGCTTTTTATTTTACTGGGCTGATGGTGCCTGCATCTGATGGTCAGTCTCATCAGAGGGAGAGAGCAGCAGACTGAGGGTCAGTCTCAGCAGAGGGAGAGAGCAGCAGACTGAGGGTCCGTCAGCAGAGGGAGAGAGCAGCAGACTGAGGGTCAGTCTCAGCAGAGGAAGAGAGCAGCAGACTGAGGGTCCGTCTCAGCAGAGGGAGAGAGCAGCAGACTGAGGGTCAGTCTCAGCAGAGGGAGAGAGCAGCAGACTGAGGGTCAGTCTCAGCAGAGGGAGAGAGCAGCAGACTGAGGGTCAGTCTCAGCAGAGGGAGAGAGCAGCAGACTTAGGGTCAGTCTCAGCAGAGGGAGAGAGCAGCAAAATGAGGGTCAGTCTCAGCAGAGGGAGAGAGCAGCAGACTGAGGGTCTGTCTCAGCAGAGGGTGAGAGCAGCAGACTGAGGGTCAGTCTCTCAACATCCCTCCGCTCTCCCTTTCCTCCACTGACACTGACCAAAAAGGGACACCGTCTTCCAGCTGATGGCGAAACTCGAGTCGCACCTCATTATTTCTGCTTCATGCACAAATTCATGTTGTTACTCCTATGAACAGAGAAAGTGAAATATTTATTGATATTAAAAAAGACCCAAGCCGCTAATAATAACAAGGCCTATAGATCCACTTTCCTCCTCATTCATTACTGCTGCACTGCTTGTTGTAGCGCTGAGTGGAAATAGGAACAACGCGCATTTTATGGCTTATAAAAGTGTTGAATACAAAGTGTTGACAGCGCTGAGTAAAAACTTAACATGAACTCACTCATAAAAACAGCAGCTCTTTGCTGCATTCGTTGACAGTCTCTCTCTAGTCATGGTTTTAAACGTTTTGGAATCTCACAATATCAATTTTGCCGTAGCTTTATTTTATGTCTGCTACGTCACTGTAGACTCGGTCATCTGAGCAATCTGATTGGCCAGCGGACACATGGTGCACTTGATTTCCTCCCCAGGCCCACCGGGAAGCAGAGTTTGTACCTTCAGACACATGAAATGGAAACAGTTTGTACCTTCAGACACATGAAATGGAAACAGTTTGTACATTCAGACACATGAAATGGAAACAGTTTGTACCTTCAGACACATTAAATGGAAACAGTTTGTACATTTAGACACATGAAATGGAAACAGTTTGTACATTCAGACACATGAAATGGAAACAGTTTGTACCTTCAGACACATGAAATGGAAACAGTTTGTACATTCAGACACATGAAATGGAAACAGTTTGTACCTTCAGACACATGACATGGAAACAGTTTGTACCTTCAGACACATGACATGGAAACAGTTTGTACCTTCAGACACATGAAATGGAAACAGTTTGTACATTCAGACACATGAAATGGAAACAGTTTGTACCTTCAGACACATTAAATGGAAACAGTTTGTACCTTCAGACACATGAAATGGAAACAGTTTGTACATTCAGACACATGAAATGGAAACAGTTTGTACCTTCAGACACATTAAATGGAAACAGTTTGTACCTTCAGAGACATGGAATGGAAACAGTTTGTACATTCAGACACATGAAATGGAAACAGTTTGTACATTCAGACACATGAAATGGAAACAGTTGGTACCTTCAGACACATGAAATGGAAACAGGTTGTACATTCAGACACATGAAATGGAAACAGTTTGTACCTTCAGACACATGAAATGGAAACAGTTTGTACCTTCAGACACATTAAATGGAAACAGTTTGTACCTTCAGAGACATGGAATGGAAACAGTATGTACATTCAGACACATGAAATGGAAACAGTTTGTACCTTCAGACACATGAAATGGAAACAGTTTGTACATTCAGACACATGAAATGGAAACAGTTTGTACATTCAGACACATGAAATGGAAACAGTTTGTACCTTCAGACACATGAAATGGAAACAGTTTGAACCTTCAGACACATGAAATGGAAACAGTTTGTACATTCAGACACATGAAATGGAAACAGTTGGTACCTTCAGACACATGAAATGGAAACAGGTTGTACATTCAGACACATGAAATGGAAACAGTTTGTACCTTCAGACACATGAAATGGAAACAGTTTGTACATTCAGACACATGAAATGGAAACAGTTTGTACATTCAGACACATGAAATGGAAACAGTTTGTACCTTCAGACACATGAAATGGAAACAGTTTGTACATTCAGACACATGAAATGGAAACAGTTTGTACCTTCAGACACATGAAATGGAAACAGTTTGTACCTTCAGACACATGAAATGGAAACAGATTGTACATTCAGACACATGAAAAGGAAACAGTTTCTACATTCAGACACACGAAATGGCAACAGTTTGCCAACCCGGCGCGCAGGACAGCAGCTGAATTGTCTGAACCTACCACCAACAGCCCGAGACTAATAACAAAGAATAGAAACACAAGGATTTATCGTTGGGTTTTTACAGAAACGTTTGGCGATCAACTAGAAATGCCTTGGAGATCGACAAGTCGATCGCGATAAACCGGTTGGTGGCCACTGGCACAGAGCAAAATAGTCTGCTTGAAATACCGTAGTTTATCTAGTTACTACTGTGAAGTGGATCCAATTAAATGAGAGATGGGAGGAATGGTAGCCAATCCTAACTTGTTATAGGCCTATAGGATATTTGGCGAGTATAGGAATTATTCTGCAATGATCATGGAAATGAAATAAATAACAGGAAATATATGCCTACTTCTAATTATTATAGAATGTAAAGACACATCGATTAACGCTCTTCTCACTAACAGCTAATGATTGCATCTTGTTATTATATTTAGCCAGGTCTACCTGTTCTTTAGTTCTGAATAAGAGTCTCGTCATATATTCCCCATCTGCACCAGGCTACTACTAGTCTACTTTTGTCTTCTTGCAATGCAAGACTTCAACCACTAGAAACTGTAAGGACGCCTGGTCTAAAGTTAGCAGGAGGATTAGCAAATTCTCATGTCAAGTTCACTTTTTATAAATGACAACATTTGCGTGAAAACTGGCACATGCATGTTTTGTGGCATATTTTGTGTGTAGACAACGTTTACAAATGTGGTCCCTGGTATTTTACATAGAGCAAAATACTTGAAATAGCTTATCTATTTACTGTTGTGAAGTCGGTCCAATTAAACGAGAGATGGGACGAATGGTAACCTTGTTGTAGGCCTATATTCTACCTCGTGAGTATGAAAACATCACAGAAAAGGTGAGAAATGTATTATGCAACGATCATGGAAACGAAATAAATAGAAGCCTAGGAAATAGATGGCTATTTCTAATTATTTTAAAATGCAAAGATAAACGGAATGGATGTCTCAGTAACGGCAAATTGTTGCATCTTGTTATTAAACTTTTTATTGTTATGAATAAGCGTGTCCATCATATCCCACATTTACACTAAATACTAATCTACTGGCCTTCTTGAAATGCAATACTTCAACCACTAGAAACTGTGCATACACATGGTCTAAAGTTAGCGGAAAGGTGTGTGTGAGTGTGTGTGTGTGTGTGTGTGTGTGTGTGTGTCTGTCTGCGCGTGTGTTTTGTGTTTGTGTGTCTTCACATAAACCTATACCTGTTGAACCCGCCCACTGTGTTGAAACAAGGAAGTACATTTATAAGGAAGTAGAGGCAGAACTGGACACTGTCGGTCGAAGAAAAATGTTTCTGAGGTTTGTAGCGTTCTTTTACCATTTTATGACAAAAAGTGTTTTGGAGAAGTTAGGCCATCGCAGAGAGAGGTGATTTAGGGGGTAAGACATCCACAGAATTGTTAAGTTATTACAATACTGATTTCAACTTTCAATAATGATCATTTTAGGCATCCTTACATTGATGCTGATTCATATTGATCAGCCTAGTCAATATGTATCAATGTTATATTATAGGCTACAGGGCTATGAGGTAGGGTATGGGGTTATATTATAGTCTACAGGGTTATGAGGTAGGGTATGGGGTTATATTATAGTCTACAGGGCTATGAGGTAGGGTATGGGGTTATATTATAGTCTACAGGGCTGTGAGGTAGGGTATGGGGTTATATTATAGTCTACAGGGTTATGAGGTAGGGTATGGGGTTATATTATAGTCTACAGGGTTATGAGGTAGGGTATGGGGTTATATTATAGGCTACAGGGCTATGAGGTAGGGTATGGGGTTATATTATAGTCTACAGGGCTATAAGGTAGGGTATGGGGTTATATTATAGTCTACAGGGTTATGAGGTAGGGTATGGGGTTATATTATAGTCTACAGGGCTATAAGGTAGGGTATGGGGTTATATTATAGTCTACAGGGCTATGAGGTAGGGTATGGGGTTACATTATAGTCTACAGGGTTATGAGTTAGGGTATGGGGTTATATTATAGTCTACAGGGCTATGAGGTAGGGTATGGGGTTATATTATAGTCTACAGGGCTATGAGGTAGGGTATGGGGTTATATTATAGTCTACAGGGTTATGAGGTAGGGTATGGGGTTATATTATAGGCTACAGGGCTGTGAGGTAAGGTATGGGGTTATATTATAGTCTACAGGGCTATGAGGTAGGGTATGGGGTTATATTATAGTCTACAGGGCTGTGAGGTAGGGTATGGGGTTATATTATAGTCTACAGGGTTATGAGGTAGGGTATGGGGTTATATTATAGTCTACAGGGCTATGAGGTAGGGTATGGGGTTATATTATAGTCTACAGGGCTATGAGGTAGGGTATGGGGTTATATTATAGGCTACAGGGCTATGAGGTAGGGTATGGGGTTATATTATAGTCTACAGGGTTATGAGGTAGGGTATGGGGTTATATTATAGGCTACAGGGTTATGAGGTAGGTTATGGGGTTATATTATAGTCTACAGGGCTATGAGGTAGGGTAAGGGGTTATATTATAGTCTACAGGGCTGTGAGGTAGGGTATGGGGTTATATTATAGTCTACAGGGTTATGAGGTAGGGTGTGGGGTTATATTATAGTCTACAGGGTTATGAGGTAGGGTATGGGGTTATATTATATTCTACAGGGTTATGAGGTAGGGTATGGGGTTATATTATAGTCTACAGGGCTGTGAGGTAGGGTATGGGGTTATATTATAGTCTACAGGGTTATGAGGTAGGGTATGGGGTTATATTATAGGCTACAGGGCTATGAGGTAGGGTATGGGGTTATATTATAGTCTACAGGGCTGTGAGGTAGGGTATGGGGTTATAATATAGTCTACAGGGTTATGAGGTAGGGTATGGGGTTATATTATAGTCTACAGGGCTGTGAGGTAGGGTATGGGGTTATATTATAGGCTACAGGGTTATGAGGTAGGGTATGGGGTTATATTATAGTCTACAGGGCTATGAGGTAGGGTATGGGGTTATATTATAGGCTACAGGGCTGTGAGGTAAGGTATGGGGTTATATTATAGTCTACAGGGCTATGAGGTAGGGTATGGGGTTATATTATAGTCTACAGGGCTGTGAGGTAGGGTATGGGGTTATATTATAGTCTACAGGGTTATGAGGTAGGGTATGGGGTTATATTATAGTCTACAGGGCTATGAGGTAGGGTATGGGGTTATATTATAGGCTACAGGGCTGTGAGGTAAGGTATGGGGTTATATTATAGTCTACAGGGCTATGAGGTAGGGTATGGGGTTATATTATAGTCTACAGGGCTGTGAGGTAGGGTATGGGGTTATATTATAGTCTACAGGGTTATGAGGTAGGGTATGGGGTTATATTATAGTCTACAGGGCTATGAGGTAGGGTATGGGGTTATATTATAGTCTACAGGGCTATGAGGTAGGGTATGGGGTTATATTATAGGCTACAGGGCTATGAGGTAGGGTATGGGGTTATATTATAGTCTACAGGGTTATGAGGTAGGGTATGGGGTTATATTATAGGCTACAGGGTTATGAGGTAGGTTATGGGGTTATATTATAGTCTACAGGGCTATGAGGTAGGGTAAGGGGTTATATTATAGTCTACAGGGCTGTGAGGTAGGGTATGGGGTTATATTATAGTCTACAGGGTTATGAGGTAGGGTATGGGGTTATATTATAGTCTACAGGGCTGTGAGGTAGGGTATGGGGTTATATTATAGTCTACAGGGTTATGAGGTAGGGTATGGGGTTATATTATATTCTACAGGGTTATGAGGTAGGGTATGGGGTTATATTATAGTCTACAGGGCTGTGAGGTAGGGTATGGGGTTATATTATAGTCTACAGGGTTATGAGGTAGGGTATGGGGTTATATTATAGGCTACAGGGCTATGAGGTAGGGTATGGGGTTATATTATAGTCTACAGGGCTGTGAGGTAGGGTATGGGGTTATAATATAGTCTACAGGGTTATGAGGTAGGGTATGGGGTTATATTATAGTCTACAGGGCTGTGAGGTAGGGTATGGGGTTATATTATAGGCTACAGGGTTATGAGGTAGGGTATGGGGTTATATTATAGTCTACAGGGCTGTGAGGTAGGGTATGGGGTTATGTTATAGTCTACAGGGTTATGAGGTAGGGTATGGGGTTATATTATAGTCTACAGGGTTATGAGGTAGGGTATGGGGTTATGTTATAGTCTACAGGGCTGTGAGGTAGGGTATGGGGTTATGTTATAGTCTACAGGGCTGTGAGGTAGGGTATGGGGTTATAATATAGTCTACAGGGTTATGAGGTAGGGTATGGGGTTATATTATAGGCTACAGGGTTATGAGGTAGGGTATGGGGTTATAATATAGGCTACAGGGCTGTGAGGTAGGGTATGGGGTTATAATATAGGCTACAGGGTTATGAGGTAGGGTATGGGCGATTGATTTATTTGCGCTCTTTCACATCCCGGAGGAAGACGTGTGTCACGTCATCTAGTTTCTTTGTAGAAAAATAATTGTCGCTCTTGTCAATTCGGTAAAAAGTGACATGCGGTAATGGGCATTGAAACTAAATGTGACCGACAGACTTGATTCGGTCTTACGTAGCAACATTTGAAATTGTGTTTTTTACATTGAAAAAAAAGCAGAGTCAGAGGCACAAAAAGGTATATCATACACTGCATTTGAGGAACAATGGGAAAGTAATTCTGCTTTGAAAGTTGATAAACCTGAAACCCCACCTTTGTGAAAATGGCCCCTGAATGTTTTTGGTGCGCCTACTGGAGAGCTCTCCTTTGTCTCCACCCATTCAGCATTGTTCACACCCTCTTAAGCCTTAGCCCCACCCATCTGTTGAAGGATTCACATGTGAGGTCATGTGATAAACAGTGAGTAGTGTAGTAAAGATTAAGACTAAAAGTAGTAGCCTACAATAAGGAACAATCCCAGGTAAGCAGAAAGTGTCCAGATAAAAATATTGTATAAATGTTAGATGACGCTAATCCAGACACTAAACTGATGGTTCATGTGAAAGAAATGCTATATCCCCCAGCCACGTCTAGCTAAGTGGATGGGTCTCTACAGAAGGTGGAAACTGTACAGACAAATGGTTACTTACGTAGTAGCAATATCAGAAATAGATAGTGTCAATATAAATAATATAAATACAAAAATAACAAGTGTCAATATAGAGAAAGAACTACATAATATACAGTATGTAGAAGAACAATATCAATAACCATATCAGTGATACTGGTGATAGATGAGGTAGTTATACAGTATGTCGGGCAGTCTCTATGGGGGTGCCACAGGGTTCAATTCTCGGGCCGACTCTTTTCTCTGTATACATCAATGATGTCGCTATTGCTGCTGGTGATTCTCTGATCCACCTCTACGCGGACGACACCATTCTGTATACTTCTGGCCCTTCTTTGGACACTGTGTTAACTAACCTCCAGACGAGCCTCAATGCCATACAACTCTCCTTCTGTGGCCTCCAACTGCTCTTAAATGCAAGTAAAACTAAATACATGCTCTTCAACCAATCGCTACCCGCACCTGCCCGCCCGTCCAGCACTCTGGACGGTTCTGACTTAGAATATTTGGACATCTACAAATACCAATATACAATCCAAAATTAAATCTACAATCGGCTTCCTATTTCCCAACCAAGCATCCTTCACTCATGCTGCCAAACATACCCTTGTAAAACTGACTATCTGAGATCCTCAGAAGGTTCTACAGTTGCAACATCGAGAGCATCCTGACCGGTTGCGTCACCTCCTGGTACGGCAATTGCTCTGCCTCCGACCGCAAGGCACTTCTGAGGGTAGTGCGTACGGCCCAGTACATCACTGAGGCAAAGCTGCCTGCCATCCAGGACCTCTACACCAGGCGGTGTCAGAGGAAGGCCCTAAAAATTGTCAAAGACCCCAGTCATAGACTGTTCTCTCTACTACCGCATTGTAAGCGGTACCGGAGTGCCAAGTCTTGGACAAAAAGGCTTCTGAACAGTTTTTACCCCCAAGCCATAAGACTCCTGAACAGGTAACCAAATTGTTACCCGGACTATTTGCCCCCCCCCAACCCCTCTTTTACGCTGCTGCTACTCTCTGTTTATCTAATATGCATAATCACTTTAACTATACATTCATGTACATACTACCTCAATTGGCCCGACCAACCAGTGCTCCCGCACATTGGCTAACCGGGCTGTCTGCATTGTGTCCCACCCACCACCCGCCAACCCCTCTTTTTACGCTACTGCTACTCTCTGTTCATCATATATGCATAGTCACTTTAACCAAACCTACATGTACATACTACCTCAATAAACCTGACTAACCGGTGTCTGTATATAGCCTTGCTACTCTTATTTTCAAATGTCTTTTTACTGTTGTTTTATTTCTTTACTTACCTACACACACACACACATACCTTTTTTTCGCACTATTGGTTAGAGCCTGTAAGTAAGCATTTCACTGTAATGTCTACACCTGTTGTATTCGGCACACGTGACAAATAAACTTTGATTTGATATCTTACCGATCCTTAACTTCGGCGATTGGATGCAGCAAATTGGATGCAGTCTATCACAGTGCCATCCGTTTTGTCACCAAAGCCCCATATACTACCCACCACTGCGACCTGTATGCTCTCGTTGGCTGGCCCTCGCTTCATATTCGTCGCCAAACCCACTGGCTCCAGGACATCTATAAGTCTTTGCTAGGTAAAGCCCCGCCTTATCTCAGCTCACTGGTCACCATAGCAGCACCCACCCATAGAACGCGCTCCAGCCGGTATATTTCACTGGTTACCCCCAAAGCCAATTTCTCATTTGGCCGCCTTTCCTTCCAGTTCTCTGCTGCCAATGACTGGAACGAATTGCAAAAATCACTGAAGCTGGAGACTCATATCTCCCTCATTAACTTTAAGCAACAGCTGTCAGAGCAGCTCACATATCACTGCACCTGAACATAGCCCATCTGTAAATAGCCCATCCAACTACCTCATCCCCATACTGTATTTTTTTTATTTATCTTGCTCCTTTGCACCCCAGTATCTCTACTTGCACATTCATCTTTTGCACATCTATCAACTCCAGTGTTTTAATTGCTAATTTGTAATTATTTCGCCACTATGGCCTATTTATTGCCTTACCTCCCTTATCTTACTTCATTTGCACACACTGTATATATACTTTTCTATTGTGTTATTGCCTTTGTTTGTTTATTCCATGTGTAACTCTGTGTTGTTGTTTGTGTTGCACTGCTTTGTTTTATCTTGGCCAGGTCGCAGTTGTAAATGAGAACTTGTTCTCAACTGGCCTACCTGGTTAAAGGGATCAGAAACCGGGCCGGCAAGTAGGGAGATATTATCAGTAGATATTTTAAACAGGCTGAGAGCTGAAGGAGCTCACTTGCACTCATTGTGCAGTGACCTGTTTTACTTCTCTGTATTATATTACAGGAGCCTGATATGAGCGTTGTTATCCCACAATCACACCCTGTGCAGTCCTGCTGCCCAAGTTAGAGTAGAATTATCATACTACGCTACCAACGTTATTGATTGACAAATTGTGCCTTTTTATGGTGTTTCATCAGCTGCAATTGGTTGTTGTAATTCCGAGAGCTGCCTTGTAGATATTACCGGAAATTTCTATCCTTGACACTTCCCTCTCACCCATACGGCAAATTATTATTTTTTACTTATTAAAAATAAGTAAAAAAGCTGTCGACTGTTCAGTTTAATCATTTTCATACAGTGGGGAGTCTACCTTATTGCCCCATTTTCTCCATATCAGGGCTGGGCTGTTGTTGAAGACAAGGGCTCTCTTTACTTTCAATGCAATGAGGAATGAAGGAGAAATGTGAAGGGCCTTGTCTGATATGGATGACTAATGGAGTGCTCTGGTCTTGGGCGACTCTGGAACCTGATGTGGGTGGTAGGAGCACATAGCAGCACCATTTTAGCCCACTCTGTCCCCGTCATTCCCAGGCCTACAGAGCCGGAAAGGCAATGGCAGCCTTTTGCGCCAAGCCCTTTGGTGTCCAACCCACCACCATCCGATGGCAGTAGTTCTGAGCGATTAACCAACACTTGTTATTTTTTAATTGTTTTAACTATTTGAATTCTATTTAGTGTTTCTGTGAGCTCAATGCACAGTTTCTCTCTTGAAATCGGAACTAGTCCGAACTGGGTGATATAGTAGGGAGTTGTAGTTTCCTACAGGCCAATATTATACATGGTAATGACCATAATCCATTGCGAGACTACTTTTTCAGTCTATAGCACAGACCGTCTGTGTGGGGCAGACCGAGAGAAGAGACAAGAACACTGATCGAGAGGGTTAGAGAGCAGTTGCTTCTCTACTTGAAAATACATGATCTATGTGATAGTTGGTATTCAGGAGTCACAAAAGTAGGCTTTACTTACTTTGACAATATCCATTTTTTTTGTAGTTTTACAGCAACTCTATCGATAAGGACTTGGAATGAAATTACAGTCATCAAATGTTATATAGAGAACTGAAATATTTTATTAAAGTAATGTAAATAAATTATTTTATACGTAATAAACAGTTGGGCTGGGCAGTATACTGGTATTGATGCACAGACCGATTTGTGTTTTTACTTCACCTTCTATAACAGTATTTTAATGTTTGGTTGGCCGAATGTGACGCGCAACACCAGCGTGTCCGTAATGTCCATTTTTAGAGTTCACTCCGTTTGCTACTTGCAAGTCGTCTCTCCTGTTCCTGCATTCCACTTCCCACACCAAGCCCTGCCCCCTGTCACTCAAGGAGAGCAGGTGTTGCTTGGCGGTGTAGTCACAGGCACTTCACTTGCTGTTCACTCTGGAGCTAATGCTAACTGCTAGTTAGCTGGCTAGCTAAATGTAATCGGAGTTGGCGCAAACCTAATGTCTAATTACAGCCTGAAACCAGTGCTGGTGTAGGCCTAGATCTGCATGTTTGTGTAATGGTATCTACTAAATCAGAGGAATAGGCGAAGCATGAATATGTTAGCTAGCTAGCCACATAAAGAGGAACGGAACATCGTATAGGGACCCCTGGGAAACACTGACCAACACTTTGGTTCCATTCCTTACACACATCTTCCCTGGCTTATTCATTTGTTATGTCAAACAACAATGCATTCAATGTGCTGCCCACTATATTCCAACTATTTAATTACAATCATTATATTTCCATGATTCCAACAGTACACCAATAACCTATGCCAAGATATCTCATAAAAAAATGTATACATACATACATGCATGCATGCATGCATGCATGCATGCATGCATGCATGCATGCATACATACATACATACAGTTGAAGTCGGAAGTTTACATACTCCTTAGCCAAATACATTTAAACTCAGTTTTTCCCAATTCCTGACATTTAGTCCTAGTAAAAATTCTCTGTCTTAGGTCAGTTAGGATCACCACTTTATTAACAAAAATTTGAAATGTCAGAATAATAGTAGGGAGAATGGTTTATTTCAGCTTTTATTTCTTTCATCACATTCCCAGTGGGTCCGAATTTTACATACACTCAATTAGTATTTGGTAGCATTGCCTTTAAATTGTTTAACCTGGGTCAAACGTGTTGGGTAGCCTTCCACAAGCTTCCCACAATAAGTTGGGTGAATTTTGCCCATTCCTCCTGACAGCGCTGGTGTAACTGAGTCAGGTTTGTAGGCTTCCTTGCTCGCACACGCTTTTTCAGTTCTGCCCACAAATTTTCTATGGGATTGAGGTCAGGGCTTTGTGATGGCAACTCCAATACCTTGACCTTGTTGTCCTTAAATGAAGGTGAAATAAAATAAATAAATAAAATAAATGTACAATATCAATAACCATATCAGTGATACTGGTGATAGATGAGGTAGTTATATGTAGACAATCAGGGGTGAAGTGGCTGAGCAGCAGGATACATTTTTTTTATAGTAGCAGCAACGTATGGTGTGTGTTAGGAGAGAGTCATGTGACAAGAGGCACTGTAGATAGTGGTGATGACTGGGAACTCTCCCCCAGTGATGAACTGGTCTGTCCGAACCACGCATGAACAAGGGAATCTATATTCGGAGAGGCTGTTTCTGTCCTGCCCTTGACTTTGGTGCAGGGCATGTGATGTCCATAGCTTGTTCGTAGCAAAACTCCCTGATCTTCTCAAAAAGAGCCCATGTAGACAGCTGTTGTTATGGAGTCAGGGGATCCAACCAGGTAGACTAGCTGTTGTTAGGGAGTCAGGGGATCCAACCAGGTAGACTAGCTGTTGTTATGGAGTCAGGGGATCCAACCAGGTAGACTAGCTGTTGTTATGGAGTCAGGGGATCCAACCAGGTAGACTAGCTGTTGTTATGGAGTCAGGGGATCCAACCAGGTAGACTAGCTGTTGTTATGGAGTCAGGGGATCCAACCAGGTAGACTAGCTGTTGTTAGGGAGTCAGGGGATCCAACCAGGTAGACTAGCTGTTGTTATGGAGTCAGGGGATCCAACCAGGTAGACTAGCTGTTGTTATGGAGTCAGGGGATCCAACCAGGTAGACTAGCTGTTGTTATGGAGTCAGGGGATCCAACCAGGTAGACTAGCTGTTGTTATGGAGTCAGGGGATCCAACCAGGTAGACTAGCTGTTGTTAGGGAGTCAGGGGATCCAACCAGGTAGACTAGCTGTTGTTATGGAGTCAGCTAGTGGGGATCCAAATCAAATTAATAATATTGGACTGTGTATGTTTAAATGCAACAAGAAGTATCTGAACTCTGACCTCAGACAGTAAACGTGTTGTCATTGTTAATGGATCTTCAATGTTTAGAAATATTGACTGTTCTGTTATTTCTTATTGGTTATTGTAGCTGAGTGAGCTGTGACTTACATCTAATACGAGTCTCTCTGGGGAGAGAGATGAGGAGACCACTGCCTCTAAAATGAGTCTCTCTGGGGAGAGAGAGGAGGAGACCACTGCCTCTAAAATGAGTCTCTCTGGGGAGAGAGAGGAGGAGACCACTGCCTCTAAAACGAGTCTCTCTGGGGAGAGAGAGGAGGAGACCACTGCCTCTAAAATGAGTCTCTCTGGGGAGAGAGAGGAAGAGACCACTGCCTCTAAAATGACTCAAGACACCAGTTCTAAGAGGTAAGAGATGATTTGCAAAATGTACATTGCTCTTAAAAATATCAAACTAATGAAAAGTGTTCCCAAATTACAAATTACATAAAATGTAGGTCTATATCATTCACTTAAAAGGCCAGAAATGGATTTACCAATTGCAGACTGTATCTTTATAAAGAAACATCAGGACTTCTAGATGTTCCATTATACAGTTGTTAAAAGGAAGTAGATGAGGTATTGATGAGATATTGATGAGGTGATCTGTCTCCCTGTTTTGTTCAGTGTCCAGAAGCCCAGAGCAGAGTCACCTACAACCAGCCTGCTATCAATGAATAGTGATCAGCCACCTGCTTTCAGCCAGGAACCATTACCAGATGACAATAAGGAAGTGGAGAGTTTGGACAGTGAGGATGCATTAAAGATCACACACAACCTTCTGGACAGAAGAAGTAAGACTGTGTTTCATACAATATTACAAAGAACGGTACAAAGACCCTTATAAAACACACACAAACTTATGAGTCCCAACTCTCATTGTTTTCCTACAGGTCAAACTCTGCTGACAGTCCAACAAGACATTAAGGCTAAACTGAAACACAAGTATCAACACATATCTGAAGGAATTGGACACCATGGAAACCAAAGTCTGTTAAAGGACATCTACACAGAGCTCTACATCACAGAGGGTGGAAGTGGAGGGCTCAATAATGAACATGAGGTTAGACAGATAGAGATGGCATCCAAGAAACAAACCAGACAAGAGACACCAATCAAATGCAACGACATCTTCAAGCCTTTACCGGGACAAGATAAACCTATCAGAACTGTGCTGACAAAAGGAATCGCTGGCATTGGAAAAACCGTCTCTGTGCAGAAGGTCATCCTTGACTGGGCAGAGGGAAAAGCAAATCAGGACGTTCATTTCATGTTTCCTCTTCCTTTCCGTGATCTGAACCTGAAAAAGGACCAATACAGTCTGATGCAACTTCTTTCCCACTACTTCCCAGAGCTGAAAGAGATTGACAGCATTGAAGATGGTGAAACCAAAACTGTTTTCATTTTTGATGGTCTGGATGAGTGTCGACTTCCTCTAGACTTCAAAAACAATGAGAAGTGCTGTGATGTCACGAAGCCAACCTCAGTGGACGTGCTGCTGACAAACCTCATCGAGGGGAATCTGCTTCCCTCTGCTCTCGTCTGGATAACCTCACGGCCTGCAGCAGCCAATCAGATCCCTCCTGAGTGTGTTGACCAGGTGACAGAGGTACGAGGGTTCAATGATCCACAGAAGGACGAGTACTTCAGGAAGAAAATCCCAGATCAGAATCTGGCCAATGAAATCATCAAACACATGAAGACATCAAGGAGCCTCCACATCATGTGCCACATGCCAGTCTTCTGTTGGATATCAGCCACTGTCCTTGAGATGATACTGAAAGAGGCAGAGAAGGATGAAGTCCCCAAAACTCTGACCCAGATGTACTCACACTTCATGCTCATCCAAACCATTGTGAAGAACAAGAAGTACAACAAAGCCACAGAGACAAACCCAAAGGAACTGTCTCAGTCAGACAAAGAGATGATCCTGAAACTGGCAAAGCTGGCTTTCCAACAGCTGCAGAAGGGCAACCTGATCTTCTATGAGGAAGACCTGAGAGAGTGTGGCCTTGATGTCACAGAGGCATCAGTGTACTCAGCATTGTGTACAGAGATCTTTAAAGAAGAATCTGGGCTGTACCAAGAGAAGGTCTACAGCTTTGTGCATCTGAGCATTCAGGAGTTTCTAGCAGCAGTGCATGCTTTAGAATCATGTCTGGACAAGAAGGAAAATGTTTTCCCCCACAAAGCAGTCACTAGTGATGATGAAGAGGAGTCAATCAGAAAAGCAGTCAATAGTGATGATGATGATGATGATGATTACGATGCTGATGAGGAGATTATCATGATGAAGACGAGAAGGATGATGATGATGACGATGAAGAGGAGTCAATCCAGTTGTCTGACTTACACGAGAGAGCGGTGGACCAGGCCTTGAAAAGTAAGAATGGACACCTGGACCTGTTCCTCCGCTTCCTTCTGGGTCTCTCACTGGAGTCCAATCAGAAACTGTTACGAGGCCTTCTGACACAGACAAGAAGTACAACACAGACCAATGAGGAAACAGTTGAGAGAACAGTCAGGTACCTTTCATACAAGATCAAGTACGAATCCTCACCAGAAAGGATCATCAACTTGTTCCACTGTCTGAATGAACTTGGTGCCAACTCTCTAGTTGAAGACATGCAGACCTCCCTGCGATCAGGAACTCTTTCAGAAACAGAGCTAAAACCTGACCAATGTTCAGCCCTGGCCTACCTGTTACTGATGTCAGAGGAGGTGCTGGAGGAGTTTGACCTGAAGACATACAACACATCAGAGGAAGGTTATCAGAGGTTGCTGCCGGTAGTGAAAACCTGCAAGAGAGCACTGTAAGTTCTGTTATTGAGTTGATGTATACAGTATCATTATAATGAAGGATTTGTATATCTAACAGATTATCTCCTCTCTCCAGACTGGATGGCTGTAAACTCGACATATGAATCCTGTGAGACTCTGGCCTCAGCTCTGCAGACACCAAACTCCCCCCTGAGAGAACTGGACCTCAGCTACAATGACCTGGGAGACAGAGGAGTGAAGCTGCTCTGTGTTGGACTAACCAGTCCACTCTGCAACATACAGACACTAGTGTGAGTTAAATATCTTCAGTATCCACTGTCTTTATAGTGTTTATATATTTGTAGTTATGTTTTTAACATTATTTGAACATCTTGGTAAATATGCAGAAACATTAATCAAATGTGATAAATATATCAAACTAAGGTTAAATATATTGAGTGAGTTAGTTTGTGTTTTTAGTAAAAAATGTAAACTATAGGAACCAAGACTTAAAAATAACTGATATTGGTCACAAGATGGAGGGAATGTTGGAACATAACTAACAAAATTAAAGTTAGCAAAAATATATGATTAATCCAGTATAAACTAATGTATAGAGTTTATTACACGAGACAAAATTAACAAAATGTACAGCACAACGACAGTCATGTCTTAAGTGTAAAACTAACAATGAGTCAATAATTCATGCTTTCTGGGAATGCTATAATTCCATAAGTTATGTGCGGAGTTAGAAGTTGTCTGTCAGAAGTATTACAATGTAAACATGCTTTTAATCAGTCTGTCTGCATATTTCATGACATGGTATATGGGAGTGTAGAGAGAGACCCAATGAGCTGGACGATTCTCTTCTCGTCACTCATCTTGTAAAAACATATACTACAAATATATGAAAATATGAAAATGGTTGTAAAAAGTTAACATTGGTTAATAATGTGTCCTTCTGTTATTGTCTTAATGCATCTCATTATTCTTAATGTTTTGCATATTTAACAGTGTATCGACATATCTCCTCTCTCCAGACTGGCTGGCTGTAAACTCACATATGAATCCTGTGAGACTCTGGCCTCAGCTCTGCAGACACCAAACTCCCCCCTGAGAGAACTGGACCTCAGCTACAATGACCTGGGAGACAGAGGAGTGGAGCTGCTCTGTGTTGGACTAACCAGTCCACTCTGCAACATACAGACACTAGTGTGAGTTAAATATCTTCAGTATGAGTTATTATGTGGATGTTTTAAACATGTGTTAATCATGTGCTCTTCTGCCCTCTAGTCTAGGTCAGTGTGGTCTGACAGAGGGTTGCTGTTCAGATCTGGCCTCAGTCCTGAGTTCACCCAACTCACAACTGAAACAACTGGAGCTGAGAGACAATGACCTGCAGGACTCAGGAGTTACACTGCTGTCTGCTGGACTGGAGGATCCAGACTGTAAACTACACACACTGGGGTAAGTACAGCTGTTTCAGTCAGGTCTGTACTGAGCTGAGTTACACTGCTGTCTGCTGGACTGGAGGATCCAGACTGTAAACTACACACACTGGGGTAAGTACAGCTGTTTCAGTCAGGTCGGTACTGAGCTTAGTAAAACAAATACTCTGAAAATCTGATGTTTCTTCACAATGTTTGTGTCATGGACAAATGTATGGGTGTCCTACAAGATGATTGACACCAGTACACCAACCTAGACAGCTGTTGTGTGTCTCTCTGTAGGCTGTCTGGCTGTCTGGTCACAGAGGAGGGCTGTGCTGCTCTGTCTTCAGCTCTGAGGTCAAACCCCTCCCACCTGAAAGAGCTGGACCTGAGCTACAATCACCCAGGAGACTCTGCAGGAGGACTGCTTTCAGCTGCTCTGGTGGATCCCACATATAAACTGATGAAGCTGAAGTAAGTCAGAATAGATGTCCTAATAGTGTGAGCAGTGGTTGTGTCATATGTAGTGTATGTAGGGTCAGTAACATGAGGACATGATGGTAGAATTAAGGGGAAGTTTACTCAGCAGGCTGAGCACTCCAACACAGCATACATCATCACCACATGAATACTCTTCTTCTGCATCTCTGATATCCTGTTGGAATTGTACTCTGTTCTGTATGCAGTAGGTAGGATAGAATACCTGTATGTCTCTAGTAATGAATTGTACTCTGTTCTGTATGCAGTAGGTAGGATAGAATACCTGTATGTCTCTAGTAATGAATTGTACTCGTTCTGTATGCAGTAGGTAGGATAGAATACCTGTATGTCTCTAGTAATGAATTTATCTGTTCTGTATGCAGTAGGTAGGATAGAATACCTGTATGTCTCTAGTAATGAATTGTACTCTGTTCTGTATGCAGTAGGTAGGTAGAATACCTGTATGTCTCTAGTAATGAATTGGATAGTGCACCAGAACACAACAATATGGTTTAAATGTTGACTGCTTTATTAGGTCTTTGTCAGTCAATAACCTGTTTCTCCTACAGTGTGGATCATGGTGGAGAGTGCAGGCTGAAATCAGGGCTGAGGAAATGTAAGTCTCTTCAATCCTAATTAACTGCATATTCAGAACTATAGTAACATAGTAACTAATCAATACTTGTTCTGTACCTACAAAACAACATTTTATATGAAGATGTGGTTTGATTAAACTCTCCTTTTGTCTACAGATGCCTGTCATCTCACCCTGGACCCAAATACAGCAAACCCAAACCTGATACTGTCTGAGGGGAACAGGAAGGTGACATGGGTGGAAGAGATGCAGCATTATGAAGACCATCCAGACAGATTTGACTATCATCCCCAAGTTCTCTGCAGAGAAGGCTTATCTGGATCTCGTTATTACTGGGAGGTGGAGAGGGATGGTGACATGGGCTGACATTGGTGTGGTGTACAAAGGAATGAAGAGGAAGGGAGAGGAGGATGACAGTTGGATTGGACTCAATAGGAAGTCCTGGTGTTTAATCTGCTATGATGGCCTCTACTCATTTTACCATGCTGGAGTCAGCAGAGATCATCTCTGGTCCTGATTCTAACAGAGTTGGAGTGTATCTGGACTGGCCAGCTGGTACTTTGTCCTTCTATAGTGTGTCCTCCTCTGGTACACTGACACACCTTTACACAGAACACACCACATTCACTGAACCCCTCTATCCTGGGTTTGGGGTTTGCTCCTCCTCCTCCTCAGTGACCCTGTGTCAGATAGATGACCAACACATTCAGAGGTGAGTCATAGCAATGTTTTATCATTTGTTTCATCATTTCTATAATTACATTAGTAGTGGTGTGTTTTAATGTGTTCTGTTGTACCTACAGACAGTTAGATTAGTAGTGGTGGTGTGTTTTAATGTGTTCTGTTGGACCTACAGACAGTTAGATTAGTAGTAGTGGTGTGTTTTAATGTATTCTGTTGGACCTACAGACAGTTTGATTAGTAGTAGTGGTGTGTTTTAATGTGTTTGACCTACAGACTGTTGGACCTACAGACAGTTAGATTAGTAGTAGTGGTGTGTTTTAATGTGTTAGTAGATTCCTGTCCTCTATTTAATTTCAGTCTGTTAAATAGAACAGCCTCTCTGTTATGTCATTCTCTCTCTAACCACTAGAGGGCATCAGAACCTGTTAAATAGAACAGCCTCTCTGTAATGTCATTCTCTCTCTAACCACTAGAGGGCATCAGAACCTGTTGAATAGAACAGCCTCTCTGTAATGTCATTCTCTCTCTAACCACTAGAGGGCATCAGAACCTGTTAAATAGAACAGCCTCTCTGTAATGTCATTCTCTCTCTAACCACTAGAGGGCATCAGAACCTGGTAAATAGAACAGCCTCTCTGTAATGTCATTCTCTCTCTAACCATTAGAGGGCATCAGAACCTGTTAAATAGAACAGCCTCTCTGTAATGTCATTCTCTCTCTAACCACTAGAGGGCATCAGAACCTGTTAAATAGAACAGCCTCTCTGTAATGTCATTCTCTCTCTAACCACTACCTGGTGACTTCACACCTCTAAGGGCTTTCCTCAAGATATGCAATGTCACCTGTCAGTATTGCCTATATGAAAGTTGACATAGTGGGTTATGTCACATTTAGGCAATGTGCCCTACATAGGGAGTTGTTCTCTCACCCCATATAAACTTGTTGTATGTCTTATGAAGACTGTATGTATGCTATATGAAGCCTTTATAAGTTGTATTTAGTTTAATCTCAGTCTATCCTTCTGCTTTACCAACACCAGAGACCATGGTGGAGAGAGTTGGATCAAGCCTGGACCTGAGACACCAGAGACCATGGTGGAGAGAGTTGATCAAGCCTGGACCTGAGAAATGTGACTGTTAGTAACTGATAATTGTTTTTAAATCAAAATTGTTTTAAGCGTTCATTGTAGTTGAGTCCCAGTCAAGGAACACAATCATGATCTATTTGGTCAAAACAAACTTAAAGGTAGAGTCAGCGATATGACGTAGATGCACAAAGTAAACAGCATAGTGGGTCAATTTCTACAACAACTAAGAGTGTTGTAGCACAAGGCTAAACTTCTCTGCTGTTTTGGTCCCGTGGCTAACACTCTGTTAGAGAGTGAAGAGAACCCTTGCACATGGGCAGATACTGTGTGTGACTGTGTGAGAGAGAAGTCAGGCATCTTGCTCATCACAATATCTGTGGTGCTGCTCGTACAAAATCATTTAGCTGACTCTACCTTTAAGCTCTCATCCTAGGATCTACCAGAAATCAGGCCCCCAACATCTACAAAACATGGACCAGAACGATGTTGTTTCCTGCTTCCACAAACATTAATTAATATAACACTAATGTCAGATTATGGTATGCTAATGAGTGTACATTCTGAGACTGTTGATCACTTATATTCATTTTTATTACAAGTCTATTTAATAAGTCATAATGTCAATTCTACTTATTACATACCTGCAGGATTCAGGCAGTCTCAAGAGGTGTGACTGCCACCATTTTGGGTATAGCATCCTGTGTTCTGCTTTTAATATAAACACAGTCTCAAAGCCAGGTGTGTACTGACCAACCATTCATACTGGGATATAGACAGTCCTGTGTTCTGCTTTAGTAATATAAACACAGTCTCAAAGCCAGGTGTGTACTGACCAACCATTCATACTGGGATATAGACAGTCCTGTGTTCTGCTTTAGTAATATAAACACAGTCTCAAAGCCAGGTGTGTACTGACCAACCATTCATACTGGGATATAGACAGTCCTGTGTTCTGCTTTAGTAATATAAACACAGTCTCAAAGCCAGGTGTGTACTGACCAACCATTCATACTGGGATATAGACAGTCCTGTGTTCTGCTTGTAGTCATGCAGGATTTTAGCTGTTGTCATATTTTGTCATTAGACAGTTTATTTGATAAATCACCAGCATTCCATGTAACATTGAATAAATACATTAGATTAGTTACTTTGGTTAATGGGCCAGTTTCCCAGACACAGATTAAGTCTAGTCCTGGACCTTAAAGAACTTTCTATTGAAACTTCCATTGAGCATGCTTTTTAGTCCAGCACTAGACTCAATCTGTGTCCAGGAAACAGGCCCCATATGTATTACTGACATGCTTGTCCTTGTTCAGGACTCCACACACTGGCTTCAGATTGAACCCTTGACTTCCACTGTCCAGGGAGTGACAATGTTCAGGTAAAATAACTACTTTTAACATTTCATTCCACTTGCTAGTGTATTTCCCCATTACCTTTGGGAATAGTCTTCTAATCCAACCTCTCCATTTGACCATTGACCCTCTCTACCATATCTTGTTGTTGCCCTCAGGCACAGGACACCCAAAGGGAGTTATGAGTGCACAGTGTCTGGGCTCCGCTGGCTGTGTGAGAGAGATGTCATTCTGAAGTATCACTTCAGGAACTGGGAACCCTACAGTCAACTTCTGAAAGACATGCAGTACACACAAGGTGGTCCATTGCTGGACATCACTATGGAGTTAGGTGAACTGGAGGAAGTTCATCTGCCACACTTTGTCTGTTTAGGTAAAACCATATAGAAATAGTATTCAGAAAGACATTTCCATGTAACTGAGTTTCACTTCCTGAATGAATGAATGAACTATTCTGGGAGTTTGAGTTTACTGTGATCTGGTACTGCATATTCTTTGTGTTTTAGTTGGATGAATAATACAATATTTGTCTTTCTGTCTCCTTTTTATTGTGTTGTTCAGGGACCAACCCTTCCCTGAGGAATGAGATGAAGATTCTTCATGTAGAGGAACATGGAGTGTCTTTAGAGGAAGTGCATGAGGTCACCAGATTCCATGCTAAGATTCTCCATCCCAAGTTCTCAGCTATCTCTGTTATACTGAGATTACTGTCTTGGAACGTAGATGTCCACTGTGAGCTGATGCTCTATCTGACAGTGAAGAAGGAAACACTAATTCCACGCCTATACCTGTTCCCCAGTAACCCCGGCCAAATGCAGGTGAGGGACCATTATTATAGAGATGACCTTAACTAACCAGTGGTGCAGTTTATGTTGACACTCATTAAATGAAGATAAGTGTGTTGCTAGTTTTCTGAATAATGTTTGAATTAGACTATACATTGACTGGCTGTGTATTCCATGCCTCGTTTCACAGGCTGTGGAAGAACAGGAATCAAAGTTTCAAGGGTCTTCAAGGATTCTCATCTCAAGACCAGAGCAGTCCTTCAAACTGAATAGTTCCTTCAGACTGAACATTCCCTGTTCTACCGCCATCAATCCACAGGTACAGTTTTAGTAGACTAAGAACATTAATCTGACATTTAAGTCACATCTCTCTCTCTCTCTCTCTCTCTCTCTCTGTCTCTCTCTGTCTCTGTCTCTGTCTCTCTCTCTCTCTCTCTCTCTATGCTGGCAGTGTTTGGTGCATGCTGGGTATCGTATGAGCGAGTGTGAGTGTTGTCTGGAGTTAGATCGCCTGTGGTTTCTTTCTGGTTTACTTTTCTTGGTGGTTTTCCTTTTTCTGCTGATTCAGGTTTTTTTCAGTGGTAGAATTAGATATATTGTATTTCTTGTTGAATTGTCCTGGTTTTGGTGGGGATGGCGACCCACATGGGGTCGTTGTCCCTGCCACTTGGGCACGGCTTGAGGTGTGTTACTGAAGCTACTGTCACTGTGGAGGAGTATCTGGTCTCAGTAGGAGAGAAGGTAGACTATGAAAAAGTTACGCCGCTTTTTCTCCGTCAACAAGGGTTACGATTTTGAATGTACCGCCTTTTATTGCAAATGAGCGATTGGAACGCGAGTTATTGCGGTTTGGGAAATTGGGTTTCAAACACTCGACTCTGAAAAAGGTTGTTGTTTCGGCGACAGGTGTTTATGTTTTTGGATTCACCGGAGCAGACTTTGGAGTTATCATTTAAAGTCAAGTATGACATCAGACTGTATATGGCTTATGCTAGTACGGGTAGTCAACAGTGATTTGAGTGTGGGGATGTTGGCCATAAGTGACATGCTTGCAGGTGGTCCTCGTAACGCCTGGACTCACTGATGTAGGGAGAGGTGGGCTGACAGTGGTAGGAGCAGCCACAAGCACCTGTTGCTGAGGAACAAGTTGTTTGTGTTGAGGGTACTGAGTTGCAGTTTGTAACAGAGGGGAACATAGCGTCTGATGTGCAGCAGAACATTTTTGTTGTAGGAGCTCAGGATGGATCTGGGGAGCCATTTCCCCAGACTGGTGAGAAGATGCCCAGTACGCGTGATGGAGTACAGGAGGGGGTTTAGGTGGGTCTAGTTTCCCAGGTAGTGGAGGAGATGCCCGGTACGAGTAATGGGGTACAGGAGGGGGTTCAGGTGGAGCTAGTCTCCCAGGTAGTGGAGGAGATGTCCACTACTGGTAATGGGGTACAGGAGGGGGTTCAGGTGGGGCTAGTCTCCTAGGCAGTGGAGGAGATGCCGGTACGTGTAATGGGGTACAGGAGGGGGTTCAGGTGGAGCTAGTCTCCCAGGTAGTGGAGGAGATGTCCACTACTAGTAATGGGGTACAGGAGGGGGTTCAGGTGGGGCTAGTCTCCTAGGTAGTGGAGGAGATGCCCGGTACGAGTAATGTGGTACAGGTGAGGAGTGTTGAGAGGGATGTGGCAGAGGGGAGTCAGGGGTCTGTGTCCTCAGTTGAGGAGGATCAGGAGAAGGATATGGATATTTCTGATATGATAGCAGCTGGCGATGACTCAATCAATCAAGGTCAGACAGGTTGTATGTATCTGATCTCTACTGTAGTAGTTAATGAAGGTGGTGTTTGTGCAGCAAGGTTAGACAGGTTATATGTATCTGATCACTACTGTAGTAGTTAATGAAGGTGGTGTCGGTGCAGCAAGGTTAGACAGGTTGTATGTATCTGATCTCTACTGTAGTAGTTAATGAAGGTGGTGTTTGTGCAGCAAGGTTAGACAGGTTATATGTATCTGAGCTCTACTGTAGTAGTTAATGAAGGTGGTGTCGGTGCAGCAAGGTTAGACAGGTCGTATGTATCTGATCTCTACTGTAGTAGTTAGTGAAGGTGGTGTCGGTGCAGCAAGGTTAGGCAGGTCGTATGTATCTGATCTCTACTGTAGTAGTTAATGAAGGTGATGTCGGTGCAGCAAGGTTAGACAGGTCGTATGTATCTGATCTCTACTGTAGTAGTTAATGAAGGTGGTGTCGGAGCAGCAAGGTTAGGCAGGTCGTATGTATCTGATCTCTACTGTAGTAGTTAATGAAGGTGGTGTCGGTGCAGCAAGGTTAGACAGGTTATATGTATCTGATCTCTACTGTAGTAGTTAATGAAGGTGGTGTCAGTGCAGCAAGGTTAGACAGGTTATATGTATCTGATCTCTACTGTAGTAGTTAATGAAGGTGGTGTCGGTGCAGCAAGGTTAGACAGGTTATATGTATCTGATCTCTACTGTAGTAGTTAATGAAGGTGGTATCGGTGCAGCAAGGTTAGACAGGTTATATGTATCTGATCTCTACTGTAGTAGTTAATGAAGGTGGTGTCAGTGCAGCAACGTTAGACAGGTTATATGTATCTGAGCTCTACTGTAGTAGTTAATGAAGGTGGTGTCGGTGCAGCAAGGTTAGACAGGCTGTATGTATCTGATCACTACTGTAGTAGGGTTGACATTACTCCTGAGGGTTTTTCTGATCACCATATTGTTACTGTTGATATTCACTTGTCCTGTCCATGAAGGTCATCATCTTATTGGTATTTTAATGTGAAGATTTTACATGACGCCATGTTTTGGGAAAAGTTTTTGTTGTTCTGGAAAACATTGAGGGTTATTAATTAGAATTTTTGAATCCTTGAGACAATGGTGGGAGGTTGGGAAGGCCCAAATATGTGTGTCTTGTCAACAGTATACTGCTCTGTCTTGTATTGAAGTTAAAGAGACTATCAGGGCCCTTGAACAGGACATCAAATCTATTGAATTGAAGTTGCTCACTCAGAGGGACCCCGGAGCCCCTGGCATCGATGTTTTACCATCTGAGTTCTATAAACACTGGGGTGCTACCCCCGCTGTCTATTGGGGGGGATTTTTATGAAGTGGTGTGTGCATCTTTTCATGAGGATTCTCTTCCTGTATCCTGTCAACGTACTGTGCTTTCATTGTTGCCAAAAGAGGGGGATTTGGCCCTTTAAAATAACTGGTGACCTGTTGCATTGCTGTGTGCAGAATATAAAATGATATCTAAGTGTCTCTCAAACAGGTTCAAAGAATATCTGGGGCTGTTGGTCCACAAGGACCAGTCTGACTGTGTACCTGACCGCTCTATCGTTGAGAACTTGTTTCTGATAAGAGATGTTTTTGACATTTGTAAACTGTCTGATGTGAATGTGGGTTTACTTTCTTTGGATCAGGAGAAGGCTTTTGACCGTGTGGACCACCAGTACTTGTTCAAAACAATGAAAGCCTTTGGGTTTGGGGATGTTTTTTTGTCTTGGATGAGTTTACTGTATGCTGGGGGCATCATGTATGATGAAGGTGGGGGGTTGGGTTGAGCTGCCCCATCCCTATCCATAGGGGTATTAGGCAGGGATGCCCAATTTCAGGGCAGTTATATTGTCTGGCAATTGAACCAATGCTTTGTTTTCTAAGAGCGAGGCTTACTGGTTTCTCTGTGGCAGGGGTAATGAAGGATCCCACGATAGCACTGTCTGCGTATGCAGATGACGTGACAGTTTTTATTACAGGGGGTGAGGATGTTAAGGTTCTCTCAAACGCTCTAAAGATGTGTGAGGGGGTCTCCTCAGGTAGAGTTAATTGGGGAAAGAGTGAATCGCTGTGGGCAGGTCAGCTTCAGATAGGGTCCACTCCACGGTTGGGATGAAGACTGTTCTTACAGTGTCCCATGTTGGTGGGGATGATTGACTTGATCACTAGCTGATTCTCAGGTGTGGGAGAGGTTTTCTCTTCCCAAATGTTTATATTTGGGACAAAGTACAGGTTTAGTAGAAGGGGTGAAGTTCTCTTCACTTTGTGTCAGGGGCAGCTAAATTAGCAATTTGAAAAACATGAAAGAACAGTATTCGAGGACAGGGGTCTGTGGACGTGGTGGGAATGCTGGAGGGGATGTTGGCAGCGAGACTGAGGGTTGAGTTTGCCTGTTACAAAATGGTTAACATTGATCTGTTTGAGTATATGGGGTATTCAGAGGCTGTTGTGTTGAGTTACTGTGGAGGAAGATTTGGTGTTGTGTTTTTAATTGATGTTTAACCATGTTTTTGTTTAACCTGTCTCTCTCTCCCTCTCTCTCTCCAGAGGATTCGTCTCATACATAGAGACACCACACCAAGCTTTTTCAAGGTGGTTATGGAAATTACAGGGATTGAGATGGAGTTAATCGGTGATGATGAGAGGATAGTATGGAAAGAAATTGTACCAACAGGTAGGAGAATATGTCAATCATAACTTTTTCTGACAGATGCTATTTAGAGTGATATAACCTATTTTTGTTTCTTTCAGATGAATTCATCACTGACACCCATTCAACTAGTAAGTAAACATGAGAGATACAAACCAATGACTTGAGGGTCAGTCAACATGGTTTACTGTAGGACCTGGACTAGTCCTGATTATAAAAGACTGTCTTCAAGAACAATGACATCTCCTCCAGGACTTGATGTAGATTAGCCTGGTTCTGAATGACCCAATGACATCTCCTCCAGGACTTGATGTAGATTAACCTGGTTCTGAATGACCCAATTACATCTCTTCCAAGACTTTATGTAGATTAGCCTGGTTCTGAATGGCCCAATGACATCTCCTCCAGGACTTGATGTAGATTAACCTGGTTCTGAATGACCCAATGACATCTCCTCCAGGACTTGGTGTAGATTAGCCGGGTTCTGAATGACCCAATGACATCTCCTCCAGGACTTGGTGTAGATTAGCCTGGTTCTGAATGACCAAATGACATCTCTTCCAAGACTTTATGTAGATTAGCCTGGTTCTGAATGGCCCAATGACATCTCCTCCAGGACTTGATGTAGATTAGCCTGGTTCTGAATGACCCAATGATGTCTCCTCCAGGACTTGATGTATATTAGCCTGGTTCTGAGTGCCCCAATGACATCTCCTCCAGGACTTGATGTAGATTAACCTGGTTCTGAATGACCCAATGACATCTCCTCCAGGACTTGATGTAGATTATTAACCTGGTTCTGAATGACCCAATGACATCTCCTCCAGGACTTGATGTAGATTAACCTGGTTCTGAATGACCCATGACATCTCCTCCAGGACTTGATGTAGAGTAGCCTGGTTCTGAATGCTCCAGACTGTTTTTCTATGTCTGTGAAACCGTCCCTAAATGTGAATATGTGATATGTTCAGGTCGTTATTGTAAAAGATAATGTTTTCTCAATACTTTTATTTTAGGAGTCTGCTTCTAAATTACTGAAATGTAAATGTACAAATGTAGTTATTTTGTAACCTGACTCTCTCAGGTGCTGTGTTGGGGGCAGGAGGTCCGGCTGAGAGCAGTCTGACTGGTTCTGCAGAGCAGCAGCTGCGTTCTGTACGGACAGAGTTTGTGAAACGAGTGTCAAGACCTGCCCTGAATGAACTGCTGGACGGACTCCTGCAACACACAGTCATCAACCAGGAGGAAATGGAGTCAGTGAAGGTGATAGCTGAGAGGGCAGAGAAGGCACGTGACATCATCGACATGGTGTTGAGAAAAGGAAATGAGTCAAGTTCCAGGATGATCAACCTTCTTGGGGAGCTGGACCCCTGTCTTTGGTCACAGCTTCAGATCAACAGTGTTGGAGAACCAACCTAATGGCAGAATGGATAGTAACAGTGTTGGAGTACCAACCTAATGGTAGAATGGATAGTAACAGTGTTGGGGTACCACCCTAATGGTAGAATGGATAGTAACAGTGTTGGGGTACCAACCTAATGGTAGAATGGATAGTAACAGTGTTGGGGCACCACCTTAATGGTAGAATGGATAGTAACAGTGTTGGAGTACCAACCTAATGGTAGAATGGATAGTAACAGTGTTGGGGTAACAACCTAATGGTAGAATGGATAGTAACAGTGTTGGGGTACCAACCTAATGGTAGAATGGATAGTAACAGTGTTGGGGTACCAACCTAATGGTAGAATGGATAGTAACAGTGTTGGGGTACCACCCTAATGGTAGAATGGATAGTAACAGTGTTGGGGTACCAACCTAATGGTAGAATGGATAGTAACAGTGTTGGGGTACCACCCTAATGGTAGAATGGATAGTAACAGTGTTGGGGTACCAACCTAATGGTAGAACTGATAGTAACAGTGTTGGGGTACCAACCTAATGGTAGAATGGATAGTAACAGTGTTGGGGTACCAACCTAATGGTAGAATGGATAGTAACAGTGTTGGGGTACCAACCTAATGGTAGAACTGATAGTAACAGTGTTGGGGTACCAACCTAATGGTAGAATGGATAGTAACAGTGCTGGGGTACCAACCTAATGGTAGAATGGATAGTAACAGTGCTGGGGTACCACCCTAATGGTAGAATGGATAGTAACAGTGTTGGGGTACCAACCTAATGGTAGAATGGATAGTAACAGTGTTGGGGTACCATCCTAATGGTAGAATGGATAGTAACAGTGTTGGGGTACCAACCTAATGGTAGAATGGATAGTAACAGTGTTGGGGTACCAACCTAATGGTAGAATGGATAGTAACAGTGTTGGGGTACCAACCTAATGGTAGAATGGATAGTAACATTGTTGCGGTACCAACCTAATGGTAGAATGGATAGTAACAGTGCTGGGGTACCAACCTAATGTTAGAATGGATAGTAACAGAGTACAAACGTTATGGAGAAAAAAACATTGTATATATATATATTGTGTGTGTGTGACGACCCTCCCGCTCTGTCACACTGTGACGACCCTCCCACTCTGTCACACTGTGACGACCCTCCCGCTCTGTCACACTGTGACGACCCTCCCACTCTGTCACACTGTGACGACCCTCCCATTCTGTCACACTGTGACGACCCTCCCACTCTGTCACACTGTGACGACCCTCCCGCTCTGTCACACTGTGACGACCCTCCCACTCTGTCACACTGTGACGACCCTCCCATTCTGTCACACTGTGACGACCCTCCCACTCTGTCACACTGTGACGACCCTCCCATTCTGTCACACTGTGACGACCCTCCCACTCTGTCACACTGTGACGACCCTCCCACTCAGACTGCAGAATTCTTTCTCTTTGATCTTGTTTTCTTTAATAGGATGTTGGTGGGAGGAGCTGGAAGGGTCGTCAGTGAAATGGGACACACCTGTGCTCGGCTGTGTCCCGGGGATAAATACACCTTTCCCCCATTCATTGAGGAGACTCTCTCCACCCAGACACACTGTTGTTTTTGGTTGTGGCATTTTGGGGCTTCGTTGTGTTCATTTGTTTTGGCACCTTTCAACAGCCCTCATTATCACCATCTGTGAACACATCCACTCCCTTCCACTACTGACTACACACCACATTGTTACTTGTATATAGTTCACTTTATTTAATAAATATATTTTATTCTATATCTCCGCGTTGTCTCCCTCTTTGTTACAGGCTATGAGCCGGTTCGTAACAGTGTATGAGAATAATTCTGAATCATTTGGACCGGGGAGAACTGATCCAAGATCAACACTCCTATTCAACACCATGGGGTGTATTCACTAGGAAACAGACCGGATCCTAGATCAACCCTCCTATTCAACACCATGGGGTGTATTCACTAGGAAACAGACCTGATCCTAGATCAACCCTCCTATTCAACACCATGGGGTGTATTCACTAGGAAACAGACCTGATCCTAAATCAACACTACCTGAATTTGTCCAAAAGAAACTACTTTTTTGTTGCAAAACGTTGTGCTACGGTGGGTGACTAATTAATACACCCCTGATCTGACTGGGCTGTAAATCTTGGTCAAAAAAGCAACAACAATCCTCCACCACCCTCTTCAGAGGACAAATATCGTAGTTTTATTTCAGCTTTTTTGCTACACATACATTTCCATGTGCCATATATTTTTTAATTGGGATGTGATGTTTTACAAAATGTTTGAACCTTTCTAATTGTATGGTATCCACAGATTGTGAGCTAAAGATGAAAACCTTTCCTGCAGGTATTATTATGCGGGTATTATTATTATGTTATTAATTGACTGACTGTGTCTTTCCAAATCGCCCAACATTGCTATTTGTAAGGTTAACTTTAAGCACATGTGATTTTTTTAACCGTTCCTGAACCTATGAACAGAAACTAGCTACATCGGGGCAATATCAGAATAAATGATCTATTGATTCTGTCTCTTCACAACAAAATCTACAGAGCTGAGATTGTTGTATTGTTGCCCTATATATATATATATATATATATATATATATATATAGATTGCATTCTGTTGGTGGCAAGAAATGTATATAATCATTTAAATTGAAAAACTGTTGAGTCAAGTGTAGTTTTTTTGTACCAGTTCATAAACCATATGCCATGGAATTGGTACATCGAAAATCTCCTCCCAGTTATTTTGCAACCTGTATGGCGCAGCTGTCAACATTTTTGTCCTCAGATGAAACTGGTATATTTTTCCATTTATGCCAGTTCCTTTCAGCCAATTTGTATCTTTTAATATATGGCAGGCAAACAAGTTCCCTACCTTTTCCACTTGCCGCATCCATTTTTGTGGTAGTGCTGCAATCAGTTGGTCGTAAATTTGGATTGAGCAGACATTCCCATTTATTTTCGATAACTGCATATGTGACAACTCCATTTCTATTCATAATATCATAATAAATAAAATACAATTTAAAAAAAAGAAAATCCATAAAGAAGTTTTTTTTATTAATCAATATATTTGAGTATAACCATAACATTTGTTGTAATATTTTTTCTTTCTTTTACGGAGTATAAAACTGTTACGGGAATTAAGTTATCAATGTTCTTAAACCGAACTTCAATTAAACAACCACTAACTACCGAATCTTTCCAGGCAAAACATACCAACAGTTGAATGACAATCAGCACCTCAAATTATAATCCACTGATGCATAGGCTGAGAAACGAACCCGAGCCTCCCGTCTGGCAGTCGAGAATTCTACCGCTGAACCACCAACGTGCTATTGAAATGATGAAGACTGCTCGCAAACAACCCTATTTCTAAATGTCTGTAGTCATAAAATTAGGCACGTACTACCAATACAATTTCCAGAACATAGCCCTAATGTAAATGTCTAAGCCTTTCTCCTGCGATTACTCTCCTTAACCTTGCTCCCGTTTACTCTGCCTCTCTCTTTTTCTCTTTCTCGGAATTTAGGAATAATTACTATTGTGACTTTTGATAAGTTATTAGGTCTCACACATATACGAGTTACTGAACTTATGACTTTTAACTGGTCAATAACCCTATCTCACACGCACATCATTTTTATTTATTTTCCCCCTGCTGATATCCTTCTTCAAACCTTCTCTCTCTCTTTCTCTATACTTGCCTTCTTCTCCGGGCTTCAGACAGCCACACTCTGGCTATATCTAACCCTTGACCTGCTGTTTCCCTGTCTTGTCCCCACATACCTTATGTATCTTTCTGATCATTAGTCCCAACTTTTCTACATCCAAACTTCCATCAAATTCATACTTCCTTCTCCACATTGGACCGAAATAAATATTTATTTTATAACATTTAACTCCATGTATCGCTCATCTCCCGTTAATTCCTGCACCTCCTTTGAGGATTTGCCACCCATGGTTATCCAATAACTATCGTTGTTATTATGCTTCTTCTCACAATCTGTGTGTACTTACTATTAATCTCTATGTGAGTGCTTTCTACCGTTATTATTACAACTCTAATTAAATTTAAAACTTCTATGTGTATCACAATCTATGTGTCTTCTTCTCACAATCTAGAATTGTGTCACTCCTCTCTATGTGGGTGCTCTCACTCTATGCTGACGATCTATGTGTATTTGCTTTTCACTTTAACCTGGTTTTGTTCTATTATGACTACTAATTTGGATCTATGATTATCTTACCTTGTTTTGTTTAATTCCAATCTGTTAATTTGGATCTATAATTAATTTACCTAGTCTTGTTTAATTTAATGCTCTTGCCTCTCCTCCTTTTTGGACTTTATTTCAGTGTTGTCTTTTGAATTGCATCTATGGTTAATTCACTCTTGTTAATTGACCATTTGAGTTGAGTTATCTTGTTCACATAGGATGGTAATTCTATCTCACAAACCTATTTTATAGCCTCTCCTCTCCTCAATTTAGGACCTTATTTAGGTATGTCTCTTGATTCGGATCTATGGTTAATTTACCACTCGTTAATTAACCATTTAAGTTATCCTCTTTGCACAAAATTACCGTCCTATCTCACAGCACCTATTTTATATCCCTTCTTAATAACCTCTCGGCCACTTCACAAAGAAAAACACTGACCTCAATTATTAACCTGTTGGGGCTAGGGGGCAGTATTGAGAAATTTTGAAAAAAATATGTGCCCATTTTTAACTGCCTCCTACACCAACTCAGAAGCTAGGATATGCATATTATTAACACATTCGGATAGAAAACACTCTGAATTTTCTAAAACCGTTTGAATGGTGTCTGTAAGTATAACAAAACTCATATTGCAGGCAAAAACCTGTGAAAAATAGATTTAAAAAAATGTGAATTTTGTGACTGTACTATTTAGTGTCATTGTTTTATAGATACCATAGTGAGAAAGGATTCATTTCGCAACTCCTACGGCATCCACTAGATGTCAACGATCTTTATAAAGTTGTTTGAAGCGTCTATGATAAACAGAGAGCAAATTAGAATGCATGGAAGTTGACATGTTGTCACTTCATTTTTTTGCGCCTGCGCATAAATCTGAGAAGCGTGAGTTTGTCATAATTGTTTATCTAGACATAGGATAGGTTGTGTGAAAATATTACTGATGTTTAACGTTAAAAATGGACCAAAAGATTAATGCTAAACAACGTTTGACATGTTTGAACGAACGTAAATAGATTATTTACTAGGTTTTTTTAGCTTTTCGCCGTGATTTTACACCCCCCCACCACGTTTTGTGGGAGCATAATGAACGCAAACTACTTGGTGTTATTTGGACATAAATGATGAACTTTGTCAAAAGAAACCACATTTGTTCTGGACCTTGGATTCCTGGCAGTGCCTTCTGATGGAGATAATCAAAGGTAAGGGGATATTTACAATGTTATTATCGATATTAGATGATGCTAACTGTATAGCATAGCTTATTGTTCTTAGCATAGCACCCCGTTTATTGCAAAATGTGATTTCCCAGTAAAGTTATTTTGAGATCTGGCCATTCGGTAGCAATTACGAGATGATAATATATTATTCTTTGAATGACAATATTATAATTTACCAATGTTTTCGAATAGTAATTTTGTTATGTTCACCGGAAGCATTTCAGAGAAGAAAAAAATCTGAATTTCACGCTACTGTAAAATGCTGTTTTTGGATATAAATATGAACTTGATGGAACAAAAAATGCATGTATTGTATAACATAATGTCCTAGGAGTGTCATCTGATGGAGATTGTCAAAGGTTGGTGCATAATTTTAGCTGGTTTCTGCTTTTGGTGACGCCTGACCTTGAATTGAAATTGGATGTTTGTACTTTTGTGGCTATGTACTGTCCTAACATAATCTAACTTTATGCTTTTGCCGTAAAGCCTCTTTGAAAATCGAACAATGTGGTTAGATTAAGGAGATGTTTATCTTTTAAATTGTGTAAAATAGTTGATTGTTTGAGAAATTGATATTATTAGATTTTTGATGTTTTGAATTTCCAGCCTTGTTAGCAATCCCGACTCGGGGTTCATTGCTAACCTGTAGCCCCAACAGTTTTAAGCTAGTTTTATTTATGGTAGTGCACATGTACCTCAGGTCTTCGCAGACCTGCTCCCTTATCAATTTTGTTAATACACAAAGTAAAAACACCTTAGTGAATCTGTGTAGAATAACTAAGCTCCTATTATTGATAAATTCCAAGTATTTAGAACATCAAATCCAAGATTTCTTAAATCATTCCCCCAAATTCGTAAATAAAGGTTTACTGACCTTCATTATCTTACCTTTGCTGATATTCGGCTGAATGCACTCGGAAGGTCTCCCACTTCCACAAGAAATGTTCATTTGTTTGATAAAGTCCATAATTTATGTCAAAATAAATCCGTTTTGATGGCACGTCCAGATCCCCATTCCAAAATGCATCATTCTACCGTCGACGAAAAGTTATAAAGTTCCCTCAGCGTTTGTAGTAACATGTCAAACCATGTTCACAATCAATCTTTAGGGTATTATAATTGTAGAATTGCAATAATATTCCAACCGGACAATAGCAGATTCATTACAAAAGAAAAAGAAAAATGGCTAATCCTTCGTGAGCGTGCGCGAGGTAAGGAAATGACCCCAGGTCGACCAGTTACTCTTCCGGGTGTTATTCAATCAAATCGTATTCTAGAAGCATCAAACGAGGTTCTAATGACTGTTGACATCTAGTGGAAGCCTTAGGAAGTGCAATATGACATCACAGACACTGCATTTTAGATAGAACTTCATTTGAAATGACTACAGCCATCTGAGGTCAAACTTCCTGGTTGGATTTTTCTCAGGTTTTTGCCTGCCATATGAGTTCTGTTATACTCACAGACATCATTCAAACAGTTTTAGAAACTTCAGAGTGTTTTCTATCCAAATCTAATAATATGCATATCCTACCTTCTGAGTCTGAGTAGGAGGCAGTTTAATTTGGGTACGTTATTCATCCAGCCGTGAAAATACTGCCCCCTATAGTGAAGAGGTTAAAGTAAATGGAAATATTGAAAGACACTGTCAGTAGTGATGTAATTTTGTAAATGCTATATTGTGATATTGTTTCATAAAAAACGTGTTGCAATGTATATACTTTAGTATGTTTAGTCAAATGGAAAAGGAAGGTTTGAATAGGTAATTGCTTAATTAATTAATTAATTAGTGTTAATTGTTCTGAGGGGAGGGGCTAGCCCTACAAAAGGAGCCTCTCTTTCAGTTCATGGAGAGGCATTTTGGATTGAGCTGTGGATGGGGCAGCATTGTTTTTAGCTGTCCCATAAGGTATATGTTTGATGGCAGTACTGTTGTTTTTGTTCCGGAATCACTATGTAAATAAATGCACAGAAGAACTTTTGCGGCTCCGCCATCTTTTTATTTTGATAGAGTTTAAGTTTTCCAGTTTAGCCTTCTGGCCTACTGTACGTGACAGTCTGTTTCCTAGTGAATACACCCCATGGTGTTGAATAGGAGTGATAATCTAGGATCAGGTCTGTTTCCTAGTGAATACACCCCATGGTGTTGAATAGGAGTGTTGATCTAGGATCAGGTCTGTTTCCTAGTGAATACACCCCATGGTGTTGAATAGGAGTGTTGATCTAGGATCAGGTCTGTTTCCTAGTGAATACACCCCATGGTGTTGAATAGGAGTGTTGATCTAGGATCAGGTCTGTTTCCTAGTGAATACACCCCATGGTGTTGAATAGGAGTGTTGATCTAGGATCAGGTCTGTTTCCTAGTGAATACACCCCATGGTGTTGAATAGGAGGGTTGATCTAGGATCCGGTCTGTTTCCTAGTGAATACACCCCATGGTGTTGAATAGGAGTGTTGATCTAGGATCAGGTCTGTTTCCTAGTGAATACACCCCATGGTGTTGAATAGGAGGGTTGATCTAGGATCAGGTCTGTTTCCTAGTGAATACACCCCATGGTGTTGAATAGGAGTGTTGATCTAGGATCAGGTCTGTTTCCTAGTGAATACACCCCATGGTGTTGAATAGGAGGGTTGATCTAGGATCAGTTCTCCCCGGTCCAAATGATTCAGATTATAATTCTCATCCACTGTTACGAACCGGCTCATAGTCCATAACAAAGAGGGAGACAACGTGGAGATATAGAAAAACATGTATTAAATAAAGTCAACTATATACAAGTTATAATGGGGTATGTAGTCAGTAGTGGAAGGGAGTGGATGTGTTCACAGATGGTGATATTGAGGGCTGTTGAAAGGTGCCAAAACAAATGAACAAATGAAATGCCAAAACCAAAAACAACAGTGTGTCTGGGTGGAGAGAGTCTCCTCAATGAATGGGGGAAAGGTGTATTTATCCCTGGGAGAGTCGTCACACACACACAATGTTTTTTCTCCATAACGTTTGTACACTGTTACTACCCATTCTACTGTTAGGTTGGTACCCCAACACTGTTACTATCCATTCTACCATTAGGTTGGTACCCCAACACTGATACTATCCATTCTACCATTAGGTTGGTACTCCAACACTGTTACTATCCATTCTACCATTAGGTTGGTACTCCAACACTGTTGATCTGAAGCAGTGAACAAAGACAGGGGTCCAGCTCCCCAAGAAGGTTGATCATCCTGGAACTTGACTCAGTTCCTTTTCTCAACACCATGTCGATGATGTCACGTGCCTTCTCTGCCCTCTCAGCTATCCCCTTTAGTGAGTCCATTTCCTCACTTCCTTCAGACAGAGTGAGTTGTAATCCCATAAAGAATCTAAGGAAGGTCTTTGGTCAAGATGTCAACATGGTGGTGTGTATCTTTGACTAGCCTGACTACCAGCCTCCCCATCTGTATAGAACAAGACATCATTCCAGTTCATTCCCTTAATTGTGTTTTCAAAATCATGTTGTGGAAATTCTTTCACACAGAGACACTCGAAGTCAATCTGAAATGAATCATTGTTTATTGTCAGTGAGCTGGAGAGGTTCCAACCAATCAGGATCTCTCCCTGGTCAGACCCAACTCAATGCACCATAGAACACATGTCAATCAGGATCTCTCCCTGGTCAGACCCAACTCAATGTACCATAGTACACATGTCAATCAGGATCTCTCCCTGGTCAGACCCAGATCAATTGGAAGTCCACCCCAATTAACTCTACATAGAAACACACTTACTAGACTACACATAGAAATGCATAAACATAGACCATAAACCAAAAACCCGGAAATACTAAATCAAACACCCTTTTACCAAAACACCACCCCGGACCACATAAAACAAATACCCTCTGCCACGTCCTGACCAAACTACAATAACAATTAACCCTTATACTGGCCAGGACGTGACAATGTGACAGACCAATACTGGTTCATAACATTTAACAGACCAGTACTGGTTCATAACATTTGACAGACCAATACTGGTTCATAACATTTGACAGACCAACACCTCACCAGGCTTCTTCTCTCTAATCTGAGACCTTGAAACTGAGATATCTCGTTCTCAAAACAACGTCTGGGCTTACTGCCAAATTACAGCTACTGATAGTGAGGATTTGTACAGTCAGCCACTTGATGAATACACAAATTAGTTTATAGAACAGCACATGAATAAAACACAGACATTTGTTAAAAGAATAGCACAAACATAAACATTTCCCTTACAATCATTTAAGTGTCTTTGTCCACAGACCAGGAGACAGGCCTCAGCATCTTCAGATTAGGTGAAGAAGTGTCTTTGTCCACAGACTAGGAGACAGGCCTCAGCATCTTCAGATTAGGTGAAGAAGTGGCTTTGTCCACAGACTAGGAGACAGGCCTCAGCATCTTCAGATTAGGTGAAGAAGTGTCTTTGTCCACAGACTAGGAGACAGGCCTCAGCATCTTCAGATTAGGTGAAGAAGTGTCTTTGTCCACAGACTAGGAGACAGGCCTCAGCATCTTCAGATTAGGTGAAGAAGTGTCTTTGTCCACAGACTAGGAGACAGGCCTCAGCATCTTCAGATTAGGTGAAGAAGTGTCTTTGTCCACAGACTAGGAGACAAGCCTTAGCATCTTCAGATTAGGTGCTACAAGACAGAGGATGGAGGAGAAGGGAAGAGAGAGGTCAGAAAGTATGCAGAAGAATGAGGAGTGAGATACACCTGAGATAATTATGTGATGATGGTCCTATGATACACCTGAGATAATGATGTGATGATAGTCCTATGATACACCTGAGATAATGATGTGATGATGATCCTATGATACACCTGAGATAATGATGTGATGATGGTCCTATGATACACCTGAGATAATGATGTGATGATGGTCCTATGATACACCTGAGATAATGATGTGATGATGGTCCTATGATACACCTGAGATAATGATGTGATGATGGTCCTATGATACACCTGAGATAATGATGTGATGATGGTTCTATGATACACCTGAGATAATGATGTGATGATGGTCCTATGATACACCTGAGATAATGATGTGATGATGGTCCTATGATAGAACTATAATAAGAGTCATTTATTACAGACAGCAACACAAAAACATTCTTCCAGTCTGAAAAAGACTTTCTCTTTGATCTGGGTAGCTATGTTTTTATTTGACCTATATTTAATCATTCCACATATTCAAGGGAGGGAGAAAAGAAAACGGTCTTACCTAGATTCACTCAAGTACTTAACAAGATGGTGTTCATGTTCAATGAGAGCTTTGAGACAAGCTCCCGTCACTTCTGGTCCTTTGGGGAGGACTGCATTCAGTAGTTCTCTCATTCGGTCCTGTTCAGTTGTTTCAGCTTTTATTCTGGAGTACTCTTCATCACCAATCATGCCCTTTGACCGCAGAACATCTGCTATTGGCATTGTGTTTTTGACTCCCTGAATGAGTATAGCCCTGTGATTCTGAAGAAACTCCTCAGCAGGAATCCCAATGAGTATTAATGCTGAAGGGGGGATCAATTAAATGAATATGTCTTTAGGGTGAACAGCAGCTGTTTCTACATCATGCAGTCTCTCCAGTTATCATTCCCCTGATAGTCATTTATTGAATAGAGCTGACTCCAGGGTTGTGGTCAATTCCAATTGAAGTCAGTCAATAAAAAATAAATAAAATTACTATTCCGTTTATTGAGAAGTCATTGAAAGTAGATGCCCTTTTCCAGTTATTGAATTGGAATTTCAGTTCACTTCCTGAATTGACTGACTTATTTGGAATTGACACCTACCCTGGCTGACACGATTGTCTATTCTACATAACATACAGAGCCTTGCAAAAGTGTTCATACCCCTTGTATTTCTCTATTGTGTTACATAGTGGGATTAAAATGGATTTAGTTGTAATGTTTTGTCATCAATCTACTGAAAATACTCTGTAATGTCAAAGTGGACATGTTCCCCATACATACAATATCTGGAAGTATTGCATTTCAAGCACAGATTCAACTATATACAAAGACCAGGGATGTTTTTGAAAGCCTCATGAAGAAGGGCAGTGATTGGTAGATGGGTAACAATAACAAAATCAGACATTTAATAATTATGCTGTGGATTACATATTAAACCACCCAGACACATCAAAGATAGTCGTCCTTCTGAACTGAGTTGCAGGACAGGAAGGAAACTGCTCAGGGACGTCACCATCAGGACACTGGTGAATTTAAAACAGTTCCAGAGTTCAACGTCTGTGACGGGAGAAAACTGAGGATGGATCAACAACATTGTAGTGACTCCATAATAACGACTTAAAGGACAGAGTGAAAAGAAGAATACAAATATACAGAATATAAATATTCCAAAACATGCATCTTATATGCAACAAGGTACTAAAGTAATACTGTTAAAAACATCTACAAAGGAAGACACTTTTTGGCCTAAATGCAAAGCCTCATGTTTGGGGCAAATCCAACACATCACTGAGTAACTGCCTCCTTATTTTCAAGCATGTTGGTGGCTGCATCATAGTATGGGTATGTTTGTCATCAGCAAATACTGGGGAGTTTTTCAGGATAAAAAATAAATGGAATGGAGCTAAGAATAGGCAAAATCCTAGAGGAAAACCAAGACACTGGGAGAGGAATTCACCTTTCAACAGAACAATAACCTACATAACAAGGCCAAATCTACACTTGAGCTGCTTACCAAGAAGACATTGAATGTTCCTGAGTGGCCAAGTTACAGTTCTGACTTAAATCTGCTTGTAAATCTATGGAAAGACTTAAATGGCTGTCTAGCCATGATCTCCAACATCTTGACAGAGCTTGAAGAATTATGAAAATAATAATGGGCTAATATTGTACAATCCAGGTGTGGAAAGCCCTTAGAGACTCACCCAGAAAGACTCCCAGCTGTAATCGCTGCCAAAGGTGTTTCTAAGTATTGACTCGGGGGGCTGAATACTTATGGAACGACTATTTTAGGCATTTCATTTCTATCAATCTAAATGTATATATTCTTTGACATTAGAGTATTTTGTGTAGATTGTCGTCAAGAAATGACAATGAAATCCCTTTTAATCCCACTGTTAAACAAAATGTGACGCAGATAAGGCTCTGTATTTCTGTCTGAATGTTTTATATCATTACACCCCACTGAACATGACTCATGAAGACCTTCATCACCCCACTGAACATGACTCATGAAGACCTTCAGTGTCCTTCATCACAACTTGAAGAGATGTTAGCTCTGTAACCCGTTTTATAAACCTCATCCACAAAAACAAGCTTACATGTTGGATGAGAGTCTTTGCTGTATACATCTGAAAGACAAACAATAGAAAATATCATAAAACATTTTAAAAGCATCTGTTAGAAAAGGACATTGATGATTGACATACTGTTCATGTACAGTATTTCTTACCTTTTGATACCACTGATTTCCATACTGTCCTCTCATCTTCCCCGATTAATTCCATCTCAATGTCAACCCCTGTGTTTCCCATAATCATCTGACAACAGCTTGGTGTGGTGTCTGCAGGTAACAGCTGAATCTTCTGTAGGAGGCCATATGGTGCAACGATTGAGACAACAGACAAGAGATAGAAAGAAAGAAATAGTGAAGTAGAATGATATTCCAGTTATTCATATACAATATGACAGATTCATGTCCTCAGCCTGCTAAAACTGCACCTCTGGATTGATGGAAGTGGAGTGGGGATTCTTGAATGCAAACAAACTGTTCAGCTTTAAGGGCCCGTTTGGACTTGACAGGACGAATTCTGAAAATCCTTTGGACACCTGATCTTTCTCCCGTTCCTGAACAGCCTACAAAATGAGCAATGTAGTAGTCAGTCAGAACAATGTAGTCTCGTAATTCACACAACATGCAATCCATTTTTGTCAACAAAAAAATGTGTAGACTATTGTTCTACTATCCCAATTTTACCAGGATAATATTTTAAAGGTGTACCAGGTAAGTTGACTGAGAAGAGATTCTCTTTTACAGCAACAACCTGGGGAAAAGTTACAGGGAAGAGGAGAGGGGATAAATGAGCCAATTGGAAGCTGGGGATGATTAGGTAGCCATGATAGTATGAGGGCCAAATTGGGAGTTGAGCCAGGACACCGGGTTAACACCCCTACTCTTATGATAAGTGCCATGGGATCTTTAGTGACCATGGAGAGGACACCCATTTAACATCCCATCTGAAAGACAGCACCCTACACAGGGCAATGTCCCCATCACTGCCCAGGGGCATTGGGTTCTCCTTCGACCAGAGGGAGGAGTGCTGTCTACTGGCTCTTCAAATGAATGAGACAAAAATAGATTTCTCACAGAGCTGCATGTTGTCTTTGTAATCTAGAGATTTTCAACAAACTATCAGCTTTCCTTCAGTAAGTTTCAACATACTGTTGTCACTTCAGTGAAAGTGCCTCACCTCTTTCTGACTGGAGTTTCTGAGGAGCAGGTACAGCCTCGAAATGACTGTTGACCTTTTTACTGCCATATAGAGGACCACGTCACAGTGGACATCTATGTTCAAAGACAGTAATCTCAGTATAACAGAGATAAGTGAGAACTTGGGATGGAGAATTTTAGCATGGAATCTGGTAACCTCATGCACTTCCTCTAAAGACACTCCATGTTCCTCTACATGAAGAATCTTCATCTCATTCCTCAGGGAAGGGTTGGTCCCTGATCAACACAATAAAAAGGAGACAGAAAGACAAATATTGTATTATTAATCCAACTAAAACACAAAGAATATGCAGTACCAGATCACAGTAAACTCAAACTCCCAGAATAGTTCATTCATTCATTCAGGAAGTGAAACTCAGTTACATGAAAATGTCTTTCTGAATACTATTTCTATATGGTTTTACCTAAACAGACAAAGTGTGGCAGATGAACTTCCTCCAGTTCACCTAACTCCATAGTGATGTCCAGCAATGGACCACCTTGTGTGTACTGCATGTCTTTCAGAAGGTGACTGTAGGGTTCCCAGTTCCTGAAGTGATACTTCAGAATGACATCTCTCTCACACAGCCAGCGGAGCCCAGACACTGTGCACTCATAACTCCCTTTGGGTGTCCTGTGTCTGAGGGCAACAACAAGATATGGTAGAGAGGGTCAATGGTCAAATGGAGATGTTGGATTAGAAGACTACTCCCAAAGGTAATGGGGAAATACTCTAGCAAGTGGAATGAAATGTTAAAAGTAGTTATTTTACCTGAACATTGTCACTCCCTGGACAGTGGAAGTCAAGGGTTCAATCTGAAGCCAGTGTGTGGAGTCCTGAACAAGGACAAGCATGTCAGTAATACATATGGGGCCTGTTTCCTGGACACAGATTGAGTCTAGTGCTGGACTAAAAAGCATGCTCAATGGAAGTTTCAATAGAAAGTTCTTTAAGGTCCAAGACTAGACTTAATCTGTGTCTGGGTAACTGGCCCATTAACGAAAGTAACTAATCAAATGTATTTATTCAACGTTACATGGAATGCTGGGGATTTATCAATGAAACTGTCTAATGACAAAATATGACAACAGGTAAAATCCTGCATGACTACAAGCAGAACACAGGACTGTCTATATCCCAGTAAGAATGGTTGGTCAGTACACACCTGGCTTTGAGACTGTGCCTGACTCCTACAGTTATGTAAAAGTAACAATTGACATTATGACTTACCTCAACATGGTCACAAGTCTTACAGCTCTGAGGAATCCCTGAAGTCAAAAGTAGTTGTTACTTAAAATGGACAATCTCATGGAATAATGAATTAATAATTATTCATTAGACTTTTAATAAAAATGAATATATAAGTGAGCAACAGTCTCAGAATGTACACTCATTAGCATATCATAATCTGACATTAGCATTATATTAATTAATGTTTGTGGAAGCAGGAAACAACATCGTTCTGGTCCATGTTTTGTAGATGTTGGGGTCTGATTTCTGGTAGATCCTATGATGAGAGCTTAAAGTTGGAGTCAGCTAAATGATGATGTACGAGCAGCACCACAGATATTGTGATGAGCAAGATGCCTGACTTCTCTCTCTCTCACAGTCACACACAGTATCTGCCCATGTGCAAGGGTTCTCTTCACTCTCTTACAGAGTGGTAGTCACGGGATTGAAATTGACCCACAATGCTGTTTACTTTGTGCATCTACGTCATATTGCTGACTCTACCTTTAAGCTTGTTTTGACCAAATAGAAAACAATTATCAGTTAACTCACATTTCTCAGGTCCAGGCCTGATCCAACTCTCTCCACCATGGTATCTGGTGTTCTCAGGTCCAGGCTTGATCCAACTCCCTCCACCATGGTGTCTGGTGTTCTCAGGTCCAGGCTTGATCCAACTCTCTCCACCATGGTCTCTGGTGTCCTCAGGTCCAGGCTTGATACAACTCTCTCTACCATGGTCTCTGGTGTTCTCAGGTCCAGGCTTGATCCAACTCTCTCCACCATGGTCTCTGGTGTTCTCAGGTCCAGGCTTGATACAACTCTCTCCACCATGGTCTCTGGTGTCCTCAGGTCCAGGCTTGATACAACTCTCTCCACCATGGTCTCTGGTGTTCTCAGGTCCAGGCTTGATCCAACTCTCTCCACCATGGTCTCTGGTGTTCTCAGGTCCAGGCTTGATACAACTCTCTCCACCATGGTCTCTGGTGTTCTCAGGTCCAGGCTTGATACAACTCTCTCCACCATGGTCTCTGGTGTTCTCAGGTCCAGGCTTGATACAACTCTCTCCACCATGGTCTCTGGTGTTGGTAAAGCAGAAGGATAGACTGTGATTAAACTAAATACAACTTATAAAGGCTTTATATAGCATGCATACAGTCTTCATAAGACATACAACAAGTTTATAAGGGGTGAGAGAACAACTCCCTATGTAGGGCGCATTGCCTAAATGTGACATAACCCACTATGTCAACTTTCATATAGGCAATACCGACAGGTGACATTGCATATCTTGAGGAAAGCCCTTAGAGGTGTGAAGTCACCAGGTATCATGAGTTACATACCCCCAGGTAGTGATTAGAGAGAGAATGACATTACAGAGAGGCTGTTCTATTTAACAGGTTCTGATGCCCTCTAGTGGTTAGAGAGAGAATGACATTACAGAGAGGCTGTTCTATTCAACAGGTTCTGATGCCCTCTAGTGGTTAGAGAGAGAATGACATTACAGAGAGGCTGTTCTATTTACCAGGTTCTGATGCCCTCTAGTGGTTAGAGAGAGAATGACATTACAGAGAGGCTGTTCTATTCAACAGGTTCTGATGCCCTCTAGTGGTTAGAGAGAGAATGACATTACAGAGAGGCTGTTCTATTTACCAGGTTCTGATGCCCTCTAGTGGTTAGAGAGAGAATGACACTACAGAGAGGTTGTTCTATTTAACAGGTTCTGATGCCCTCTAGTGGTTCGAGAGAGAATGACATTACAGAGAGGACGTTCTATTTAACAGGTTCTGATGCCCTCTAGTGGTTAGAGAGAGAATGACATTACAGAGAGGACGTTCTATTTAACAGGTTCTGATGCCCTCTAGTGGTTCGAGAGAGAATTACATTACAGAGAGGAGAGATAACTGGACATCGGTACATCCAACAGAACACATTAAAACACACCACTACGACTAATCTGTCTATAGGTCCAACAGAACACATTAAAACACACCACTACTACTAATCTAACTGTCTGTAGGTCCAACAGAACACATTAAAACACACCACAACTACTAATCTAACTGTCTGTAGGTCCAACAGAACACATTAAAACACACCACTACTACTAATCTAACTGTCTGTAGGTCCAACAGAACACATTAAAACACACCACTACTACTAATCTAACTGTCTGTAGGTCCAACAGAACACATTAAAACACACCACCACTACTAATCTAACTGTCTGTAGGTCCAACAGAACACATTAAAACACAGCACCACTACTAATCTAATTGTAGGAATGATTCCAGAGGAAAACAAATGATAAAACATTGCTATGACTCACCTCTGAATGTCTTGGCCATCTATCTGACACTGGGTCACTGAGGAGGAGTAAAACCTAAACCCAAACCCAGGATAGAGGGGTTCAGTGAATGTGGTGTGTTCTGTGTAAAGGTGTGTCAGTGTACCAGAGGAGGACACACTATAGAAGGACAAAGTACCAGCTGGCCAGTCCAGATACACTCCAACTCTCTTAGAAACAGGACCAGAGATGGATCTCCAGACTCTAGCATGGAAAAATACTTTCAATTCATAACCTCTATCATAGCAGAATAAACTCAAGGACTTCTTATTGGCTCCAATCCTACAGTCATCCTCCTTTCCCTTCCTCTTCAGTCCTCTGTACACCACACCAATGATAGCCTCGGTACCATCCCTCTCCACCTCCCAGTAACAACGAGATCCAGATAAGCCTTCTCTGCAGAGAACTTGGGGATGATAGTCAAATCTGTCTGGATGGTCTTCATAATGCTGATTCTCTTTCACCCATGTCACCTTCCTGTTCCCCTCAGACAGTATCAGGTTTGGGTTTACTGTATTTGGGTCCAGGGTGAGATGACAGGCATCTGTAGACAAAAGGAGAGTTTAATCAAACCACATCTTCATATAAAATGTTGTTTTGTAGGAACAGAACAAGTATTGATTAGTTACTATGTTACTATAGTTCTGAATATGTAGTTAATTAGGATTGAAGAGACTTACACTTCCTCAGCCCTGATTTCAGTCTGCACTCTCCACCATGATCCACACTGTAGGAGAAACAGGTTATTGACTGACAAAGACCTAATAAAGCAGTCAACATTTAAACCATATTGTTGTGTTCTGGTGCACTATCCAAGTTCATTACTAGAGACATACAGGTATTCTATCCTACCTACTGCATACAGAACGGAGTACAATTCATTACTAGAGACATACAGGTATTCTATCCTACCTACTGCATACAGAACAGAGTACAATTCATTACTAGAGACATACAGGTATTCTATCCTACCTACTGCATACAGAACAGAGTACAATTCCACCAGGATATCAGAGATGCAGAAGAAGAGTATTCATGTGGTGATGATGTATGCTGTGTTGGAGTGCTCAGCCTGCTGAGTAAATTTCCCCTTAATTCTACCATCATGTCCTCATGTTACTGACCCTACTACACTACATATGACACAACCACTGCTCACACTATTAGGACATCTATTCTGACTTACTTCAGCTTCATCAGTTTATATGTGGGATCCACCAGAGCAGCTGAAAGCAGTCCCCCTGCAGAGTCTCCTGGGTGATTGTAGCTCAGGTCAAGCTCTTTCAGGTGGGAGGGGTTGGACCTCAGAGCTGAAGACAGAGCAGCACAGCCCTCCTCTGTGACCAGACAGCCAGACAGCCTACAGAGAGACACACAACAGCTGTCTAGGTTGGTGTACTGGTGTCAATCATCTTGTAGGACACCCATACATTTGTCCATGACACAAACATTGTCATGAAACATCAGATTTTCAGAGTATTTGTTTTACTAAGCTCAGTTCAGTACAGACCTGACTGAAACAGCTGTACTTACCCCAGTGTGTGTAGTTTACAGTCTGGATCCTCCAGTCCAGCAGACAGCAGTGTAACTCAGCTCAGTAAAGACCTGACTGAAACAGCTGTACTTACCCCAGTGTGTGTAGTTTACAGTCTGGATCCTCCAGTCCAGCAGACAGCAGTGTAACTCCTGAGTCCTGCAGGTCATTGTCTCTCAGCTCCAGTTGTTTCAGTTGTGAGTTGGGTGAACTCAGGACTGAGGCCAGATCTGAACAGCAACCCTCTGTCAGACCACACTGACCTAGACTAGAGGGCAGAAGAGCACATGATTAACACATGTTTAAAACATCCACATAATAACTCATACTGAAGATATTTAACTCACACTAGTGTCTGTATGTTGCGGAGTGGACTGGTTAGTCCAACACAGAGCAGCTCCACTCCTCTGTCTCCCAGGTCATTGTTGCTGAGGTCCAGTTCTCTCAGGGGGGAGTTTGGTGTCTGCAGAGCTGAGGTCAGAGTCTCACAGGATTCATATGTGAGTTTACAGCGATCCAAGCTAGAGAGAGTAGATAATCTGTTAGATATACAAATCCTTCATTATAATGATACTGTAAACATCAACTCAATAACATAACTTACAGTGCTCTTTTGCAGGTTTTCACTACCGGCAGCAACCTCTGATAACCTTCCTTTGTTGTGTTGTATGTCTTCAGGTCAAACTCCTCCAGCACCTCCTCTGACATCAGTAACAGGTAGGCCAGGGCTGAACATTGGTCAGGTTTTAGTCTTGTTTCTGAAAGAGTTCCTGATCGCAGGGAGGTCTGCATGTCTTCAACTAGAGAGTTAGAACCAAGTTCATTCAGACAGTGGAACAAGTTGATGATCCTTTCTGGTGAAGATTCCCTTTTGATCTTGTCTGAAAGGTACCTGACTGTTCTGTTAACTGTTTCCTCATTGGTCTGTGTTGTACTTCCTGTCTGTGTTAGATTCTGATTGGACTCCAGTGAGAGACCCAGAAGGAAGCGGAGGAACAGGTCCAGGTGTCCATTCTCACTCTTCAAGGCCTGGTCCACTGCTCTCCTGTGTAAGTCAGACAACTGTATTGACTGCTTCTCTTCATCACTAGTGGGGGAGAAAACATTTTCCTTCTTGTCCAGACATGATTCTAAAGCATGCACTGCTGCTAGAAACTCCTGAATGCTCAGATGCACAAAGCTGTAGACCTTGTCTTGGTACAGCCCAGATTCTTCTTTAAAGATCTCTGTACACAATGCTGAGTACACTGATGCCTCTGTGACATCAAGGCCACACTCTCTCAGGTCCTCCTCATAGAAGATCAGGTTGCCCTTCTGCAGCTGTTGGAAAGCCAGCTTTCCCAGTTTCAGGATCATCTCTTTGTCTGACTGAGACAGTTCCTTTGGGTTTGTCTCTGTTGCTTTGTTGTACTTCTTATTCTTCACAATGATTTGGATGAGAATGAAGTGTGAGTACATCTGGGTCAGAGTTTTGGGGACTTCATCCTTCTCTGCCTCTTTCAGTATCATCTCAAGGACAGTGGCTGATATCCAACAGAAGCATGTGGCACATGATGTGGAGGCTCCTTGATGTCTTCATGTGTTTGATGATTTCATTGGCCAGATTCTGATCTGGGATTTTCTTCCTGAAGTACTTGTCCTTCTGTGGATCATTGAACCCTCGTACCTCTGTCACCTGGTCAATACACTCAGCAGGGATCTGATTGGCTGCTGCAGGCCGTGAGGTTATCCAGACGAGAGCAGAGGGAAGCAGATTCCCCTCGAGGAGGTTTGTCAGCAGCACGTCCACTGAGGTTGGCTTCATGACATCACAGCACTTCTCATTGTTTTTGAATTCTAGAGGAAGTCGACACTCATCCAGACCATCAAAAATGAAAACAGTTTTGGTTTCACCATCTTCAATGCTGTCAATCTCTTTCAGCTCTGGGAAGTAGTGGGAAAGAAGTTGCATCAGACTGTATTGGTCCTTTTTCAGGTTCAGATCACGGAAAGGAAGAGGAAACATGAAATGAACGTCCTGATTTGCTTTTCCCTCTGCCCAGTCAAGGAGGACCTTCTGCACAGAGACTGTTTTTCCAACACCAGCGATTCCTTTTGTCAGCACAGTTCTGATAGGTTTGTCTTGTCCAGGTAAAGGCTTGAAGATGTCATTGCATTTGATTGGTGTCTCTTGTGTGGTTTGTTTCTTGGATGCCATCTCTATCTGTCTAACCTCATGTTCATTATTGAGCCCTCCACTTCCACCCTCTGTGATGTAGAGCTCTGTGTAGATGTCCTTGAACAGACTTTGGTTTCCATGGTGTCCAATTCCTTCAGATATGTGTTGATACTTGTGTTTCAGTTTAGCCTTAATGTCTTGTTGGACTGTCAGCAGAGTTTGACCTGTAGGAAAACAATGAGAGTTGGGACTCATAACTTTGTGTGTGTGTTTTATATAGGCCTTTGTACTGTTCTTTGTAATATTGTATGAAACACAGTCTTACTTCTTCTGTCCAGAAGGTTGTGTGTGATCTTTAATGCATCTTCACTGTCCAAACTCTCCACTTCCTTATTGTCATCTGGTAATGGTTCCTGGCTGAAAGCAGGTGGCTGATCACTCTTCATTGATAGCAGGCTGGTTGTAGGTAACTCTGCTTTGGGCTTCTGGACACTGAACAAAACAGGGAGACAGATCACCTCATCAATATCTCATCAACTTCATTTTAACAACTGTATAATGGACCTTCTACTGTATAATTACTGATGTTTCTTTTTAAATGAATCCACAATTGGGAAAACAGCAGCACTGAGTGGTTTCTACTCTGTCTTTTATAAAGCTAGCCATCTTCAGTTAGCTAGCCATCTTCAGTTACCTAGCCATTTTCAGTTAGCTAGCCATCTTCAGTTAGCTATCCAGCTTCAGTTAGCTATCCAGCTTCAGTTAGCTATCCAGCTTCCTGTTAGCTATCCATCTTCAGTTAGCTAGCCATCTTCAGTTAGCTAGCCATCTTCAGTTAGCTAGCCATCTTCAGTTAGCTAGCCAGCTTCAGTTAGCTAGCCATCTTCAGTTAGCTATCCATCTTCAGTTAGCTAGCCATCTTCAGTTAGCTAGCCAGCTTCAGTTAGCTAGCCATCTTCAGTTAGCTATCCATCTTCAGTTAGCTAGCCATCTTCAGTTAGCTATCCATCTTCAGTTAGCTAGCCAGCTTCAGTTAGCTTCACATTCCAGGTCCGGCTTCATCCATACTATGATGGTGTATACTCCCGCTGCTAAGTGTAGTAGTCTTATAACTGTGTGTTGCACATGGCTAGTCGAACCCCAAACTCTTCATTTAGGCCGGTTAACTCAGAGCTAAGTCCACTTATCCTGAATGAAGTGTCTGAGCCACTAGTTGAGGACCAATGAAATCAGATACCCTTCCTCTCACACAGATTTGGTCATCCTCCCCTTCATTTGAGGAAGATAACCGATTTAAAGATTGCAGAGCTATATGATTAATACATTGACATGATTGGTTGAAGGTAGGTGGGGGCGGGAGGTACTGTATAAACACAAACTCACTTCCTTGAAAACAGCTCTGCACTGCTCCTCGAAGAACAGGAAGTATGAACGCCCTGACTTCTGCAGAGGCCGTATCACCGTAAAATGCTGCACGGCAAATGCAGACGTCAGATTGACCATGCAGAGCCTTTATTTTTGTATTTAACCTTTATTTAACTAGGCAAGTCAGGCAAGTCAGCGGTGTTGCAATCTACTGCAGAGATAGCCTGCAGAGTTCTGTCTTACTATCCAGGTCTGTACCCAAACAATTCGAGTTCCTACTTTTAAAAATCCACCTTTCCAGAAACAAGTCTCTCACTGTTGCCGCTTGCTATAGACCACCCTCTGCCCCCAGCTGTGCTCTGGACACCATATGTGAACTGATTGCCCCCCATCTATCTTCAGAGCTCGTGCTGCTAGGTGACCAAACTGGGACATGCTTAACACCCCGGCCATCCTACAATCTAAGCTTGATGCCCTCAATCTCACACAAATTATCAATGAACCTACCAGTTGCAACCCCAAATCTGTAAACACGGGCACCCTCATAGATATCATCCTAAACAACTTGCCCTCCAAATACACCTCTGCTGTTTTCAACCAAGATCTCAGCGATCACTGCCTTATTGCCTGCATCGGTAATGGGTCTGCGGTCAATGGCCATGCTTTCCACCTGGCTACCGCTACCCCGGCCAACTGCACTGCACCCCCCCACAGCAACTCGCCCAAGCCTCCCCCATTTCTCCTTCACCCAAATCCAGATAGCTGATGTTCTGAATGAGCTGCAAAATCTGGACCCCTACAAATCAGCCGAGCTAGACAATCTGGACCCTCTCTAAAACTATCTGCCGAAATTGTTGCAACCCCTATTACTAGCCTGTTCAACCTCTCTTTCAAATCATCTGAGATTCCCAAAGATTGGAAAGCTTCCGCGAACATTGCCCTCTTCAAAGGGGGTGACACTCTAGACCCAAACTGCTACAGACCTATATCTATCCTATCCTACCCTGCCTTTCTAACGTCTTCGAAAGCCAAGTTAACAAACAGATTACCAACCATTTCGAACACCACTATACCTTCTCCGCTATGCAATCTGGTTTCAGAGCTGGTCATGGGTGCACCTCAGCCACGCTCAAGGTCCTAAACGATATCATAACCGCCATCGATAAGAGACATTACTGTGCAGCCGTATTCATCGACCTGGCCAAGGCTTTCGACTCTGTCAATCACCACATTCTTATCGGCAGACTCAACAGCCTTGGTTTCTCAAATGACTGCCTCGCCTGGCTCACCAACTACTTCTCTGATAGAGTTCAATGTGTCAAATCGGAGGGCCTGTTGTCCGGACCTCTGGCAATCTCTATGGGGGTGCCACAGGGTTTAATTCTCGGGCCAACTCTCTTCTCTGTATACATCAATGATGTCGCTCTTGCTGCTGGTGATTCCCTGATCCACCTCTACGCAGACGACACCATTCTATATACTTCTGGCCCTTCCTTGGACACTGTGTTAACCTGTTAGGGCTAGGGGGCAGTATTTACACGGCCGGATAAAAAACGTACCCGATTTAATCTGGTTATTACTACTGCCCAGAAACTAGAATATGCATATAATTATTGGCTTTGGATAGAAAACACCCTAAAGTTTCTAAAACTGTTTGAATGGTGTCTGTGAGTATAACAGAACTCATATGGCAGGCAAAAACCTGAGAAGATTCCTTACAGGAAGTGGCCTGTCTGACAAGTTCTTGTTCTTCTTGACTCTCTTTATTGAAAACTGAGGATCTTTGCTGTAACGTGACACTTCCTACGGCTCCCATAGGCTCTCAGAACCCGGGAAAAAGCTGAATGATGTAATTCCAGCCCCTGGCTGAAAAACATTAGCGCCTTTGGTAAGTGGTCTATCAGAGGACAATCAGACTGAGGCGCGTGCACGAGGCGACCCCATGTTTTTATTTTCTCTCTCTTTGTACTAAAACACAGATTCCCGGTCGGAATATTATCGCTTTTTTACGAGAAAAATGGCATAAAAATTGATTTTAAACAGCGGTTGACATGCTTCGAAGTACGGTAATGGGATATTTAGATTTTTTTTGTCACGAAACGCGTCGGGCGCGTCACCCTTCTTTACCCTTTCGGATAGTGTCTTGAACGCACGAACAAAACGCCGCTATTTGGATATAACTATGGATTATTTTGAACCAAACCAACATTTGTTATTGAAGTAGAAGTCCTGGGAGTGCATTCTGACGAAGAACAGCAAAGGTAATAACATTTTTCTTATAGTAAATCTGACTTTGGTGAGGGCTAAACTTGGTGGGTGTCTCAATAGCTAGCCCTGTGATGCCGGGCTATCTACTTAGAATATTGCAAAATGTGCTTTCACCGAAAAGCTATTTTAAAATCGGACATAGCGAGTGCATAGAGGAGTTCTGTATCTATAATTCTTAAAATAATTGTTATGTTTTTTGTGAACGTTTATCGTGAGTAATTTAGTAAATTCACCAGAAGTTTGCGGGGGGTATGCTAGTTCTGAACATCACATGCTAATGTAAAAAGCTGGTTTTTGATATAAATATGAACTTGATTGAACAAAACATGCATGTATTGTATAACATAATGTCCTAAGATTGTCATCTGATGAAGATCATCAAAAGTTAGTGCTGCATTTAGCTGTGGTTTGGGTTTATGTGACATTATATGCTAGCTTGAAAAATGGGTGTCTGATTATTTCTGGCTGGGTACTCTGCTGACATAATCTAATGTTTTGCTTTCGTTGTAAAGCCTTTTTGAAATCGGACAGTGTGGTTAGATTAACGAGAGTCTTGTCTTTGAAATGGTGTAAAATAGTCATATGTTTGAGAAATTGAAGTAATAGCATTTCTAAGGTATTTGAATAACGTGCCACGGGATTCCACTGGCTGTTACGTAGGTGGGACGAAATCGTCGCACTGGCCCTAGAGAAGTTAACAAACCTCCAGACGAGCTTCAATGTCATACAACTCTCCTTCCGTGGCCTCCAACTGCTCTTAAATGCAAGTAAAACTAAATGCATGCTCTTCAACCAATCGCTGCCCGCACCTGCCCGCCCATCCAGCATCAGTACTCTGGACGGTTCTGACTTAGAATATGTGGACAACTACAAATACCTAGGTGTCTGGTTAGACTGTAAACTCTCCTTCCAGACTCACATTAAGCATCTCCAATCCAAAATTAAATCTAGAATCGGCTTCCTATTTCACAACAAAGCATCCTTCACTCATGCTGCCAAACATACCCTCGTAAAACTGAACATCCTACCGATCCTCGACTTCGGCGATGTCATTTACAAAATAGCCTCCAACACTCTACTCAACAAATTGGATACAGTCTATCACAGTGCCATCCGTTTTGTCACCAAAGACCCATATACTACCCACCATGGTCGGAACTAGAAGCACAAGCATTTCGCTACACTTGCATTAACACCTGCTAACCATGTGTATGTGACAAATAAATTTGATTTGATTTGATTTTACCATTGCGACCTGTACGCTCTCGTTGGCTGGCCCTCGCTTCATACTCGTCGCCAAACCCACTGGCTCCAGGTCATCTACAAGTCTTTGCTAGGTAAAGCCCCGCCTTATCTCAGCTCACTGGTCACCATAGCAGCACCCAACCGTAGCACGCGCTCCAGCAAGTATATCTCACTGGTCACCCTCAAAGCCAATTCCTCCTTTGGCAGCCTTTCCTTCCAGTTCTCTGCTGCCAATGACTGGAACGAACTGCAAAGATCACTGAAGCTGGAGACATATCTCCCTCACTAGCTTTAATAAGCACCAGCTGTCAGAGCAGCTCACAGATCACTGCACCTGTACATAGCCCATCTGTAAATAGCCCATCCAACTACCTCATCCCCATACTGTATTTATTTATTTATCTTGCTCCTTTTGCACCCCAGTATCTCTACTTGCACATTCATCTTCTGCAAACTACCATTCCAGTGTTTAATTGCTATATTGTAATTACTTCGCCACCATGGCCTATTTATTGCCTTAACCCCGTTATCCTATCTCTTTTGCACACTGTATATAGCCTTTTTCTACTGTATTATTGACTGTATGTTTGTTTATTCCATGTGTAACTCTGTGTTGTTGTATGTGTCGATCTGCTTTGCATTGTCTTGGCCAGGTCGCCGTTGTAAATGAGAACTTGTTCTCAACTTGCCTACCTGGTTAAATAAAGGTGAAATAAAAAATTAATAAAAAAATAACAAATTCTTATTTATAATGACAGCCTACCAAAACCTTCTATGGATGATATGTTTACAGCCACAATGCAACAAGCTGTTAAACAGATTGGTGTGCTTATGAATGCAAAGCATCCGAAGTCGGTATTAACGCTAAGTAATAAAATAAAGGAGGAACTTCTAAAAACCTATTTCACAACATAGTCTGCTGAACTTGCAAGATAACTTTTCTTTGATTGTAATTTCGGCACAAATGAAAATGTGTTACTGACTCATGGATTTGATATTTCAGCATTATCTCAACGAAGTGTTCGGTGTTGGACTAGCAATGTGCCTCATTCACGAGCAGTTAAAAGCCTGCTAGAGTGAAAAGGCTCTGCATGGTCAATCCGCAGTCTGCATTGACCAGAAGTCAGGGCATTCATACTTCTTCACTTTGCTGAGTAGAGCAGAGCTGTTGATCAGGAAGTTTAAACCTCCCGCCCCCACCTACCATCAACCAATCATGTCAATGCGGAGCTATACGGAGCCCTCCGCATTTGTTGCAACATTTGGGAGGCGCATGGCATCGCCGTACAAAGCTCAATTTGGCCTCCAAGCCTATGGAGGTTCCACAATTGCTTAACTGATCAAATCAAATGTATTTATAAAGCCCTTCTTACATCAGCTGATATCTCAAAGTGCTGTACAAAAACCCAGCCTAAAACCCCAAACAGCAAGTAATGCAGGTGTAGAAGCCCGGTGGCTAGGAAAAACTCCCTAGAAAGGCCAGAACCTAGGAAGAAACCTAGAGAGGAACCAGGCTGTGAGGGGTGGCCAGTCCTCTTCTGGCTGATCCTCTGAACCGTATACCACATTGCCAGATCAAGCAGAAATTGGCTTTAATAGTGGCAGGCGGGTGAGCAATTTCCACCGTCGTATTATGGATGAAGCCTGACCTGGAATGTGACGCTAACTGAAGCTGGCTAACTGAAGCGGTCTAACTGAAGCGGGCTAACGGAAGCTGGCTAATGGAAGCTGGCTAACTGAAACTGGCTAACTGAAGCTGGCTAGATTTATAAATGCCTGAGTAGATGTAGCTGTAGCTTGCTTCGTAGTGTAACACTTAGGTTAGTTCTGAAGGATTCGTTGCCATAGAGATGTACCTGGCTAAAAGATGAGCCACTCGTGGTACTGGGTATCTCGAGTTGAACTCAGAGCAGTGGCAGGTATTTATGGATGCCAAAAAAAATACAAAACATAAAACCATTCATCTTTCGTCTCTCTGCGTTTCATAATGTTCCTTCAATTCACAAGAGGCTGAATGTATCTCAGAGGAGAAAGCATCTGAGTGAGTGAAACAGCGCCCCCTCTGTCTCTATACATGTAGGACATCTATTCAATTCAATTCAAGGGGCTTTATTGGCATGGGAAACATATGTTTACATTGCCAAAGCAAGTGAAATAGATAATAAACAAAAGTGAAATAATCAATAAAAAATGAACAGTAAACATTACACTCACACGTTTCAAAGGAATAGACATTTTAAATGTCATATTATGGCTATGTACAGTGTTATAACAATGTACAAATGGTTAATGTACAAAAGAGAAAATAAATAAACATGAATATGGGTTGTATTTACAATGGTGTTTGTTCTTCACTGGTTGACCTTTTCTTGTGGCAACAGGTCACAAATATTGCTGCTGTGATGGCACACTGTGGTATTTCACCCAGTAGATATGGAAGTTCATCAAAATTGGATTTGTTTTGGAATTCTTTGTGGGTTTTTGTAATCTGAGGGAAATATGTGTCTCTAATATGGTCATACATTTGGCAGGTTAGGAAGGGCAGCTCAGTTTCCACCTCATTTTGGGGGCAGTGTGCACAAAGCCTGTTTTCACTTGAGAGCCAGGTCTGCCTATTGCAGCCTCTCAATAGCAAGGCCATGCTCACTGAGTCTGTACATAGTCAAAGCTTTTCTTAATTTTGGGTCAGTCGCGGTGGTCAGGTATTCTGCCACTGTGTACTCTGTAGCATTGAAGACAAGGGAAGCCAGAGAGCATCTGGCATTCCTTGACAAAAAAAGTATAAAAAAATTAGCCAATCAGCGTTGAGCTAAACCATGGGTGTCAAACTCTGGCCCGCGGGCCAAATTTGGCCCACGGGGTAATTATATTTGGCCCGCGAGACAATACCAAATTACTACTAGAGCTGGCCCGCCTGTATTATACAGCGCATTCACCGCTAATACTACGAATCCCATAATGCTCTGCTGTTGTTTTCGCGCGCCAATCAGGACAGGACCCAGAAACGCCCTCTCCTCTGTGACAGTAGTCATAGCAACATAGACGCTACAACTGTCAGCGCGCTATCCCTTCCCAAAAATGGCGAAAAGAAAGGCAGAAAACAGGAGCTTTCTGGACAATTGGGAGGCAGAATATCTGTTTACATATGTAAAAGACAAACCTGTTTGTCTTGTTTGTGGAGTCAACGTGGCTGTAAGTAAGGAGTACAACATTAGACGACACTATGAAACGAAACACCATGACAAATACAAGGACCTGGACATGACTCAAAGGAGCCAGAAAGTAGAGGAGATGAAAAGAAGTTTGGTTTCACAACAGAATATGTTAAAAAAAGCCACATCACAAAGTGGGGCTGCTGTAAAGGCTAGTTATATAGTGGCAGCAGAGATCGCAAAATCAGCCCGGCCCTTTAATGAGGGAGAGTTCGTGAAAAAGTGCATGATGAAAGTTTGTGACCTCGTATGCCCAGAGAAAAAGCAAGCATTTTCAAACGTGAGCCTGAGCAGGAACACAGTAGCTGATCGCACATGTGATCTTGCCACCAATCTGTATGACCAGCTGATGGAAAAGGGAAAAGATTTCGTTGCGTTCTCCCTCGCTGTGGATGAGAGCTGCGACGCATCTGATACTGCTCAGCTGTCAGTCTTCATCCGTGGAGTGGACTCAAATCTGTGTGTTACGGAGGAGCTATTGGGATTCAAATCAATGCATGGCACAACCACAGGAAAGGAAATCTTTGAGGAGGTTTCCAAATGTGTAACTGAAATAAAGCTGCCGTGGGATAAACTCGTTGGATTAACGACAGATGGTGTGCCAGCGATGTGCGGTAAAAAGAGTGGACTGGTGGGCATGGTTTGGGAGAAGATGCGGGAAGAGAACTGTGCAGGTGAGCTAACTGTTTACCACTGCATCATACATCAGGAATCACTGTGTGCCAAAGCCCTAAAGATGGAACATGTTATGACCACAGTAACACAGGTAGTTAACTTTATAAGAGCCAAAGGTCTGAATCACCGCCAGTTAAAAAAAATTCTAGAGGAGTGTGGTTCGGAATACGCAGACGTGCCGTATCACACAGAGGTGAGATGGCTAAGCAGAGGAAAAGTACTGAACAGATGTTTCGAGCTGCGTGAGGAAATATGTCAATTCCTGGAAACCAAAGGGAAGGATACAGCAGAGCTCCGGGAGCAAAAGTTTCTGTGTGAGCTGGCCTTTCTCTGTGACATCTCGAGCCATCTCGATGCGCTGAACCTGCAGCTTCAGGGGCGGGGGCGCATCATCACAGACATGTACGCTGCAGTGAGGGCCTTTAAAACTAAACTGTGCCTGTGGGAGAATCAGATGCTGCAAGGAAACCCTTGCCATTTTCCCTGCTGCCAAACCATAAAAGCGCAGATCTCTACCGCCGTGTTCCCATGCGCACAGTTTGCTGAAAAACTCAGTGTTCTCTCCGCTGAGTTTAGCCGGCGATTTGCCGACTTCGATGTCCAGAAATGTAGGTTTGAACTGCTTAGTAATCCTTTCGCAGTTGATGTGGAAAATGCACCAACCAACATCCAAATGGAGCTGATTGAACTCCAGTGCAACGACACGCTGAAGTCAAAGTATGATGCTGTGGGCGCCGCACAGTTTCCACGGTTCATCCCTGACACAATGCCTCAGCTCCGCACCCAAGCTGCTCAGATGCTCTCCATGTTCGGCAGCACTTATCTATGCGAGTGTAACGGCTGTCTTCTGTAAAAATGGACCAAGGCGCAGCAGGTATGTGAATACTCATCTTTAGTTAAAATAAAGGAGTAGAGCATCCACTTAACAATTCAAACAATATATCAGACAGGAACAGTTTTGCAGGCACACAACACGCAGTGCAAAAACAACTACCCACAAAACCAAGTGACAAACATACTCCTACATATATGACTCCCAATCAGGAACAACGATACCCAGCTGTTCCTGATCAGGAGTCACAAGACCAACACAGAACAATCACACACACAAGACTGCCACGTCCTGACCCCAAAACTACAACAACAGCTCCATCTGCTGGTCAGGACGTGACAGTACCCCCCCCTCAAGGTGCAGACCCCGGAATGCACCTAACAACGAAAAAACACCAACAAACAAAATCCCCAACAAAACCCATAAACAATAACCCCTAAACAATAAGGGAGGGAAGGGAGGGTGGCTGCCGTCAACGACGGCACTGTGCTACACCCTCCCTCCCCAACCCACCTATCCTGGAGGTGGCTCCGGTGCAGGACGTGGACCCTGCTCCACCCTCGGCGTCGCCCACTTCGGTGGAGCCGATAGCTGCGCCAGGCAGACGGACCCCTCGAGCCGGGCCGGAGGACAGGAGGGCCCCTCGGGCTGGGCCGGGGGACAGGAGGGCCCCTCGGGCTGGGCCGGGGGGCAGGAGGGCCCCTCGGGCTGGGCCGGGGGGCAGGAGGGCCCCTCGGGCTGGGCCGGGGAGCAGGAGGGCCCCTCGGGCTGGGCCGGGGAGCAGGAGGGCCCCTCGGGCTGGGCCGGAGAGCAGGAGGGCCCCTCGGGCTGGGCCGGAGAGCAGGAGGGCCCCTCGGGCTGGGCCGGGGGGCATGCGGGCCACTCGGGCTGGGCCGGAAGGCATGCGGGCCACTCGGGCTGGGTCGGAAGGCATGCGGGCCACTCGGGCTGGGCCGGAAGGCATGCGGGCCACTCGGGCTGGGCCGGAAGGCATGCGGGCCACTCGGGCTGGGCCGGAGGGCAGGAGGACCACTCGGGCTGGACCGGAGGGCAGGAGGACCACTCGGGCTGGACCGGAGGGCAGGAGGACCACTCGGGCTGGACCGGAGGGCAGGAGGACCACTCGGGCTGATCCTGACAGGCCGGGCACCCTGGCAGATCAGGGCAGGCGGGCACCTCTGGCAGAACCGGGCAGTCTGGCCACTCTGGCAGAACAGGGCAGTCCGGCCACTCTGGCAGAACAGGGCAGTCCGGCCACTCTGGCAGAACAGGGCAGTCCGGCCACTCTGGCAGAACAGGGCAGTCCGGCCACTCTGGCAGAACAGGGCAGTCCGGCCACTCTGGCAGAACAGGGCAGTCCGGCCACTCTGGCAGAACAGGGCAGTCCGGCCACTCCGGCAGAACAGGGCAGTCCGGCCACTCCGGCAGAACAGGGCAGTCCGGCCACTCCGGCAGAACAGGGCAGTCCGGCCACTCCGGCAGAACAGGGCAGTCCGGCCACTCCGGCAGAACAGGGCAGTCCGGCCACTCCGGCAGTTCAGGGCAGTCCGGCCACTCCGGCAGTTCAGGGCAGTCCGGCCACTCCGGCAGTTCAGGGCAGTCCGGCCACTCCGGCAGTTCAGGGCAGTCCGGCCACTCCGGCAGTTCAGCGCAGTCCGGCCACTCCGGCGACTGTTGACTGGCGGGCAGCTCCGACGACTGTTGACTGGCGGGCAGCTCCGACGACTGTTGACTGGCGGGCAGCTCCGACAACTGTTGACTGGCGGGCAGCTCCGACGACTGTTGACTGGCGGGCAGCTCCGACGACTGTTGACTGGCGGGCAGCTCCGACGACTGTTGACTGGCGGGCAGCTCCGACGACTGTTGACTGGCGGGCAACTCTGACGACTGTTGACTGGCGGGCAACTCTGGTGACTGTTGACTGGCGGGCAGCTCTGGTGACTGTTGACTGGCGGGCAGCTCTGGTGACTGTTGACTGGCGGGCAGCTCTGATCACGACTGTTGACTCCTGATGCGTGGGGCAGGTATTGGACGTACCAGCCTGGAGACACGCACCTCCATGCTAGTGCGTCTGGCGGGAAACACCGGACCGAAAGGGCGCACTGGCGGTCTTGAGCGCAGGGTTGGCATCACCCGTTCCGGCTCGATGCCTACTTCGCCCTGACACATGCGGGGCGCTGGTACCTTGCCTACCGGCCTGAAAATCCCAGGCCTCACCACAGCCCCAACCCCAAAGCACGGGACCTGTCCAGTCTGCCCTACAAGGGTACGGGGAGCTGGCCTGGGGCTGTAATCTCGCCCCGCCAAATAGCCCTTGTGCCCCCCCCTAAAAAATTCTTGGGGCTGCCTCCAACATTCCTCCCTCACTTGCCTCTCTCCTCTTCTCCGCTGCATGGTCCTTTGGTGGTGGGTAGTTCTGTAACGGCTGTCTTCTGTAAAAATGGACCAAGGCGCAGCAGGTATGTGAATACTCATCTTTAGTTAAAATAAAGGAGTAGAGCATCCACTTAACAATTCAAACAATATATCAGACAGGAACAGTTTTGCAGGCACACAACACGCAGTGCAAAAACAACTACCCACAAAACCAAGTGACAAACATACTCCTACATATATGACTCCCAATCAGGAACAACGATCCCCAGCTGTTCCTGATCAGGAGTCACAAGACCAACACAGAACAATCACACACACAAGACTGCCACGTCCTGACCCCAAAACTACAACAACAGCTCCATCTGCTGGTCAGGACGTGACAGCGAGCAACTTTTCTCCTCGATGAAGATGACCAAAACAACTCACAGGAGACGTCTGACTGATGAACACCTTCGCTCGATACTGAGGATTTCTTCAGCTCAGAGCCTGAGCCCAGACATTGATGAACTAGCATCCAAGAAGAGATGCCAGGTATCTGGCTTGGGCACATCAGATTAGATCAGTGTGCAATAATTAACGTTTTCTTTGTGCACTTTTTCTTGCTACAAGGCATGGGCTTGAATGGTTGATTGATTTATTATCATTTTATTTGTAAAATTATTAGCCAGTGGAAAAAGTTTATTTTGGTATTTAAATCAGAAGGCTGCAAATAGAAAAGAGGCATACGATTTTTATTTAAATTTTATTTATTTAATAAATGAATGCCATTGATGTGTTTTTTCATTTGAAATTCGATTTTGCATGTCTCCACTATTAAATTATATATTGTATGGTAATAAGCGATGCTTGTTCCATATTCAATGTTAAAGCAAAACTTGTTTGGGTCCATATTAAAAGGTTAATTTGTTCAATGTTGGCCCGCAACTTTGTTCAGGTTTTACATTTTGGCCCACTGGGTATTTGAGTTTGACACCCCTGAGCTAAACTGAGTGAGCTTAACTGTGAATGGTCCTGGCTCACAAAAAAACAGTGTCAAGGGAAGCCAGTTTGGATTTGGCTTCACTCCTATCAAATCCCATTGAGAGCATATTTCATTGACAGAAGAACTTTAATTGTTGCACCTCGTTGTGGCTTGCTTGCCAGCTAGGTAAATCTTGCCCTTTCCTAAATTAGCCATGGATGGAGATAGGGATTTGGACTTGTGGTTTTACTTAAATCTCCGTAATGGCTAATGATTATAACGGCGATTCTGATCCAACCATTCATTCATTAAAGTGGGTACTGTGTGACAGAGTGATAGACTGTTTTGTCAACATGAAAGACAGGAGGATGGCATTTGTGTTTCTTTACAAGTAGGGTGAGTCAACATTATCTTTCTACTTCCACACACACAGCCACATCATATTTAGCTTATGTTGATTGGACTAAATTATTTTTGGTTGAACTGGTGTTGGAACAGTGGAAGCAGCTCCTGTTTTCTTTGTGACTTGCTGTAACTCTCTGTGGTTCTAAATCAATAGTTGTTCAGTGGTCAGAAAATGTCAGAAACATTACCTTGACCATGCTGTAGGTCATGTACCTGTTTGTTACATGCAATATGCTTTGTGGACTTCACTGGACAGAGGTTTCTATCCGGTTTTGTGATAAAACAAAGGTGTGGTTGAATTTTTTCTGCCACAGTGTCTTATTGTCTCAGCCTTTAGTCCTATATATCACTGTGTCTTATTGTCTAGGCCTTTAGTCCTATATATCACTGTGTCTTATTGTCTAGGCCTTTAGTCCTATATATCACAGTGTCTTATTGTCTAGGCCTTTAGTCCTATATATCACTGTTTCTTATTGTCTCAGGCTTTAGTCCTATATATCACAGTGTCTTATTGTCTCAGCCTTTAGTCCTATATATCACTGTGTCTTATTGTCTCAGGCTTTAGTCCTATATATCACTGTGTCTTATTGTCTAGACCTTTAGTCCTATATATCACTGTGTCTTAATGTGTAGGCGTTTAGTCCTATATATCACAGTGTCTTATTGTCTCAGCCTTTAGTCCTATATATCACGGTGTCTTATTGTCTAGGCCTTTAGTCCTGTATATCACTGTGTCTTATTGTCTCAGCCTTTAGTCCTATATATCACAGTGTCTTATTGTCTAGGCCTTTAGTCCTATATATCACAGTGTCTTATTGTCTCAGCTTTTAGTCCTATATATCACAGTGTCTTATTGTCTAGGCCTTTAGTCCTATATATCACTGTGTCTTATTGTCTCAGCCTTTAGTCCTATATATCACTGTGTCTTATTGTCTCAGCCTTTAGTCCTATATATCACAGTGTCTTATTGTCTAGACCTTTAGTCCTATATATCACTGTGTCAAGGCATATGAATTAACAGGTTATAGAGCACACAATGAAATGATCACAACACATGGGTTTTAATATGGCTGCCTCCCCCAGTGATTTTACCCACGCACCGCTACTGATTCAGAGTTGACCACATTTGACTCTCTGACTCCTCATATCTGATGAACAGTGATTTGTTGACACCGGAGGGAGAAGAGCATCCGGCAGCGTGTGCAACGATGTCCGAGAGGGAAAGAAAACTGTGTTTGTTGTTTGTAGTAACATCTTTGTTGTTGTAACATCCCAAACGGATGGTTTCACCGTTAAGGAATCTAGCTTTAAGAGAACTGTATATATTTACAATTAATCGCTTACCTCTTAGAACTGGTGTCTTGAGTCATTTTAGAGGCAGTGGTCCCCTCCTCTCTCTCCCCAGAGAGACTCATTTTAGAGGCAGTGGTCTCCTCCTCTCTCTCCCCAGAGAGACTCGTTTTAGAGGCAGTGGCCTCCTCCTCTCTCTCCCCAGAGAGAGTCATTTTAGAGGCAGTGGTCCCCTCCTCTCTCTCCCCAGAGAGACTCATTTTAGAGGCAGTGGTCTCCTCCTCTCTCTCCCCAGAGAGACTCATTTTAGATGTAAGTCACAGCTCACTCAGCTACAATAAGAAATAACAGAACAGTCAATATTTCTGAACATTGAAGAACCAATAACAATGACAACACTTTTACGGTCTGTGGTCAGAGTTTAAACAGAGACTTCATGTTGCATTTAAACATTTACAGTCCAATCTGTTATTACTTTGACCTGGATCTCCATTAGCTAGTCTCCCTTGTTGGATCCCCTGACTCCATAACAACAGCTGTCTACAAGGGCTCCACACACAACTAAAATACATTATAGACATCTACTTTACATTGAAAGATGGTAGTAGACATTATAATGTGCAATCAATCGCCTATAACAACAACTCTATACCTCATAGCCTATAACATCAAATATTAATTAGGCTAATCAATATAAATCAACATAAAAGCCTACAATTATTATTCTTGAAAGTTGAAATCAGTATTGTAATAACTTTACAATTCTGCGGAAGTTTAACCCCCTAAATCACCTCTCTCTACAATAGTCTAAGTTCTGGTTTAGTAGTAGCCTACAAGGTGACACGCATTGCTTTGTTATGCAAGAAAATGTCCAAAAATGGACACATTGGTTTGTCTGGCAAGTCCGTTTGATTGTGCAATAATAATAATAAATCAGAGCTGGACCGACTTTTGGAAACCCTGATTTAGTCACCATTTACATCGTTTATGTGCCAATTGTTGCATGTCACTTTTACTTGAGCGACTTGACGAGACGGACTAGTTTCTTTAGCGACAGATTTACAAAATTCCGACGCACGTTTTCTTTCAGGAATTGAAACAACGCAAAGTGTCGACTGTGTTGGGGATCATCGGATAGAAAATCACGATAATGTGCAATCAATCACCTATAACAACAACTCACTACCTCATAGCCTATAACATCACATCATATTAATTAGGATAATCAATATAAATCGACATTTAAGCCTACAATTATTATTCTTGAAAGTTGAAATCAGTATTGTAATAACTTTACAATTCTGCGGATGTTTAACCTCCTAAATCACCTCTCTCTACAATAGTCTAAGTTCTCAAACACTTTTCTATAATAAATTGTAAAAGGCTACAAACCTCAAACATGTTTCTTCGACCGTTATTTCTCTACTTCCTTATAAAATGTTGGCTACTTCCCATTTCAACACAGTGGTCGGGTTCAACACGTATAGGTTTATATTATATGTTCATATTTATGTAACATTAAGTCCCCAAACCCGGACGACGCTGGGCCAAATTGTGCGCTGCCCTATGGGTCTCCTGATCACGGACGGTTACAGCCCGCGATCGAACCCGGGTATGTATTGATGCAGTGTCTTAGACCGCTGCGCTACTCGGGAGCTTAAGTTAAAATAGCTGACAGATATTTATTCCTAACCCTTTAAGAGAATACAGCCTACACACCATCATTTCTTGTTCTGGTTTAGTAGTAGCCTACAAGGTGACACGCATTGCTTTGTTATGCAAGAAAATGTCCAAAAATTGAACAATTGGTTTGTCTGGCAAGTCCGTTTGATTGTGCATGAGCTGGGGTGTACTACCTAGTGCACACCGTACCAAACCGTTGCAAAACGTTTTGGAACGACAACGAGTTTCAAATTCAGGTAATTCAGAGCCAGACCGACTTTTGGAAACCCTGATTTAGTCAACATTTACATCGTTTATGTAACAATTGTTGCATGTCACTTTTACTTGACCGACTTGACGAGACGGACTAGTTTCTTTAGCGACAGATTTACAAAATTCCGACGCACGTCGTCTTTCAGGAATTGAAACAACGCAAAGTGTCGACTGTGTTGGGGATCATCGGATAGAAAATCACGATAATGTGCAATCAATCACCTATAACAACAACTCACTACCTCATAGCCTATAACATCACATCATATTAATTAGGCTAATCAATGTAAATCAACATTTATCTACAATTATTATTCTTGAAAGTTGAAATCAATATTGTAATAACTTTACAATTCTGCGGATGTTTAACCCCCTAAATCACCTCTCTCTACAATAGTCTAACTTCTCAAACACTTTTCTATATTAAATTGTAAAAGGCTACAAACCTCAAACATGTTTCTTCGACCGTTATTTCTCTACTTCCTTATAAAATGTTGGCTACTTCCCATTTCAACACAGTCGACGCGTTCAACACGTATAGGTTTTTTTTATATTATATGTTGATATTGATGTCATATAAAGTCTTCATACACTTCATGCAGGTGTTCAGCCCATAAATTCATATTGTATCTGGTAAAAGTGGATTTGTATTAATGTGATGTGATTGAGTGATGTTTTGCAGTGCTACCAGCAGAGGGCAGTGGGACAACAACCAGGTTCGGCAGAAGGACGCTGGACGGGTCATATCTGTGTTATTATGGTAACATGATAGGATGTTTCTGATTCTGATTCTGATTCTGATTCTGCAGAACCCAAAACAGACTGATTATAATGTATAGTATATGATGTTACATTGAACTAATCACATTTATTAAAGACCAACTCACAGAGACACATAAATACATTCATGCCTTTTAATTGTATTTATTGAAAATGTATTTGACAGGGATACTGCACATCAATCAACATTTCTGTAAATGTGACAGATTTAGCCAGCTAGCTAGTTTTCAACTGTAGTCCCTGGGCTGGTAGATAAACATTTTAATAAAAACAAAATAAATGTTTTTGCCCTAACACAACTGATTCTACTAATCAAAGGCTTGATGATAATTAGTTAATTAGTTTAATCTAAGGTGTTCGTTCTCGGGTAAAAACTAAAACATGCAGCCCTTTGGGGTCCCAGAGGAGAGGTTTGGAATAAACTGACCTACAATGTTACACAAATTAACTCATGATTTATTAATTATCTCACCAATTCACACACACACACACACACACACACACACACACACACACACAGAAATAGACACAGACACACACCGAAAGTAATGTGATACAAATTTACCCTGCCCCCACCACCCAACAGACTTTTACCCTGCCCCTACCACCCAACAGACTCTTACCCTGCCCCCACCACCCAACAGACTCTTACCCTGTCCCCCCACCTAACAGACACTTACCCTGCCCCCCCACCACCCAACAGACTCTTACCCTGCCCCCACCACCCAACAGACTCTTACCCTGCCCCACCACCTAACAGACTCTTACCCTGACCCCACCTAAAAGACTCTTACTCTGCCCCCACCTAACAGACTCTTACCCTGCCCCCACCACCCAACAGACTCTTACCCTGCCCCCACCACCCAACAGACTCTTACCCTGCCCCCACCACCCAACAGACTCTTACCCTGCCCCCACCACCCAACAGACTCTTACCCTGCCCCCACCACCCAACAGACTCTTACCCTGCCCCCACCACCCAACAGACTCTTACCCTGCCCCCACCACCCAACAGACTCTTACCCTGCCCCCACCACCTAACAGACTCTTACCCTGCCCCCACCTAAAAGACTCTTACTCTGCCCCCACCTAACAGACTCTTACCCTGCCCCCACCACCCAACAGACTCTTACCCTGCCCCCACCTAAAATACTCTTACCCTGCCCCCCACCCAACAGACCCTTACCCTGTCACCCACCCAACAGACCATTACCCTGCCCCCACCACCCAACAGACTCTTACCCTGCCCCCACCACCCAACAGCCTCTTACCCTGTCCCCCACCCAACAGACTATTACCCTGTCCCCACCACCCAACAGACTCGTACCCTGACCCCACCACCCAACAGACTCTTACCCTGTCCCCCACCCAACAGACTCTTACCCTGCCCCCACCTAAAAGACTCTTACTCTGCCCCCACCTAAAAGACTCTTACCCTGCCCCGACCACCCAACAGACTCTTACCCTGTCCCCCCACCTAACAGACACCTACCCTGCCCCAACACCCAACAGACTCTTACCCTGCCCCCACCACCCAACAGACTCTTACCCTGCCCCCACCACCCAACAGACTCTTACCCTGCCCCCACCACCTAACAGACTCTTACCCTGCCCCCACCTAAAAGACTCTTACTCTGCCCCCACCTAACAGACTCTTACCCTGTCCCCACCACCCAACAGACTCGTACCCTGCCCCCCACCACCCAACAGACTCTTACCCTGACCCCACCACCCAACAGACTCTTACCCTGTCCCCACCACCCAACAGACTCGTACCCTGCCCCCACCTAATATACTCTTAGCTTGCCCCCACCACCTGCCCCCACCACCTAACAGACTCTTACCCTGTCCCCCACCTAACAGACACTTACCCTGCCCCCCACCTAACAGACTTTTACCCTGCCCCCACCACCTGCCCCCACCACCCAACAGACTCTTACCCTGCCCCCACCACCCAACACTCTTATCCTGCCCCCAACAGACTCTTACCCTGCCCACCACCACCCAACAGTCTCTTATCCTGCCCCCACCACCCAACAGACTCTTACCCTGCCCCCACCACCACCCAACAGATTCTTACCCTGCCCCCACCACCCAACAGACTCTTATCCTGCTGCTGCTCCCCCAACAGACTCTTACCCTGCCCCCACCACCCAACAGACTCTTATCCTGCCCCCACCACCCAACAGACTCTTACCCTGCCCCCACCACCACCCAACAGATTCTTACCCTGCCCCCACCACCCAAAAGACTCTTATCCTGCCCCAACAGACTCTTACCCTGCCCCCACCACCCAACAGACTCTTATCCTGCCCCAACAGACTCTTACCCTGTCCCCACCACCCAACAGACTCTTACCCTGCCCCCACCACCCAACAGACTCTTATCCTGCCCCCACCACCCAACAGACTCTTATCCTGCCCCAACAGACTCTTACCCTGCCCCCACCACCCAACAGACTCTTATCCTGCTGCTGCTACCCCAACAGACACTTACCCTGCCCCCACCGCTACCCCAACAGACACTTACCCTGCCCCCACCACCACCCAACAGACTATTACCCTGCCCTCCCCACCCAACAGACTCTTACCATGCCCCCCCACCACCTAACACTCTTATCCTGCCCCAACCACCCAACAGACTCTTACCCTGCCCCAACCACCCAACAGACTCTTACCCTGTCCCCACCACCCAACAGACTCTTACCGTGCTCCAAACATCCAACACACTCCTACCCTGTCCCCCCACCCAACAGACTCTTACCCTTCCCCAACATCCAACACACACTTACCCTGACCCCCACCACCCAACAGAGTCTTACCCAGACCCTACCATCCAACAGACTCTTACCCTGTCCCCCACCATCCAACAGACTCTTACCCTGTCCCCTCCATCCAACAGACTCTTACCCTGCCCCCACCACTCAACATACTCTTACCCTGCCCCCCCACCACCCAACAGATTCTTACCCTGTCCCCACCACCCAACAGAATCTTACCCTGCCTCACCACCCAATAGATTCTTACCCTGCCCCAACCACCCAACACTCTTACCCTGCCCCCCCACCACCCAACAGATTCTTACCATGCCCCCACCACTCAGCAGACTCTTACCCTGTCCCCACCACCCAACAGATTCTTACCCTGTCCCCACCACCCAACAGAATCTTACCCTGCCTCACCACCCAACAGATTCTTACCCTGCCCCAACCACCCAACACTCTTACCCTGCCCCCCCACCACCCAACAGACTCTTACCCTGCCCCCACCACCCAACATACTCTTACCCTGCCCCCCCACCACCCAACAGAAACTTACCCTGTCCCCACCACCCAACAGACTCTTGCCCTGCCCCACCACCACCCAACACTCTTACCCTGCCCCCCCACCACCAAACAGATTCTTACCCTGCCCCCACCACCCAACAGATTCTTACCCTGCCCCCCCACCACCCAACAGATTCTTACCCTGTCCCCACCACCCAACAGACACTTACCCTGCCCCCATCACCCAACAGACTCTTTCCCTGCCCCCCACCACCCAACAGACTCTTGCCCTGTCCCCACCACCCAACACTCTTACCCTGCCCCCCACCACCCAACAGACTCTTACCCTGCCCCCACCACTCAATAGACTCTTACCCTGCCCCCCCACCAGCCAACAGATTCTTACCCTGCCCCCACCACCCAACAGATTCTTACCCTGCCCCCCCACCACCCAACAGATTATTACCCTGCCCCCACCACTCAACAGACTCTTACCCTGCCCCCACCACTCAACAGACTCTTACCCTGTCCCCACCACTCAATAGACTCTTACCCTGTCCCCACCACCCAACAGACTCTTACCCTGTCCCCACCACCCAACAGACTCTTACCCTGCCCCCACCACCCAACAGACTCTTACCCTGCCCTCCCCACCCAACAGACTCTTACCCTGCCCTCCCCACCCAACAGACTCTTACCCTGCCCCCACCTCCCAACAGACTCTTACCCTGACCACCCCACCACCCAACAGATTCTTACCCTGCCCCCCCACCACCCAACAGATTCTTACCCTGTCCCCACCACCCAACACTCTTACCCTGCCCCCCCACCACCCAACAGATTCTTACCCTGTCCCCACCACCCAACAGATTCTTACCCTGCCCCACCACCCAGATGTAATGTGTCATTGCTACAGTTGTAAATGTGTATATATTATTATCATCTTTATCGTCTCATTCACTTCTCTTTTTATTTTTTATTAATTTTGAGCTGCATTGTTGGAGCCCATAACAAGAGAGAGATTTTCACTGTACCCTGGAATTACATCTGAGTCCCTGTCCATGTGACCAATTACATCTGAGTCCCTGCCCATGTGACCAATTACATCTGAGTCCCTGTCCATGTGACCAATTACATCTGAGTCCCTGTCCATGTGACCAATTACATCTGAGTCCCTGTCCATGTGACCAATTACATCTGAGTCCCTGTCCATGTGACCAATTACATCTGAGTCCCTGTCCATGTGATTAATACACTCATCTAATCTAATTAACAACGTTATTTAAAAGTGTTTTCTAAAATGTATTATTATTACAATAATACTGTTAATAGTTATTATTATTGTTATTATTATTAATAGTAGCATTATATATGTTTTGTTATTTGTATTACTGCTGTTACCATGACAACTATCTATCTAGTAATCATTACTTTTAATGCTGTTAACAAATATCAGTGTTATAATATTATTTCTGCTTTTGACGGTGATTTGATGGTCTCCAGAATGGAAAAGGTTGGGAACTGCTGAGCTAGTCAGTCACATCTGTGTGGTAACATGATAGGATGGGTAACCAATGATATACAATGATTCTGCAGCCCCAAAACAGACTGATTAGAATGTATAGTATATGATGTTACATTGAACTGTCACGTCCTGAACCTTGTAAGGGGTCATATTCTATAGTAGAGTGGTCAGGGCGTGACAGGGGGTGTTTTTCTTGCTTTCTGTTTCTATGTGGGTGTTCTAGATTTCTATTTCTATGTTGGGGTTATTGGGATGATCTCCAATTAGAGGCAGCCGGTTCTAGTTGTCTCTTATTGGAGGTCTTATTTATGTAGGGGGTTTTCCTTTTGTATTTTGTGGGTTGTTAATTCTTGAGTAGTGTTTGCCTGCTCTGCGTTACAGCTTTTGTTGTTTTGTTATTTAAAGTGGTTGGTGTATTGCATTTAGTTTCACGATTAATAAAAAGATGTGGAACTACGAACACGCTGCGTTATGGTCCGATCCTTCAGAAAGCCGTGACATGAACTAATCACAGTAATCACAGACCAACTCACACACACAGTATATACAAAGACACACAAAATACATTCCTTTTAATTTACATGTACTACATGTATTTGCAGAGATTCTGCACATCAGGAATATGATGCCATTTGCGTCATCTTTGGCTGATCAGTAAAGGTCCAGGGTCATGCTCAGGGGGTTACTATGGAGATAGAGGAATACGTAAAGGAGTGACAGGTTACACAGCTCCTTATATGTCCTTCAGACACTCTCAAGTCATTGGTAAAGGAGTGACAGGTTACACAGCTCCTTATATGTCCTTCAGCCACTCTCAAGTCATTGGTAAAGGAGTGACAGGTTACACAGCTCCTTAAAACCTGTTACGGCTGGGGGTTCCGCTAGCGGAACGTTTCGACAACATCCGGTGAAATTGCGGAGTGCGAAATTCAAATTACATTATTAGATATATTTAACTTTCATAAAATCACAGGTGCAATGCACCAAAATAAAGATTAACTTCTTGTTAATCCAGCCGCTGTGTCAGATTTCAAAAAGGCTTTACGGCAAAAGCAAACCATGCGATTATCTGAGGACAGCACCCCATCATACAAACACATGACAATCATATTTCAACCCGCCAGGCGCGACACAAAATTCAGAAATAATGATATAATTCATGCCTTACCTTTGAAGATCTTCTGTTGGCCCTAACCCTAACCCCATAAACATCACAAATGGTCCTTCTGTTCGATAAATTCCATTGTTATATCCCCAAAATGTCCATTTATTTGGCGCGTTTGAATCAGAAAAACACCGGTTCCAACTCGCCCAACATGACTACAAATGATCTAATAAGTTACCTGTAAACTTGATCCAAACATTTCAAACAACTTTCATAATCCAATTTTAGGTATTTTAAAACGTAAATAATCGATCAAATTTAAGACGGAATATACTGTGTTCAATAGCGGATAAAATGAAAGTGGAGCGAGCTCCTGGGCGGGCCCCAAACAAAACAGTCAACTCGGCTCGACACTCAGAAAGGAAAGGGCTACTTCTTCATTACTCAAAAGAAAAACAACAACCAATTTCTAAAGACTGTTGACATCTAGTGGATGGCATAAGAACTGCAACCAGATGCCTCAAAAATCTAGATTCCCATAGAAAATCTATTGAAAAGAGTGAACTCAATTGTTTTTTTCCTGGATGGTTTGTCCTCAGGTTTTCGCCTACCAAAAAAGTTCTGTTCTACTCACAGACATTATTTGAACAGTTTTAGAACCTTTAGAGTTTTCTATCGAAATCTACCAATTATATGCATATCCTAGCTTCTGGGCCTGAGTGGCAGGCAGTTTAATTTGGGCACGCATTTCATCCGGACCTGAAAATACTGCCCCCATCCCAAACAGGTTAAATGTCCTTCAGCCACTCTCAAGTCATTGGTAAAGGGGTGACAGGTTACACAGCTCCTTAAATGTCCTTCAATGGTCAATGTGTTCCAGACGTGAGGCTCTCACTGAGAAAACTGCTGATAGACTGAGGTGGTTGTGTTGATATTCAGTCTCTCTCATGAACCTCTAACAGGAAAGCTGCTGATAGACTGAGGTGGTTGTGTTGATATTCAGTCTCTCTCATGAACCTCTTACCGGCCAACACTGTACAATATATTCATCAAATACATCTATGTTGAATGTGTGTAGGACTGACTGACCCTCCTGCTAGATAGTGGTCCAGCTAGGAACCTAGTGGAGGACTGACTGACCCTCCTGCTAGATAGGGGTCCAGCTAGGTACCTAGTGGAGGACTGACTGACCCTCCTGCTAGATAGGGGTCCAGCTAGGTACCTAGTGGAGGACTGACTGACCCTCCTGCTAGAAGATCCATACTTCCAGGAGGCTGCAGAAGGAGAGAGGCTGTGTGGTTGGTCCTTCAGTAAGTTTATTGGTATTATAGTGGTCATGTTTGATTGACATTTTCTGTACATTTTTGGGAGCCTGAATTAAAGCAACAGACAGCAAGAACATGTTGAACCATCCTGTCTGTCTATTCTGCCTGGTCTCCCCACACCCAGGGGTTGATTACAACTGTTGATCTGAAGCAGTGACCAAAGACAGGGGTCCAGCTCCACAAGAAGGTTGATCATCCTGGAACTAGACTCATTTCCTTTTCTCAACACCATGTCGATGAGGTCACGTGCCTTCTCTGCCCTCTCAGCTATCCCCTTTAGTGAGTCCTTTTCCTCACTTCCTTCAGACAGAGTGAGTTGTAATCCCATAAAGAATTGTCGTGTCTTTGGGGTACCATTAAACTGAAGACATGTTTATCAATTAACTCCCTGTAATTATTATCACGCGATTAAACTGATTAATCGTTTAATTGTAATTAACTAGGAGATCGGGGCACCAAGGAAAATATTCAGATTACAAAGTTATAATTTTCCTAATATAACTTTCCTATATTATAATATAGGCCGATTATCTTCTGGTTTAAATGGTGTATTTTACCTCGCGTCCAGTCTCATTCCAAACGTCGTAAATTGTTGTATCTGCACGAACCCAGTCTTTACTAAAATCATCCATACATCAATTGTCTTAAAATCATTTATTTACTACACTAAGTAATTAACAGAAAACATACAAACAGTAATTATCGTCACAAAGGATTGGTAGAGTAATGTGCCCTAATGGCTAACAGGCATGGCTGGTCTGTTAGACAATGGGTCATAAACGGTCAGCTGAGGAGGTACACAGAGTTCATTAATATTAACAATTGACAATTGAACGCTCACTCATTCGGGAACAATTGCAATCAATATATATTTACGATCAGTGTGTCGTCGGGATCCTTGTTGGAGCGTCGTTCTGATGGAGAGTTCTCTCTCTCTCTCTCTCTCTCTCTCTCTCTCGGTTAGAATGGATCTTTCAAAGCGACATTCATTAATGTCGTCATAGAATGGATGTTTCGTTGGTCTTCGCGTTCAATGATATAATTTACTTAGCTGCAGACTAATAATTAATATCAAAGACAGTTCTTATTCTGTCGGTATCAATAGTCTAAAAGTTAACCACGTGGTATGGTTCACTTTCAGTAGAGTACTTGGATGGTCAAACCTATGGGCCAACTCGCAATGGAGTGGAGGCCTGGTCTGGAGAAATGTAAATCAGGGTGGGTTTTATAGGTGACCCTAGAACAGGCTTGTCAAATGACGCCTGGTCCTGTCTGTGTCCCTGGGGGGTGTGCCGATGACTGAGTTAAGCTTGGTACAGAAATACAATTCTATCACATTAACATCAGTACATAGCATCTCAATGTATTACAAATAGCTTTATCCTTATTAATACATTTTATACAACCATGTGGATTCAAGTCTCAAGGCTGAGGCTATTATATAAACAGTTTTATGGTAATATGGCTATATTGTCTCTTCTGAGTATCACAAAATTGTACCAAGCGGACCAGTTCGTAGCTGGATTCTGCACCAATCTTTCATACCTTCTCCAGAACACAAATGTCGCTTGGCTCCCCAATTCTGTGAGTTGGAAGAATTTACTGTGTCTCTCTATGGGCCATGTGGCAAGAGATTCTCCTGGAATGTTAGAGTTTTTACAACCCTTTCACACAGGGCCTGGGTGGAGGGAGGTAGGTTGGGGGATGGTGCAAAGGGGGGGAGGGGGTCAACTGTCCTCCCTGTACTCAAAGAGGCCAACGTCATGACAGAATCTAAGGAAGGTCTTTGGTCAAGATGTCAACATGGTGGTGTGTATCTTTGACTAGCCTGACTATCAGCCTCCCCATCTGTATAGAACAAGAGATCATTCCAGTTCATTCCCTTAATTGTGTTTTCAAAATCGTTGTGGAAATTCTTTCACACAGAGACACTCGAAGTCAATCTGAAATGAATCATTGTTTATTGTCAGCGAGCTGGAGAGGTTCCAACCAATCAGGAGCTCTCCCTGGTCAGACCCAACTCAATGTACCATAGTACACATGTCAATCAGGATCTCTCCCTGGTCAGACCCAACTCAATGTACCATAGTACACATGTCAATCAGGATCTCTCCCTGGTCAGACCCAACTCAATGTACCATAGTACACATGTCAATCAGGATCTCTCCCTGGTCAGACCCAACTCAATGTACCATAGTACACATGTCAATCAGGATCTCTCCCTGGTCAGACCCAACTCAATGTACCATAGTACACATGTCAATCAGGATCTCTCCCTGGTCAGACCCAACTCAATGTACCATAGTACACATGTCAATCAGGATCTCTCCCTGGTCAGACCCAGCAGTTGTCTTATAAACGGCTATACACAGACAAGTTATATTTGCATGATTTAGCATAATTAATAAATCATTACCGTTTTGTTCCATTCATGTGACCGACCAATACTGGTTCATAACATTTAACAGACCAACACTGGTTCATAACATTTAACAGACCAACACTGGTTCATTACATTTAACAGACCAATACTGGTTCATAACATTTAACAAACCAATACTGGTTCATAACATTTAACAGACCAATACTGGTTCATAACATTTAACAGACCAATACTGGTTCATTACATTTAACAGACCAATACTGGTTCATTACATTTAACAGACCAATACTGGTTCATAACATTTAACAGACCAATACTGGTTCATAACATTTAACAGACCAATACTGGTTCATAACATTTAACAGACCAATACTGGTTCATAACATTTGACAGACCGACACCTCACCAGTCTTCTTCTCTCTAAGCTGAGACCTTGAAACTGAGATATCTCCTTCTCAAAACAACATCTGGGCTTACTGCCAAATTACAGCTACTGATAGTGAGGATTTGTACAGTCAGCCACTTGATGAACACACAAATTAGTTTATAGAACAGCACATTAATAAAACACAGACATTTGTTAAAAGAATAGCACAAACATAAACATTTCCCTTACAATCATTTAAGTGTCTTTGTCCACAGACTAGGAGACAGGCCTCAGCATCTTCAGATTAGGTGAAGAAGTGTCTTTGTCCACAGACTAGGAGACAGGCCTCAGCATCTTCAGATTAGGTGCTACAAGACAGAGGATGGAGGAGAAGGGAAGAGAGAGATCAGAAAGTATGGAGAAGAATGAGGAGTGAGATACACCTGAGATAATGATGTGATGATGGTCCTATGATACACCTGAGATAATGATGGTCCTATGATACACCTGAGATAATGATGTGATGATGGTCCTATGATACACCTGAGATAATGATGTGATGATGATCCTATGATACACCTGAGATAATGATGTGATGATGGTCCTATGATACACCTGAGATAATGATGTGATGATGGTCCTATGATACACCTGAGATAATGATGTGATGATGGTCCTATGATAGAACTATAACAAGAGACATTTATTACAGACAGCAACACAAAAACATGCTTCCATTCTGAAAAATACTTTCTCATTGATCTGGGTAGCTATGTTTTTATTTGACCTATATTTAATCATTCCACATATTCAAGGGAGGGAGAAAAGAAAACGGTCTTACCTAGATTCACTCAAGTACTTAACAAGATGGTGTTCATGTTCAATGAGAGCTTTGAGACAAGCTCCCGTCACTTCTGGTCCTTTAGGGAGGACTGCATTCAGTAGTTCTCTCATTCGGTCCTGTTCAGTTGTTTCAGCTTTTATTCTGGAGTACTCTTCATCACCAATCATGCCCTTTGACCGCAGAACATCTGCTATTGGCATTGGGTTTTTGACTCCCTGAATGAGTATAGCCCTGTGATTCTGAAGAAACTCCTCAGCAGGAATCCCAATGAGTATTAATGCTGAAGGGGGGATCAATTAAATGAATATGTCTTTAGGGTGAACAGCAGCTGTTTCTACATCATGCAGTCTCTCCAGTTATCATTCCCCTGATAGTCATTTCTTGTATAGAGCTGACTCCAGGGTTGTGGTCAATTCCAATTGAAGTCATTGAAAGTAGATGCCCTTTTCCAGTTATTGAATTGGAATTTCAGTTCACTTCCTGAATTGACTGACTTATTTGGAATTGACACCTACCCTGGCTGACACGATTGTCTATTCTACATAACATACAGAGCCTTGCAAAAGTGTTCATACCCCTTGGATTTCTTTATTGTGTTACATAGTGGGATTAAAATTGATTTAGTTGTAATGTTTTGTCATCAATCTACTGAAAATAGTCTGTAATGTCAAAGTGGACATGTTCCCCATACATACAATATCTGGAAGTATTACATTTCAAGCACAGATTCAACTATATACAAAGACCAGGGATGTTTTTGAAAGCCTCGTGAAGAAGGGCAGTGATTGGTAGATGGGTAACAATAACAAAATCAGACATTTAATAATTATGCTGTGGATTACATATTAAACCACCCAGACACATCAAAGATAGTGGTCCTTCTGAACTGAGTTGCAGGACAGGAAGGAAACTGCTCAGGGACGTCACCATCAGGACATTGGTGAATTTAAAACAGTTCCAGAGTTAAATGTCTGTGATGGGAGAAAACTGAGGATGGATCAACAACATTGTAGTGACTCCATAATAACGACTTAAATGACAGAGTGAAAAGAAGAATACAAATATACAGAATACAAATATTCCAAAACATGCATCTTATATGCAACAAGGTACTAAAGTAATACTGTAAAAAACATCTACAAAGGAAGACACTTTTTGGCCTAAATGCAAAGCCTCATGTTTGGGGCAAATCCAACACATCACTGAGTAACTGCCTCCTTATTTTCAAGCATGTTGGTGGCTGCATCATAGTATGGGTATGTTTGTCATCAGCAAATACTGGGGAGTTTTTCAGGATAAAAAATAAATGGAATGGAGCTAAGAATAGGCAAAATCCTAGAGGAAAACCAAGACACTGGGAGAGGAATTCACCTTTCAACAGAACAATAACCTACATAACAAGGCCAAATCTACACTTGAGCTGCTTACCAAGAAGACATTGAATGTTCCTGAGTGGCCAAGTTACAGTTCTGACTTAAATCTGCTTGTAAATCTATGGAAAGACTTAAATGGCTGTCTAGCCATGATCTCCAACATCTTGACAGAGCTTGAAGAATTATGAAAATAATAATGGGCTAATATTGTACAATCCAGGTGTGGAAAGCCCTTAGAGACTCACCCAGAAAGACTCCCAGCTGTAATCGCTGCCAAAGGTGTTTCTAAGTATTGACTCGGGGGGCTGAATACTTATGGAACGACTATTTTAGGCATTTCATTTCTATCAATCTAAATATATATATTCTTTGACATTAGAGTATTTTGTGTAGATTGTCGTCAAGAAATGACAATGAAATCCCTTTTAATCCCACTGTTAAACAAAATGTGACGCAGATAAGGCTCTGTATTTCTGTCTGAATGTTTTATATCATTACACCCCACTGAACATGACTCATGAAGACCTTCATCACCCCACTGAACATGACTCATGAAGACCTTCAGTGTCCTTCATCACAACTTGAAGAGATGTTAGCTCTGTAACCCGTTTTATAAACCTCATCCACAAAAACAAGCTTACATGTTGGATGAGAGTCTTTGCTGTATACATCTGAAAGACAAACAATAGAAAATATCATAAAACATTTTAAAAGCATCTGTTAGAAAAGGACATTGATGATTGACATACTGTTTATGTCTAGTATTTCTTACCTTTTGATACCACTGATTTCCATACTGTCCTCTCATCTTCCCCGATTAATTCCATCTCAATGTCAACCCCTGTGTTTCTCATAATCATCTGACAACAGCTTGGTGTGGTGTCTGCAGGTAACAGCTGAATCTTCTGTAGAAGGCCATATGGTGCAACGATTGCGACAACAGACAGAGAGAGAAATAGTGAAGTAGAATGATATTCCAGTTATTCATATACAATATGACAGATTCATGTCCTCAGCCTGCTAAAACTGCACCTCTGGATTGATGGAAGTGGAGTGGGGATTCTTGAATGCAAACAAACTGTTCAGCTTTAAGGGCCCGTTTGGACTTGACAGGACGAATTCTGAAAATCCTTTGGACACCTGATCTTTCTCCCGTTCCTGAACAGCCTACAAAATGAGCAATGTAGTAGTCAGTCAGAACAATGTAGTCTCGTAATTCACACAACATGCAATCCATTTTTGTCAACAAAAAAATGTGTAGACTATTGTTCTACTATCCCAATTTTACCAGGATAATATTTTAAAGGTGTACCAGGTAAGTTGACTGGGAAGAGATTCTCTTTTACAGCAACAACCTGGGGAAAAGTTACAGGGAAGAGGAGAGGGGATAAATGAGCCAATTGGAAGCTGGGGATGATTAGGTAGCCATGATAGTATGAGGGCCAAATTGGGAGTTGAGCCAGGACACCGGGTTAACACCCCTACTCTTATGATAAGTGCCATGGGATCTTTAGTGACCATGGAGAGGACACCCATTTAACATCCCATCTGAAAGACAGCACCCTACACAGGGCAATGTCCCCATCACTGCCCAGGGGCATTGGGTTCTCCTTCGACCAGAGGGAGGAGTGCTGTCTACTGGCTCTTCAAATGAATGAGACAAAAATAGATTTCTCACAAAGCTGCATGTTGTCTTTGTAATCTAGAGATTTTCAACAAACTATCAGCTTTCCTTCAGTAAGTTTCAACATACTGTTGTCACTTCAGTGAAAGTGCCTCACCTCTTTCTGACTGGAGTTTCTGAGGAGCAGGTACAGCCTCGGTCCAGGACTAGACTTAATCTGTGTCTGGGAAACTGGCCCATTAACCAAAGTAACTAATCTAATGTATTTATTCAATGTTACTGTCACGAGTACTGTCTTCAAATTTCCTGTCATATAGGAGCCAAGGCGCAGCGTGCCGGTAATTCCACATACTTTAATAGAAGTGAAACCGAACAAAAACAATTAACAGGATAAACAGAAATGAACGTGACACAACTGCAGTACACACAAAACACTCATAGAAAGAATAATAATCCACAAACAGGTTGGGAAAAGGCTGCCTAAGTATGATTCCTAATCAGAGACAACGATAGACAGCTGCATCTGATTAGGAACCATACTCGGCTCAAAACAAAGAAATAGACATCATAGAAAGCCCACCCCACACCCTGACATAACCACATAGAGAAACAAACCCTCTTCTCAGGTCAGGGCGTGACAGTTACATGGAATGCTGGTGATTTATCAATTGAACTGTCAAATTAAAAAATATGACAATAGCTAAAATCCTGCATGACTACAAGCAGAACACAGGACTGTCTATATCCCAGTATGAATGGTTGGTCAGTACACACCTGGCTTTGAGACTGTGTTTATATTACTAAAGCAGAACACAGGACTGTCTATATCCCAGTATGAATGGTTGGTCAGTACACACCTGGCTTTGAGACTGTGTTTATATTACTAAAGCAGAACACAGGACTGTCTATATCCCAGTATGAATGGTTAGTCAGTACACACCTGGCTTTGAGACTGTGTTTATATTACTAAAGCAGAACACAGGACTGTCTATATCCCAGTATGAATGGTTGGTCAGTACACACCTGGCTTTGAGACTGTGTTTATATTACTAAAGCAGAACACAGGACTGTCTATATCCCAGTATGAATGGTTGGTCAGTACACACCTGGCTTTGAGACTGTGTTTATATTACTAAAGCAGAACACAGGACTGTCTATATCCCAGTATGAATGGTTGGTCAGTACACACCTGGCTTTGAGACTGTGCCTGACTCCTGCAGGTATGTAAAAGTAAGAATTGACATTATGACTTACCTGAACATGGTCACAAGTCTTACAGCTCTGAGGAATCCCTGAAGTCAAAAGTAGCTGTTCTATAAAACATATTTAAATACAAGTAATTAGACTGTCAAGCAACCAGACGCATTTATGAAATTGCTTATTTCAGTTACTAATAACCATGCACCCATTAATAACTGACTGTAAACGCTGTTAAATTACCATGGATTGATGAGGAATTAAAAATGATATGGTTGAGAGGGAAAAGGAATGACAGACTACTGAGGGCAGTAGGGGCTGCGCTACCCCCTGAAAAATCAGAATGAAATAAATATATATATACATACAGTGGGGGAAAAAAGTATTTGATCCCCTGCTGATTTTGTACGTTTGCCCACTGACAAAGAAATGATCAGTCTATAATTTTAATGGTAGGTTCATTTGAACAGTGAGAGACAGAATAACAACAAAAATCCCCCAAAAAATCCAGAAAAACGCATGTCAAAAATGTTATAAAATGATTTGCATTTTAATGAAGGAAATAAGTATTTGATCCCTCTGCAAAACATGACTTAGTACTTGGTGGCAAAACCCTTGTTGGCAATCAGAGGTCAGACATTTCTTGTAGTTGCTCACCAGGTTTGCACACATCTCAGGAGGGATTTTGTCCCACTCCCATTTGCAGATCTTCTCCAAGTCATTAAGGTTTCGAGGCTGACGTTTGGCAACTCGAACCTTCAGCTCCCTCCACAGATTTTCTATGGGATTAAGGTCTGGAGACTGGCTAGGCCACTCCAGGACCTTAATGTGCTTCTTGTTGAGCCACTCCTTTGTTGCCTTGGCTGTGTGTTTTGGGTAATTATCATGCTGGAATACCCATCCACGACCCATTTTCAATGCCCTGGCTGAGGGAAGGAGGTTCTCACCCAAGATTTGACGGTACATGGCCCCGTCCATCGTCCCTTGATGCGGTGAAGTTGTCCTGTCCCCTTACCAGAAAAACAAACCCAAAGCATAATGTTTCCACCTCCATGTTTGACGGTGGAGATGGTGTTCTTGGGGTCATAGGCAGCATTCCTCCTCCTCCAAACACGGCGAGTTGAGTTGATGCCAAAGAGCTCCATTTTGGTCTCATCTGACCACAACACTTTCACCAGTTGTATTCTGAATCATTCAGATGTTCATTGGCAAACTTCAGACGGGCATGTATATGTATTCTTTAGCAGGGGGACCTTGCGGGCGCTGCAGGATTTCAGTCCTTCACGGCGTAGTGTGTTACCAATTGTTTTCTTGGCGACTATGGTCCCAGCTGCCTTGAGATCATTGACAAGATTCTCCCGTGTAGTTCTGTGCTGATTCCTCACCGTTCTCATGATCATTGCAACCCCACGAAGTGAGATCTTGCATGGAGCCCCAGGCTGAGAGATATTGACAGTTCTTTTGTGTTTCTTCCATTTGCGAATAATCGCACCAAATGTTGTTACCTTCTCACAAAGCTGCTTGGCGATGGTCTTGTAGCCCATTCCAGCCTTGTGTAGGTCTACAATCTTGTCCCTGACATCCTTGGAGAGCTCTTTGGTCTTGGCCATGGTGGAGAGTTTGGAATCTGATTGATTGATTGCTTCTGTGGACAGGTGTCTTTTTTACAGGTAACAAGCTGCGGTTAGGAGCACTCCCTTTAAGAGTGTGCTCCTAATCTCAGCTCGTTACCTGTATAAAAGACACCTGGGAGACAGAAATCTTTCTGATTGAGAGGGGGTCAAATACTTATTTCCCTCATTAAAATGCAAATCAATTTATAACATTTTTGACGTGCGCTTTTCTGGACATTTTTGTTGTTATTCTGTCTCACTGTTCAAATAAACCTACCATTAAAATTATAGACTGATCATTTCTTTGTCAGTGGGCAAACTTACAAAATCAGCAGGGGATCAAATACTTTTTCCCCCCACTGTATATACACGGCTCAAAAAAATAAAGGGAACACTAAAATAACACATCCTAGATCTGAAGGAATGAAATAATCTTATTAAATACTTTTTTCTTTACATAGTTGAATGTGCTGACAACAAAATCACACAAAAGTAATCAATGCAAATCCAATTTATCAACCCATGGAGGTCTGGATTTGGAGTCACACTCAAAATTAAAGTGGAAAACCACACTACATGCTGATCCAACTTTGATGTAATGTCTTTAAAACAAGTCAAAATGAGGCTCAGTAGTGTGTGTGGCCTCCACGTGCCTGTATGACCTCCCTACAACGCCTGGGCATGCTCCTGATGAGGTGGCGGATGGTCTCCTGAGGGATCTCCTCCCAGACCTGGACTAAAGCATCCGCCAACTCCTGGACAGTCTGTGGTGCAACGTGGCGTTGGTGGATGGAGCGAGACATGTCCCAGATGTGCTCAATTGGATTCAGGTCTGGGGAACGGCGGGCCAGTCCATAGCATCAATGCCTCCCTCTTGCAGGAACTGCTGACACACTCCAGCCACATGAGGTCTAGCATTGTCTTGCATTAGGAGGAACCCAGGGCCAACCGCACCAGCATATGGTCTCACAAGGGGTCTGAGGATCTCATCTCGGTACCTAATGGCAGTCAGGCTACCTCTGGCGAGCACATGGAGGGCTGTGCGGCCCCCCAAAGAAATGCCACCCCACACCATGACTGACCCACCGCCAAACCGGTCATGCTGGAGGATGTTGCAGGCAGCAGAACGTTCTCCACGGCGTCTCCAGACTCTGTCACGTCTGTCACATGTGCTCAGTGTGAACCTGCTTTCATCTGTGAAGAGCACAGGGCGCCAGTGGCGAATTTGCCAATCTTGGTGTTGTCTGGCAAATGCCAAACGTCCTGCACGGTGTTGGGCTGTAAGCACAACCCCCACCTGTGGACGTCGGGCCCTCATACCACTCTCATGGAGTCTGTTTCTGACCGTTTGAGCAGACACATGCACATTTGTGGCCTGCTGGAGGTCATTTTGCAGGGCTCTGGCAGTGATTCTCCTGCTCCTCCTTGCACAAAGGCGGAGGTAGTGGTCCTGCTGCTGGGTTGTTGCCCTCCTACGGCCTCCTCCACATCTCCTGATGTACTGGCCTGTCTCCTGGTAGCGCCTCCATGCTCTGGACACTACGCTGACAGACACAGCAAACCTTCTTGCCACAGCTCGCATTGATGTGCCATCCTGGATGAGCTGCACTACCTGAGCCACTTATGTGGGTTGTAGACTCCGTCTCATGCTACCACTAGAGTGAAAGCACCACCAGCATTCAAAAGTGACCAAAACATCAGCCAGGAAGCATAGGAACTGAGAAGTGGTCTGTGGTCCCCACCTGCAGAACCACTCCTTTATTGGGGGTGTCTTGCTAATTGCCTATAATTTCCAGCTGTTGTCTATTCCATTTGCACAACAGCATGTGAAATGTATTGTCAATCAGTGTTGCTTTCTAAGTGGACAGTTTGATTTCACAGAAGTGTGATTGACTTGGAGTTACATTGTGTTGTTTAAGTGTTCCCTTTATTTTTTTGAGCAGTGTATATACACACACACACTACCGGTCAAAAGTGTTTGAACACCTACTCATTCAAGGCTTTTCTCTTTATTTTTTACTATTTTCTACATTGTAGAATAATAGTGAAGACATCAAAACCATGAAATAACACATGGAATCATGTAGTAACCAAAAAAGTGTTACTCAAAATGTATTTTATGTTTGAGATTCTTCAAATAGCAACCCTTTGCCATGATTACAGCTTTGCACACTCTTGGCATTCTCTCAACCAGCCCAACCAATGCCAAGAGTGTGCAAAGCTGTCATTCCATATGTGTTGATTCATAGTTTAGGGTCGTTGTCTTATTGGAAGGTGATCCTTCACCCCAGTCTGAGGTCCTGAGCGCTCTGGAGCAGGTTTTCATCAAGGATCTCTGTACTTTGCTCCGTTCATCCTTCCCCTCGATCCTGACTAGTCTTCCAGTCTCTGCTGCTGAAAAACATCCCCGCAGCATGCCACCACCATGCTTCACCGTAGGGATGGTATTGACCAGGTAATGAGCTGTGCCTGGTTTCCTCCAGACCAAAGAGTTCAAGCTTGGTTTCATCAGACCAGAGAATCTTGTTTCTCATGTTCTGAGAGTCCTTTCGGTGCCTTTTGGCAAACTCCAAGCAGGCTGTCAGGTGCCTTTTACTGAGGAGTGGCTGATTAGTGGAGTGCTGCAGAGAAGGTTGTCCTTCTTGAATGTTATTCCATGTCCACAGAGGGCCTCTCAAGCTCTGTCATAGTGACCATTGGGTTCTTGGTCAACTTCCTGACCGAGGCACTTCTCCCCCGATTGCTCAGTTTGGCCGGGCGGCCAGCTCTAGGAAGAGTTACAATCCTGTTTCGGAGCTCTATGGACAATTACTTCGAACCTCATAGCTTGGTTTTTGCTCTGACATGTACTGTCAACTGTGGGACCTTATATAGACAGGTGTGTGCCTTTTCAAAATCATGTCCAATCAATTGAGTTTATCACAGGTGGACTCCAATTAAGTTGTAGAAACATCTCAAAGATGATCAACGAAAACAGGATGTACATGAGCTCAATTACGAGTCTCATAGCAAAAGGTCTGAATACTTACGTAAATAAGGTATTAATTTTCTAATTTTGCTAACATTTCTAAAAACCTGTTTTCAGTTTGTCGTTATAGAGTATTGTGTGTAGATTGAAAAAAAGTAATTTAATCCATTTTAGAATAAGGCTGTAATGTAACAAAATGTGGAAGTAGTAAAGAGGTCTGAATACTTTCCGAATGCACTGTACACACAAACATGATAACATACAGACCATACACTCACATACATGGATTTTGTGTTGTAGATATGTGGTAGTGGAGTAGTAGCCTGATGGCACACAGTTAATGTGTTGTGAAATGTAATGTCATGCTGTTTTTTTTTTAGATATCAGTGGAGGCTGGTGGGAGGAGATATAGGAGGACGGGCTCATTGTAATGGCTGGAATGAAATAAATGGAACGATATTAAACACTTCAAGCATATGGAAACCACGTTTGACTCCATTCCATTTTCAACCCTCCAATCAGAAATTGGGAGAACACTCATAAAACTCCTGAAGTGTGTGTGTGTGTACGCGCAAGTGTCAAACTTCAAGAACATTGATAAGCAGGGCTACTTAAAGAACTGTATGTTACAGAGACTTGGTGTTGTTTATGGTGAAAAAACATTCTGATACAGATTATTTTGTGTTTTTTCCCTTACAATCAAAGCATTGCATGCTTATAACTCAATGCACTGCTTTTTAAAAATGGACAATGTTTTATTTAGGGACAAATTTGAACAAATTCTAAAATTGAACTAATGCCATTAACTCGATGAATTGTTTTAATCGTTTGACTTAGACTTGTAATAACAAGGAATATAAGTGAGCAACAGGCTTAGAATGTTGTGTGGATATTGAAGTCATACATGATTTATACACTCATTACCATAATCTGACGTGAAAAGTATTAAGGATACAATTACATTGTTCTATTAATTCATGTTTGTGGAAGCAGGAAACATCACTCTGGTCCATGTTTTGTAGACGTTAGGGGCCTGATTTCTGGTTCCCTAGTTTCTAAAATGAAAGCTTAAGTTTGTTTTGACCAAATGTGACTCACCACCTAGATTTGGTGTTATTCATTCTCAATTTTAAATTGTGTTTTTTACACTGGATAAAAGTAGAGACTCAGAGCTACAAAATGGTATATCATACACTGCATTTTGAGGAACAATGGGAACATAATTCTGCTTTGAAAGTTGATCAACTTGTAAACTCACTTTTGAGAAAATTGCCTTTGAATGTTTTGGTATTTAGTGAATAGCATCGTTCACACCCACTTAAGCTTTAGCCCCACCCATCTCGTTTCACTCTTGGAGTGTTCAGAGCACACCTGACACTCTGGCCGATTTGTTTACCTCTGTTGTTTATCTCATGAAAACAGCCTTACCAGCTCTGCTGACTTTTTGTCGACATTTACTGACACTGGCCATATTCAATGGGTGTTGTACACTTTAGCTTAAGACATGTAGCTAGATAGCTAGGTAAACAACGTGTAAGATCAACCACGTCACATAACGTTAGTTAACGTTAGCTAACATTATCTGGCTGGCTCGTTAACTAGTTACCCACCAGGTACAACCCTAAATCCGTAAACATGGGCACCCTCATAGATATTATCCTGACCAACTTGCCCTCCAAATACACCTCTGCTGTTTTCAACCAGGATCTCAGCGATCACTGCCTCATTGCCTGCATCCGCTATGGGTCCGCGGTCAAACGACCACCCCTCATCACTGTCAAACGCTCCCTAAAACACTTCAGCGAGCAGGCCTTTCTAATCAACCTGGCCCGGGTATCCTGGAAGGATATTGACCTCATCCCGTCAGTCGAGGATGCCTGGTTGTTCTTTAAAAGTAATTTCCTCACCATCTTAAATAAGCATGCCCCTTTCAAAAAATGTAGAACTAAGAACAGATATAGCCATTGGTTCACTCCAGACCTGACTGCCCTCGACCAGCACAAAAACATCCTGTGGCGGACTGCACTAGCATCGAATAGTCCCCGCGATATGCAACTTTTCAGGGAAGTCAGGAACCAATACACAGGCAGGACAGCAAAGACTAGCTTTTTCAAACAGAAATTTGCATCCTGTAGCTCTAACTCCAAAAAGTTCTGGGACACTGTAAAGTCCATAGAGAATAAGAGCACCTCCTCCCAGCTGCCCACTGCACTGAGGCTAGGTAACACTGTCACCACCGATAAATCCACGATAATCGAGAATTTCAATAAGCATTTCTCTACGGCTGGCCATGCTTTCCTCCTGGCTACCCTAACCCCGGCCAACAGCTCCGCACCCCCCACAGCTACTTGCCCAAGCCTCCACAGCTTCTCCTTCACCCAAATCCAGATAGCAGATGTTATGAAAGACCTGCAAAACCTGGACCGGTACAAATCAGTCTGTTCAACCTCTCGTATTGTCCGAGATCCCTAAAGATTGGAAAGCTGCCGCGGTCATCCCCCTCTTCAAAGGGGGTGACACTCTAGACCCAAACTGTTATAGATCGATATCCATCCTGCTCTGCCTTTCTAAAGTCTTCGAAAGCCAAGTCAATAAACAGATCACTGATCATTTCGAATCCCACCATACCCGTACCTTCTCCGCTGTGCAATCCGGTTTCCGAAATGGTCAAGGGTGCACCTCGGCCACGCTCAAGGTACTAAACGATATCATAACCGCCATCAATAAAAGACAGTACTGTGCAGCCGTCTTCATCGACCTGGCCAAGGCTTTCGACTCTGTCAATCACTGTATTCTTATCGGCAGACTCAATAGCCTTGGTTTCTCAAATGACTGCCTCGCCTGGTTCACCAACTACTTCTCAGACATAGTTCAGTGTGTCAAATCGGAGGGCCTGTTGTCCGGACCTCTGGCAGTCTATGGGGGTACCACCGGGTTCAATTCTCGGACCGACTCTTTTCTCTGCATATATCAACAATGTCGCTCTGGATTCCCTGATCCACCTCTACGCAGACGACACCATTCTGTATACATCTAGCCCTTCCTTGGACAGTGTTAACTAACCTCCAAACGAGCTTCAATGCCATACAACACTCCGTCCGTGGTCTCCAACTACTCTTAAACGCAAGTAAAACTAAATGCATGCTTTTCAAACGTTCGCTGCCCACACCTGCCCGCCCGTCCAGCATCACTACTCTGGACCGTTCTAACTTAGAATATGTGGACAACTACAAATACCTAGGTGTCTGGCTAGACTGTAAACTCTCCTTCTAGACTCATATTAAACATCTCCAATCCAAAATGAAATCTAGAATCGGCTTCCTATTTCGCAACAAAGCCTCCTTCACTCAGGCCGCCAAACATACCCTCGTAAAACTGACTATTGGCTAATAGCAGTAAAGACTGCTGTTCCATGAAATATATATATTTTTAACAACAATGAACATAGTGCCAAATCATGTCGTTACTACCCTGCATGAATCTGCTGGGAGCTAACCAACCAGGTTCAATGTTAGCTAGCTAACATTAGGCTCTAACTAGCAAAGCAAACGGTTCTGGGATACGAATAATAACGTCATACACGTAACTTTAGCTAGGGAGCCAGCCAGCTAACGTTAACTAGCTAGCTAACAGTACACCTTAGCTTGAAATGAAACCCCTTTGTCAAAATTAGAAATATCTGAAAATGTAGTTAGCTAGACTATCCTACCCGTATACATCATCATGCATGATGGACGCGTCTCCCTTTCACAGATGCCATGCCACGGTTGCCCTTAGTTTGAAGATGTAATCCGGAGACAGGTGTTTCTTCCATCTCTTTAGCTATCATACTCTAATTCCACAGATTTCAAAACTCGATCCTCCAGAAAGTGGAGAGCAACTCTACTAAACAATACATTTTTAAAAAAGCAGCATTCAACAGGATTACCAACAGACTGACCAGGTCAAATAGACAGAAGCCTTCTATGGCAAACCAATCCGAACTCCTCTCTTTGCATGTTCAGCCCACTCATTATCTCAGCCAATTATGGCTAGTGGGAAGGTTTCTGACTTTTTCTGTAGCTTAACCAACAAGGCTCGTAATTTAACAGTCTTATTCATATTTACAGATGGCATACAAGTTATTAAGGCACATGAAAGTTCACATGTTCCATATGGCATTTCTGCCCCAAAAATGCATTTTGATAGAAGGCTCTCCTGTGAAGTCGTGACTTGCGACATATGCCTAGTTTCCTGAAACGGGTCACAAATACATAATTATTGTGTTCCTTGCCTGGGACTCAAGTATAAGCTGTAATCATATTTTGATTGGAAAACAAGTAAATCATTTAACACTCACTTTTCTCAGGTCCAGGCTTGATCCAACTCTCTCCACCATGGTCTCTGGTGTTGGGATAGCAGACAGATTGACCGTGATTAAACAAACTACAACCTTATACTGTATAGCATACATGGATCTTTCTATAAATTAGGGTACCAGTGAGGGTTTCCTGCAGTGGACAACTTGTTACAGCTGTTGATAAGTCATTGATAATAATCAGGGGTGGATCAGCTTTAATATTGAAGATAGATTGTTGCTTCACACACACACTTACAGTTGAAGTCGGAAGTTTACATACAGTTAGGTTGGAGTCATTAAAACTCATTTTTCAACCACTCCACAAATTTCTTGTTAACAAACTATAGTTTTGGCAAGTCAGTTAGGACATCTACTTTGTGCATGACACAAGTAATTTTTCCAACAACAGTTAACAGATAGATTATTTCACTGTATCACAATTCCAGTGGGCCAGAAGTTTACATACACAAAATTGACTGCCTTTAAACAGCTAAGGAAAATTCCAAGAAATGATGTCATGGCTTTAGAAGCTTCTGATAGGCGAATTGACATCATTTGAGTCAATTGGAGGTGTACCTGTGGATGTATTTCAAGGTCTACCTTCAAACTGTGCCTCTTTGCTTGACATCATGGGAAAATCAAAAGAAAATCAGCCAAGACCTCAGAAAAATTGTTGGGAGCAATTTCCAAACTCCTGAAGGTACCACGTTCAGCTGTACAAACAATAGTACGCAAGTCTAAACACCATGGGACCACGCAGCCATAATACCGCTCAGGAAGGAGACGCGTTCTGTCTCCTAGAGATCAATGTACTTTGGTGAGAAAAATGCAAATCATCCCAGAACAACAGCAAAGGACCTTGTGAAGATGTTGTAGGAAACGGGTACAAAAGCATCTATATCCACAGTCCTATATTGACATAACCTGAAAGGCTGCTCAGCAAGGAAGAAGCCACTGCTCCAAAACTGCCATAAAAAAGCCAGACTATGGTTTGCAACTTCACATGGGGACAAAGATCGTACTATTTGGAGAAATGTCCTCTGGTCTGATGAAATAAAAATAGAACTGTTTGGCCATAATGACCATCGTTATGTTTGGAGGAAAAAGGGGGAGGCTTGCAAGCCGAAGAACACCATCCCAACCATGAAGCACAGGGGTGGCAGCATCATGTTGTGGGGGATCTTTGCTGCAGGAGGGACTGGTGCACTTCACAAAATAGATGGCGTCATGAGGATGGAAAATCATGTGGATATATTGAAACAACATCTCAAGACATCAGTCAGGAAGTTAAAGCTTGGTTCCAAATGAGTCTTCTAAATGGAAAATGACCCCAAGCATACTTCCAAAGTTGTGGCAAAATGGCTTAAGGACAACAAAGTCATGGTATTGGAGTGGCCGTCACAAAGCCCTGACCTCAATCCCATAGAAAATTTGTGGGCAGAACTGAAAAAGTGTGTGCGAGCAAGGAGGCCTACAAACTTGACTCAGTTACACCAGTTCTGTCAGAAGGAATGGACCAAAATTCACCCAACTTATTGTGAGAAGCTTGTGGAAGGCTACCCAAAACATTTGACCCAAGTTAAATAATTTAAAGGCAATGCTACCAAATACTAATTGAGTGTATGTAAACTTCAGACCCACTGGGAATGTGATGAAAGAATTAAAAGCTGAAATAAATCATTCTCTCTACTATTATTCTGACATTTCACATTCTTAAAATAAAGTGATGATCCTAGCTGACATATGACAGGGAATTTTTACTAGGATTAAATGTCAGGAATTGTGAAAAACTGAGTTGAAATGTATTTGGCTAAGGTTAACTTCCGACTTCAAGGATTTACCCTTTGTCAACTATGACTCACCTTTGAATGTATTGGTCATTGATCTGATACAGGGTCACTGATGAGGTTTTCAACAAAAGAAACCCAAATCCAGGATGGAGGGGTTCAGTGAATGTGGTGTAGAATGTGTAAAGGTGTGTCAGCGTACCAGAGGAGGACACACTATAGAAGGACAAAGTACCAGCTGGCCAGTCCAGATACACTCCAACTCTGTTAGATACAGGGCCAAGGATGGACCTACTATGGACTCCAGCATTGTAAAAGTCATAAACGCTCTCAGAGCCATACATACACCAGGAATTGCTGGTGAGTCCAATACATGCCTTTCCCATCATTCCTTTGTACACCACACCAATGGCAGGCCAACCACCATCCCAGTCCATCTCCCAGTAATATCGAGATCCAGATAAGCCTTCTCTGCAGAGAACTTGGCGATAACGGTCAAATCTGTCTGATTCAAGTCGTGAAATTAGTGCTGCGTTTGTGAAACAAGCATTTAGCATGTAAGATGTGTCTATATGGATCCTGGATCATATTATATCTGTGTCGATCCTTGATCATTATTTAGTTGTATTGACACTGGATCATATCATATCTGTGTTGATCCTGGATCTTCATATATCTGTGTTGATCCAGGGTCATCATATATCAGTGTTGATTCTGGACCGACATATGTGACGAACCGCCTTGATTCGGTCTTACGTAGCAAAATTTGAAATTTAGTTTTTTACATTGGATAAAAGTAGAGACACAAAGCTACAAAATGGTATATCATGCATTGCATTTGAGGAACAATGAGAAAGAAATTCTGCTTTGAAATTTGATATACTTGTAATCTCACTTTTGAGAAGAATATTTGGGACCTACTGGAGAGCTGTTCTTTGTCGACTCCCATTCAGCATTGTTCACACCCTCTAATCTTTAGCCCCCACCCAAACTCTGACAGCTGTTTACATGTTATCCAGAGCGTTGGTGACTGTAACTGTGCTGCTGGCAACAATTAAATTATGCTTTTTTTGCGGACGTTTACTGACACCGGCCATATTCAACGGTTGTTGAATTCATTAGTTATTCTGCGCACTGGCACACTCAGACAAGAGTGCTCTGAAATCGGAGTAGATGGCCAGACTGAATTTACAAACTCACCTGAAATGGTTACTTGCATAGTGGAGTCTTTTATTAAAACAGCTAACAATGAACCATAATCCAAAGTCATGACATTACTATCCTGCATGAATCTGCAGGTAGCTAATTAACCAGGTTCAATGTTAGTCAGCTAGCATTAGTCTATAACTAGCCAAGCAAATGGATCTGAGGGAGAAACTCCCCAAATACAGGTGTGCTGAGCTTGTATCGTCATACCCTGTAATCACTGGCAAAGGTGCTTCAGCAAGTTACTGAGTCAAGGGTCTGAATACTTAGGGCTCTCCAGAGGGTGGTGTAGTCTTCCCAACGTATCACCGGGGGCACACTGCCTGCCCTCCAGGACATCTACTGTACCCGATGTCACAGGAAGGCCAAAAAGATCATCAAGACCATCAACCACCCAATCCACGGACTGTTCACCCCGCTATGATCCAGAAGGCGAGGTCAGTACAGGTGCATCAATGATGGGACCGAGAGACTGAAATACATCTCAAAGCCATCAGACTGTTAAATAGCCATCACTGGCAGACTACCACCCGGTTACGCAACCCTGCAACTTAGAGGATGCTTCCCTATGTACATAGACATGGAATCCCTGGTCACTTTAATAATGGAACACTAGTCACTTTAATAATGTTTATATGCTATTTTACCCTTTCATCTCATATGTACCACTCAGACATTGCTTGTCCTAAAATGTGTATATATTTTTCAATTCCATTCTTTTACTTTTAGATTTGTGTGTATTATTGTGAATTGTTAGATACTACTGCACTGTTGGAGATAGGAACAAAAGCATTTCACTACACCCGCAATAACGTCTGGTAAATGTGTGTATGTGACCAATAAAATGTGATTATGAAATCATTTTGTTGTGTATTAAAGGTAGTAAGCCTTGAAACGTAATGTTCATTTAAATGATGTATTTATATATTTGTTCCCTTACCCTGTAACCAGTCTGTAAACTGCTCCTAGTCTATGCCACTCTGACATTGCTCATCCATATATTCATATATTATTAATTCCATTCCTTTACTTAGATGTGTGTGCATTGGGTATTTGTTGTGAAATTGTTAGATATTACTTGTTAGATATTGCTGCACTGTCGGAACTAGATGCATAGGCATTTCGCTACACCTGCAATAACATCTGCTAAACACATGTTTTTGACCAATACAATTTGTTTTGATTTCTAATGAGTGACTGCAATCAGTCACAGCCTAGAAACAAGAATGTTATCATTTACAGACAAAACACGTTACTTCCTTCAGCACACTATTACAACAGTGTGACTGTTTTGGAATAAAATGACCAATATATTTCCTTTAACATTGTCAAGGGTGTGTACGGGAGGAGAAGTCAGGTGCAGGAGAGCAGAGTGTAGTGAACAGGCGCACTGTTCAAAGCATCTATAAAGTATTAAGAAAGTATGAATAGTCCTCACTTCAGATGAAGGACTGCAAAACTCCTTTACAATTTTTTTATTTAACCTTTATTTAACTATGCAAGTCAGTTAAGAACAAATTCTTATTTTCAATGACAGCCTAGGAACAGTGGGTTAACTGCCTTGTTCAGGGGCAGAATGTCAGATTTGTACCTTAACAGCTCAAGGATTCAAACTTGCAACCTTGCGGTTTCTAGTCCAACGCTCTAACCACTAGGCTGCCCTGCCACCCCTAATGACCAGTAAATGGTTTATAAATACATTTATTAAAGATCTTATGAGTGATCTTCTGAATCATTATTACAGACTATAAAAGTTGTTTATAAAGGTGTGAATAACTAGCTTACAAAATAAATATGGAAGTAATGAAACATTTTGAATGAACTATTTACTAATCCATTATAAACTATTTAGTGTGTTACCCAATCTCTATATTAATTCACACTAAACAGCTTCTGAGAGAGCTGCTCTGGTGTGACCCCTGACCTGGCAGCAGTGATGTAGTGAGAGTAGTGGTAGTGTTCATAACCAGTATGTTGAGGTTGAAGTGTCTACTGTGGTCTCCTGCACTGATGTGTTGAATAATTAATGTATATACTGTAGCAGTTATTTATAAATGTCAGAATACCTAGCTGAATAACATTTCACAAATGTGGCCTTAATATTAAATGGTGAGCAAACTGTAAATGCCTTACAAATGGTTTATTACTGAATGTTATTATAAAGTGTTACCCATAATTGCATATTCTTACATTTACCTTCATCTACTTACACAATACACCATTGAGATAGACTTGGATGTCATCTGACATGCAGTATTGTACATTTCCGCTTTACTACACTTGATGAAGACGTTGTGTCACAATTGAGCCACTAGAGGGAGATGTTAAACCACATATTGAAAGACTCATGACGTCCTCGGAATGTACTTTTAGAATACTTACTTTTTATCATTAAGTAACACAGAACAACCACAGCCTTAGGATTTAGAGTACACAATCCACAATGACTATGATGTCTTTTATAAAACAAGCTTATGCCTTCTCTAAGTCATTCCAATCCAATCCAGACAAATCAATCTCTATCAACACCACGTGTATCTATGATGACAATACTGAGATAAGTAATGTCAGTGTATTGTTACATGAAATAAATAATTATAACAATTGTAGAACAAAACTATATCAAACCTATGTTTGCCAACCGAGGGAAAACATTTATGGGAACTATGAACCTCTTATCTTCAAAGTTAAAATAAGTTTAGCTGTCACTTTGAACCATGGATAAAAGAAAGCATAAATTATTGGATTAATTAAGGAATTAACAAGTGGCAGAAAACTGATGAAATATGGTAAGAAATTGTCACTTAAAATAGGAAAAAAATGGAACATAAATAGAAATGGAATCCAACAAATGAAATAGTTGATAACAACAATACCTAGAGTTTTTGCTGCTTTTCTCTCAGAATTATTAGCCCGTACAGTTTTAACACCAGACACACTGGCAGCCTCTTTTGAAAATACCTTTCTGGCCTGTGATCTGGCCACCACAAAGATTTTCATATAAAGTGTTATAATAATAGAGCACGGGACAACCATTGTAATTACCAGGTCAATGATATTACCCCAGGTTATTCCTTCAAAAAATAAAACATTCTTTCAAACACCTACTGGGTACCTGCACATTTACTAAGTTTTTTATAACAGCAGCATCGTATATGATACAACAACACCAGGTAATGGATATAAAATACATTATTCTTGTTATTGTTATTCTAGAGTGGTATAATAAGGGATCACACACAGCAACATAGCGCTCAATAGATATCAAGACCAAATTGCCCAGAGATAAAGAAGTACATAAAAAAGAGATGTAGAATTGAAACACACAGAAATATTTCCCAAACCCCCAGCAACGTTCCATTTTTGCTACAGTCGTTACTGGTATCACAATCAGTCCCACCAGCAGATCTGACACAGCCAGAGAGAGGATGAGCAGGTTGGTTGGAGTGTGGAGCTGCTTGAAGTGAGAGATGGAGATGATCACCAGTATGTTCAAAAATACTGTTACTGCTGAAATCAATGAGAAGAAGATGTACAGTGTAATGTAGATAGATGTCGATAGCAAAGCCTTTCTGCAAGAAGAGTTTCTGTCTTGAAAACAGTACTGAATATCTTCCTTTTTCTCCATTTGTAATAAAAGGTAAAAATGCTGAGGTCCTTCTCCTGCTTGGTCCTGTGTGTGACCCTGTCAGGTCCGCCTTCTGACAAACTCTGAGCTCTGCCTCTCTATTTATCCCTGAGTTACTGACAGAAACTCCCTTCCCCAGCATCTTTGATCTACACACACACACACACACACACACACACACACACACACACACACACACACACACACACACACACACACACACACACACACACACACACACACACACACACACACACACACACACACACACACACACACACACACATACACATACACACACACACACACGGTTGGATAAACAAATAATTAACGAAAGCATGATGTAATGTAATACAGGATTGGATGTTGCTGTGCCCACCTAGCCTGTCCTTCAGCCTTACTGATAGTTAGAGATGAGAGAAAAGGTACATTTTCTCCAATTCAAATCAAATTGTATTTGTCACAAGCGCCGATCAGGTGTGGATATTACAGTGAACTGCTTACTTACAAGCTGTTAACCAACAATGCAGTTTTAAGAAAAAATTAATGTTAAGTGAAAAATAGAGAAGCAAAAAATAACAGTAACAAATAATTTGAGCAGCAGTAAAATAACAATAGCAAGGCTTTATACAGTGTGTACCGGTACAGAGTCAATGTGAGGGGGCACCGGTTAGTCGAGGTAACTGAGAAAATATGTACATGTAGGTCGAATTAAAGTGACTACGCATAGATAATAAACAGAGAGTAGCAGCAGCGTAAAAGAGGCGAGGGGCAATGCAAATAGTCTGGGTAGCAATTTGATTAGCTGTTCAGAAGTCTTATGGCTTGGGGGTAGAAGCTGTTAAGCAGTCTTTTGGACCAAGACTTGGCAGTCCGGTACCGCTTGCCGTGCGGTAGCAGAGGTAACAGTCTATGTCTAGGATGGCTGGAGTCTTTGACAATTTTTAGGGCCTTCCTCTAACATAACCTGGTATAGAGGGACTGGATGGCAGGAATCTTGGCCCCAGTGATGTACTGGGTCGTACTGACTAGCCTCTGTAATGCCTTGCGGTCGGAGGCCGAGGAGTTACAAATACCAGGCAGTGATGCAACAAGTCATGATGCACTCGATGGTGCAGCTGTAGAACTTTTTGAGGATCTGAGGACCCATGCTAAATCTTTTCAGTCCCCTGAGTGGGAATAGGCTTTGTCGTGCTCTCTTCGTGACTGTCTTAGTGTGCTTGGACCATGATAGTTTGTTGGTGATATGGACACCAAGGAACTTGAAGCTCTCAACCGCGACTACAGTCACGTCGATGAGAATGGGGGCATGCTCTGTCCTCCTTTTCCTGTAGTCCACAATCATCTCCTTTGTCTTGATCACATTGAGGGAGAGGTTGTTACCCTTGCACCACACGTTCAGGTCTCTGACCTCCTCCCTATAGGCTGTCTCATCGTTGTAGGTGATCAGGCCTAACACTGTTGTGTCATCGGCAAATTTAATGATGGTGTTGGAGTTGTGCCTGTCATGCGGTCGTGCAGTCATGAGTGTACAGGGAGTCCAGTCCCTCCTGCAGCAAAGATCCCCCACAACATGATGCTGCCACCCCTGTGCTTCATGGTTGGGATGGTGTTCTTCGGCTTGCAAGCCTCCAATGCGTCAGCCCAGTCCAGCTCATCCTGCTCCTGCTCCTCGCACTAGCCCTGTGGTGCATGTCCTTAGTCTGGCGCGTCCTAAGCCAGCCCCACGAATCAGGCCTTCAGTGCGCAGTCCCCATCCAGAGCTTCCGGCAACAGTGCCTCGTCCAGAGCTTCGGGCGACAATGCCCCGAAGAGAGACGGCCCACAGTCCGGAGCCAGCAGACACGGCCCACAGTCCGAAGCCGAGAGAGACGGCCCACAGGCCGGAGCCGAGAGAGACGGCCCACACTCCGGAGCCGAGAGAGACGGCCCACACTCCGGAGCCGAGAGAGACGGCCCACAGTCCGGAGCCGAGAGAGACGGCCCACAGTCCGGAGCCGAGAGAGACGGCCTACAGTCCGGAATCGGTGCAGCGAGAGTCGCCCTACAGTCCGGAATCGGCGCAGCCAGAGTCGCCCTTCAGCCCGAGGTCTCCAGCAGTTTAAACGTACCCAATTTAAACAGGTTACTACTCTGGCCCAGAAACTAGAAATTGCATATTATTATTATTATATTTGGATAGAAAACACTCTGACGTTTCTAAAGCTGTTTGAATGGTGTCTGTGAGTATAACATAACTCATATGGCAGGCAAAAACCTGAGAAAAATCCAAGCAGGAAGTGGAAAGTCTGAGAATTGTAGGTCTTCATTTGATTCTCTATCGAAGCTACAGTGTCTGTGGGATGACGTTGCACTTCCCAAGGCTTCCATTGGCTGTCTAAAGCCTTCAGAAAGTAGTTTGAGCATTCTCCTGTCACTGGGCAGATAATAGGAGCTCAGTTATGCCTGCCATATGAGTTCTGTTATACTCACAGACACCATTCAAACAGTTTTAGAAACTTTAGGGTGTTTTCTATCCAAAGCTAATAATTATATGCATATTCTAGTTTCTGGGCAGGAGTAGTAACCAGATTAAATCGGGTACGTTTTTTATCCAGCCGTGCAAATACTGCCCCCTATCCCCAACAGGTTAACCTCTAGAGGACCCCTTCCCGCTCTGATCCCGGTACCGGGATTTATTGACAAGATACCATAGCGGGAAATTCAAAACTGCAAGAATCTAATAATTTCAATTTCTCAAAAAATCTACTATTTTTCACCATTTGAAAGATAAACATCTCCTAAATCCAACCACGTTGTCCGATTTCAAAGAGGCTTTACGGCGAAAGCATAAAGTTAGGTTATGTTAGCCTCTATGGGCTAGGTGGGACGCAAGCGTCCCACCCGTGGTGCACTCCATCAACAGCAGGTGCATTTCAAGAGCGGCAAATTTGAATCCAAATAAATGTCAAAATTCAAATTTTTCAAACATACAACTATTTTACACCCTTTGAAAGATAAACATCTCCTTAATCTAACCACGTTTTACGATTTCAAAAAGGTTTTACGGCGAAAGCATAAATTTAGAGTATGTTAGGACAGTACATTTACAAGAGTTGTGTGTAATGTTTTGTCAATTCAAAGACAGGGTCACCAAAACCATAAAACCAGCTAAAATGATGCACTAACCTTTTACAATCTCCATCAGATGACACTCCTAGGACATTATGTTAGACAATGCATGCATTTTTAGTTCTATCAAGTTCATATTTATATCCAAAAACAGCGTTTTACTATGGCATTGATGTTGAGGAAATCGTTTCCCTCCAATAACCGGCAGTCAAGTCAGCACCACAAATTAAATAATTAAAATTAGAAAACATTGGTAAAATATTATATTGTCATTTAAAGAATTATAGATTTACATCTCTTGAACGCAATCAACTTGCCAGATTTAAAAATAACCTTACTGGGAAATCACACTTTGCAATAATCTGAGCACTGCGCCCAGAAAAATACGCGTTGCGATACAGACTAGCCGTCATGTTGGGGAGATCTAAAATTGAAAATACTATGTAAATAATCCATTACCTTTGATTCTCTTCATCAGATGTCACTTCCAGGTATCACAGGTCCATAACAAATGTAGTTTTGTTCAAAAAAGCTCATCATTTATGTCCAAAAATCTCCGTCTTGTTAGCACATGATCTAAACCCGCCGGACTTCACTTCATGAACGAGGGGAAAAAATATATTTACGTTCGTTCAAACATGTCAAACGTTGTATAGCATAAATCATTAGGGCCTTTTTTAACCAGAACATGAATAATATTCAAGGTGGACGAATGCATTCTCTTTTATAACGTATTGGAACGAGGGTACCCAACATGAACTCGCGCGCCAGGTGTCTAATGGGCCATCATCGTTCCATGGCTCTTGTTCGGTCAGATCTCCCTCCAGAAGACTCAAAACACTTTGTAAAGGCTGGTGACATCTAGTGGAAGCAATAGGAAGTGCCAAAATATTCCTCAGCCCCTGTGTTTTTCAATGGCATAGGTTTAAAGGTAATACAACACATCAGGTATCCACTTCCTGTCAGAAAATGTCTCAGGGTTTTGCCTGCCAAATGAGTTCTGTTATACTCACAGACACCATTCAAACAGTTTTAGAAACTTTAGAGTGTTTTCTATCCATATATAATAAGTATATGCATATTCTAGTTACTGGGTAGGATTAGTAACCAGATTAAATCGGGTAAATTTTTTTATCCAGCCGTGCAAATACTGCCCCCTAGCCCTAACAGGTTTTAAGAGAGTACATTGAAAATAGCTGTGTGTAATGTTTTGTCAATTCAAAGACAGGCGTCACCAAAAGCAGAAAACCAGCTAAAATTATGCACTAACCTTTGACAATCTTCATCAGATGACACTCCTGGGACCTTATGTTAGACAATACATGCATTTTTTGTTCCATCAAGTTCATATTTATATCCAAAAACAGCATTTTACAGTGGCGGTGAAATTCAGATTATTTTTTCCCTCAAATGCTTCCGGTGATCAGCGTTAAAATTTACAAAATTACTATTCGAAAACATTGGTAAATTATAATATTGTCATTCAATGAATTATAGATTAACATCTCGTAAATGCTACCGCATTGCCAGATTTCAAAATAACTTTACTGGGAAATCACACTTTGCAATAAACGGGGTGCTATGCTAAGAACAATAGGCTAGGCTATACAGGTTAGCACCATCTTGGAACCATCTAATATCAATAATACTATTGTAAACATTACCTTACCTTTGATTATCTTCATCAGAAGGCACTTCCAGGATACCCAGGTCCACAACAAATGTTGTTTCTTTCGACAAAGTTCATAATTTATGTCCAAAGAACTCCAAGTTGTTCCACGTTGTTAGCACGTTCAGTAGGCTACTCAAAATGTAGGGCGGGGGGGAGGAAGTCACGACGAAAAGTTTAAAAAAATCTATTTACGTTTGTTCAAACATGTCAAACGTTGTTTAGCATCAATCTTTAGGGCCTTGAGAACGTGAAACGGATAAATATTTCAACAGGACCTCTCCTGTGTCTTGATAAACGTTTGAAATACAAAGTCTCATCTCACATGAATGCGCATGTGCGCGCAATAATGAAGTGACGACATCCCAGGGACGTCAACTTCCCTTCCTTGTCATCCGGTCTCTGTTCATCATAGATGCTTCAAACAACTTTATAAAGATCGTTGACATCTAGTGGAAGTCGTATGAAGTGCAAAATGAATCCTTTGTCACTGTGTGTTCTTTTAGCACTCGAAAATAGTACAGCCACAACATTTTCATTTTCATTTCCTGCTTGTATTTCTCTCAGGTTTTTGCCTGCCATAAGAGTTTTGTTATACTTACAGACACCATTCAAACAGTTTTAGAAAATTCAGAGTGTTTTCTATCCAAATCTGTTAACCTCTCTAGGGTAGGTGGCACCAAATCGTCCCACCTACGTAACAGCCAGTGGAATCCTGTGGCGCGTTATTCAAATACCTTAGAAATGCTATTACTTCAATTTCTTAAACATATGACTATTTTACAGCTATTTAAAGACAAGACTCTCGTTAATCTAACCACACTGTCCGATTTCAAAAAGGCTTTACAACGAGAGCAAAACATTAGATTATGTCAGCAGAGTACCCAGCCAGAAATAATCAGACACCCATTTTTCAAGCTAGCATATAATGTCACAAAAACCCAGAAGACAGCTAAATGCAGCACTAACCTTTGATGATCTTTATCAGATGACACACCTAGGACATTATGTTATACAATACATGCATGTTTTGTTCAATCAAGTTCATATTTATATAAAAAAACAGCTTTTTACATTAGCATGTGACGTTCAGAACTAGCATACCCCCCGCAAACTTCCGGCGAATTTACTAACAATTTACTAAATTACTCACGATAAACGTTCACAAAAAGCATAACAATTATTTTAAGAATTATAGATACAGAACTCCTCTATGCACTCGATATGTCCGATTTTAAAATAGCTTTTTGGTGAAAGCACATTTTGCAATATTCTAAGTAGATAGCCCGGCATCACAGGGCTAGCTATTTAGACACCCAGCAAGTTTAGCCTTCACCAAACTCCGATTTACTATTAGAAAAGTTTGATTACCTTAGGTGTTCTTCGTCAGACTGCACTCCCAGGACTTCTACTTCAATAACAAATGTTGGTTTGGTCCCAAATAATCCATAGTTATGTTCAAACAGCGGCGTTTTGTTCGTGCGTTCAAGACACTATCCGAATGCTAAATAAGGGTTACGAGCATGGCGCATTTCGTGACAAAAGATTTCTAAATATTTCATTACCGTACTTCGAAGCATGTCAACCGCTGTTTAAAATCAATTTTTATGCCATTTTTCTCGTAAAAAAGCGATAATATTCCGACCGGGAATCTGCAAATAGGTAAACAGACGAAAAATAATAAAGCATGGGGTCGACTCGGGCACGCGCCTAAGCCCATTGTCCTCTGATCGGCCACTTGTCAAAGGCGATAATGTGTTTCAGCCTGGGGCTGCCTCGACATCGTTCAGCTTTTTCCCGGGCTCTGAGAGCCTACGGGAGCCGTAGGAAGTGTCACGTTACAGCAAAGATCCTCAGTCTTCAATAAACAGAGGCAAGAAGAACAACAACTTGTCAGACAGGCCACTTCCTGCATGGAATCTTCTCAGGTTTTTGCCTGCCATATGAGTTCTGTTATACTCACAGACACCATTCAAACAGTTTTAGAAACTTTAGGGTGTTTTCTATCCAAAGCCAATAATTATATGCATATTCTAGTTACTGGGCAGGAGTAGTAACCAGATTAAATCGGGTACGTTTTTTTATCCGGCCGTGTAAATACTGCCCCCTAGCCCTAACAGGTTAATAATATGCATAACCTAGCTTCTGAGTTGGTGTCGGAGGCAGTTAAAAAGGGGCACAGATTTTTTTCAAAATTCGCAATACTGCCCCCTAGCCCCAAAATGTGGAAAAAGTAAAGTGGTATGAATACTTTCCAAATGCACTGTATGTATGTTAGGGCAGTCACAGTGGCCTGTGCCTGCTAATCTGAAGCAGCTACAGTGTTTCCTGGGGTTTGCCCATTTTTACAGACGTTTCATCCGTGACTACTGTCATTTGGCAGCTCCTCTCACCACTCTCACCACCACCTCCACTCCTTTCCACTGGTCCCATGAGGCAGTGTTCCGGAAAGTCAAGCACCGCTTCACTTCCTCTCCAATCTTTACCCAGCCAGAACCAGAACTCAAGTTCATCCTCGAAATGGACGCTGCCGACACCGGGGTAGGTGCTTTTCTGTCTCAACGTTCACCCTCTGCTCAGAAGCTCCATCATGTGCCTTCTTTTCCTGCAAGCTCTCACCTGCAGAGAGACATTTTGACATTGGTAACCTGGGAACTTCTGGGCGTGAAGCTGGTTCTTGAGGAGTGGCGTCACTGGTTAGAGGGTTCGGTTCTCCCTTCATTGTGTAGACGGATCACAAAATCCTATCCTACCTCCAGACCGCCAAACGTCTGAACCCTTGGCAGGCCAGCTGGGAATTGTTTTTCGGAAGATTCAACATCACACTCATCGCCCCGGATCTAAGAATACCAATCCTGACACCCTATTCCATCAGTTCACAACTGACGGGATACCCTACCTCCTGGAGTGCTCAGCTACCCTGGGTGGAATATGCCCACAACATGCTCATCAACACCTCGTCCGGTATGTCACCCTTTGAGTGTGCTTTGGGTTACCAACCCCCTTTGTTCCCTGCCCAAGAGATCGAGGTAGCAGTGCCCTCAGTCCAGGACCACAGGCAAAGTTGTCATCGCACCTGGAGGAGGGCCCGGGCTGCTATTCACCGTGCCTCCACCAGGACCCAATCCCAAGCTAACCATTGCTGTGCTTCAACTCCAGTCTACACTCCAGGCCAAAAGGTATGGTTCTCGTCTAAGGACTTGCCCTTGAAAGTGGCTTCCAAAAAACTAGCCCCCCGATTCATTGGTCCATTTGAGATTGATAGTGTCATTAACCCATCTGCTGTGCATCTGAAACTTCCAGACTCTCTCAAAATCCACCCCACCTTCCATGTGTCTTTGATTAAACCAGTCTGCTCCAGACCTCTGTCCCCCCCTGCAGCTGCTTTTCCACCCCCTCGGCTCATCGATGACCATCCTGCCTATACCGTCCGGCGGCTTTTTGATGTGTGCCGTCAGGGTCCCAGTTGGCAGTATCTGGTGGACTGGGAGGGATACAGGCCTGAGAAGCGTTGCTGGGTGCCCCATCACATTCTGAACCCTCGTACAGGATTTTCATACCTCACACCCTGACTAGCCGGGTCGTATGCCTGCTCCTGCCACACCCCCTAGTGGACATCCGGTGTCTCCTTGACCTGCAGCCATTCCCCCAGTACACTCTCACTCTCCCCCTCCTTCTCCCTCTGTGTGTGTGTGTGTGTGTGTGTGGTTGGAGACAGGTGTGCTGGAGTCAGAGCAGATCCCCACCAGCTGCAACCCATTCCATAATCAAGACCTCTACAAATACTCAGTCCTGCCACTTCCAATCTGACAGATTGTAATCTCTGTTCAGTCAGTCATGCTTCTAGCTATTTGTTGTTATTTAAGATCCTGTATCCTGCTGTGCCCGTTTCCCTGCCTGACACTGTTTATCCTCTCACTGCAGTTTTGCCGCTCTGACTCTGGTTCCTGTCTCCTGTTCCACATCTCACCACCCTGCTACCCTGTTCTGGATTCAACACACCACCACTCCCTTGGATTCCCCTCTGGACCTGTTTACCCTGTCCCAACCAAGCTTACTCCAACCTCAGCCTACACATCTGGTTTCCTACAACTCATCCGAGCTTCCCCAGATCTGCACTCCATCTCTCCCTGTTGTAATAAATACCTTGGTTCATTCATCCCAGTTTCCTTGTCTAAGTCTCATCTTGGGTTCCCCTGTGCTGCTCCGCCTAACAATATGATTGAATTGTTTACAACACAGTGCCCCAACACTGTTTTCCAGCATCCCAAAACATAATATAAACTGCACTTCGTCATATATTATCTCAAAATGTAGTCTGAACATGTTGGAAACATGGTGGAAGGACCTGGATTAATTGAAATGTAAGAAAACCAACACCATCTGAAAATGTATTCATTTCATACACACATGTGCAATTAACATAATTTATACACATTTGACATCAGTCCAAATTCATTTTGAACAATACTTAACTACATTCAGAAAAAAAGCCATTAGAAGAAGACCTAAAGTGATTTTGTAATATTGTTGAGATTTGGATAAATGCTATGCAAATTGCCATTCCATAACGGCATCGTTGGTATGACCCCCTTGACTTCTCAACTTTCTGGTAGAGTTTGGTTATTTCCAAAATAAACATCAAGTTGAAAAAAATAAACTATTGGAAATTCAATTTCAAGAAGAGACAGTTAAACGTGTAAAGAACCATGATCGTAAGGTTCTAATTGAAACCTTCATGGTGCCATAAAGAACTCTTTCCTAAGGTTCTATAAAGGTTCTGTGGACTGGTGACAGGTTGTCACTTATCAAACCAATCAACTATTTTGCATAGATGGAGCTTCAAACAGAGGGTGTGTTTCTGAAATATGTTCAGCAACAAGCAAGCTGTCATAAGATACAAAACTAACGGTGAGCGTTAGAAGCCAGCCCTGCCATTGAAATGCAAAATGTGAAACTGAAGTTCTTTAGAGTTCCAATATTCAAGACAACAAAAGGAGATTTGGAAGGATGGCGTTGCGAAACTACAGGACACATCATGACATGTGTCATTTGGTCAGTGCATAAGAAAATAACAGTCAAGCAGTTGATAAGACGCTACATCTTTATGGTGTATGTTCTAATTGCATTTCATAGGAACATTCCATAGACTTGTAAAAATGTCCACCTGAACTGAAGTATGAAACAATGATTCAAGTTGAGGGAGACAGTTACATCATTGGGACACATAATATTTACCAGTCATCACCCTGCAGTATTCTGACCCAATATTTTTATTTATTTAAGGTGTCAAACAAGAACACACACACACACACACACACACACACACACACACACACACACACACACACACACACACACACACATAGACACACACACACACACACACACACACACACACACACACACACACACACACACACACACACACACACACACACACACACACACACACACACACACACACACACACACACACAAGCAAGCAAACGTCTGTGGCTGATGTCACTGGGACTATATTGTCTCTACTGTGGAACTCTTTAATGATGTTAGTTTGGCATTTTTAAGTTTCTGACACCAGAGGGTCCTGTTATCACCTGTATGCAAGGCTCTGGAACAATGAGGTCCAAAACTCTAAGGAATTCTACCAATTAAAGGTGTTGGAGACACACAAATGCTTTACTCCAGGGCCCTAATAAGGCATAAACATTCAACGTGAACCTAAGTAAAGCTCTATTGTCATATGTGTGAGTGTAACAATGTTTCTTCTGTACCTCTCCTCGCCCCTACCTGGGCTCGAACCAGGGACCCTCTGCACACATCGACAAAAGTCAGCCTCGAAGCATCGTTACCTATCGCTCCACAAAAGCCGCGACCATTGCAGAGCAAGCAACAACTACTTTAAGGTCTCAAATAGAGTGACGTCACCGATTCCATTAGGCCTCAGCCTCAGTACAACCCTCACCCCTAAACAGGTCTCATTACGAGACCATGAGTCTGACTCACCTCTGCAACACATTTTACATTTTAGTCATTTAGCACATGGGGGGGGGGGGGGGGGGGTGTGGCATTGGTAAAGATACTCATTAAGAGGTAGGTTTTCAGACTAAACCTCCCCCTAACCTCACTCTCAATCCTACACCCTCTCTGTAGTGTTTTTGACAAATAACAAGACATTTTCACAAGTACAGAACTGATATTTCCTTTTTTTTACCTGGCCTTTCTGAGTTGGCACATCCTGATTTCATGGGCCATGATCCAGGATCAACACATATATAATATGATCCAGGGTCAATATAGACATATCTAACATGCCAAAAGACTCTGGTGTGACCCCTGACCTGGCAGCAGTGACGTAGTGAGAGTAGTAGTAGTGAGAGTAGTGGTAGTGAGAGTAGTGGTAGTGACTGTAGTGGTAGTGGTAGTGAGAGTAGTGGTAGTGAGAATAGTAGTAGTGAGAGTAGTAGTAGTGAGAGTAGTGGTAGTGAGAGTAGTGGTAGTGAGTGTAGTAGTAATGAGAGTAGTAGTAGTAGTGAGAGTAGTAGTAGTAGTGAGAGTAGTAGTAGTGAGAGTAGTGGTAGTGAGAGTAGTGGTAGTGAGAGTAGTGGTAGTGAGAGTAGTGGTAGTGAGAATAGTAGTAGTGAGAGTAGTAGTAGTGTTCATAACCAGTATGTTGAGGTTGAAGTGTCTGCTGTGGTCTCCTGCTCTGTTGTGTTTCCATCGTTCAGCCAGGTGATAGCAGGAAGAGGGATGTCACAGGTTAGAGACGCAGGGTTGTTCATCACCACACTCACATGTCCTGGACCTGGTTCTGACCACAGATAATGGGGGAGACTGGAGGGACAAAACACACACACACACACACACACACACACACACACACACACACACACACACACACACACACACACACACACACACACACACACATACTGTACACCTACATTTGTAGCATTTTGGGGTTGTTGTTTACGTACCATATACCTCCAGGCTGTACTCCTTGGCTGCGTTGCTGACGGCAGTGCGAGTTTTGCAGCAATGTGTCAAATCGATTAGAGCCCGGGTGGCCGTGTGGCGCTCCATCGCTGACCTTGGGTTGTGGCTAATAGTGTGGAGTTGCCAAGAGGTTAGCAATTATGCCCTTAAAGGGAAATTACACTCAAAAACCATCTTAAGTTATTTTTTTTACTGGTCCACTGTTGATACAGTCCCAAAATGTTTTATATGTCTGATGTCAACTTTTGTGTCACCGGCCACATCATCATACAGTATGACAATGACTTTTGCATCATACGATACTTCGCATCATCTTGATGTTGTGGCCGTCGACACTTTGATTCTTGTTTTTGAGTGACGTTTCCCTTTAAAGATGGAATTCGTATCGGTGAAACTGCCATGTCTGTTTGCGATATTACACATGCGATTTTGTCACACCCTGATCTGTTTCACCTGTCATTGTGCTTGTCTCCACCCCCCTCCAGGTGTCGCCCATATTCCCGTTATCCCCTGCATATTTATACCTGTATTCTCTGTTTTTCTGTTGCCAGTTCGTCTTGTCAGGTCTTAGCAGCATTCTTTTCCACCTTCCTGTTTCTCTAGTTCTGTTTCCTAGTTTTTCCAGAAATTTCTTAGACACTAAATTGCCAAAAGTATGTGGACAGCTGCTCATTGAACATCTCATTCCAAAATCATGGGCATTAATATGGAGTTGGTCAGCCCTTTTCCACTATAATAGACCCCACTCTTCTGGGAAGGCTTTCCACTAGTGAAGTTGGTCATTGATGTTGGGTGATTAGGCCTGGCTCGCAGTCGGCGTTCCAATTCATCCCAAAAGGTGTTCAATGGGCTCGAGGTCAGGGCCCTGTGCAGGCCAGACAGGTTCTTCCACACAGATCCCAACATACCTATTTCTGAATGGACCACACTTTCTGCATGGAAGCATTTTCATGCTGGAACAGGAAAGGGCTTTCCCCAAACTGTTGTCACAAAGTCTAGAAAGTCATTGTATGCTGTAGTGTTAAGATTTCCCTTCACTGGAACTAAGGGGTCTAGCTCAAACTATGAAAAAGAGCCCCAGACCATTATTCCTCACCACCAAAATTTACAGTTGGCACTATGCATTGGGGCAGGTAGCGTTCTCATGGCATCCGCCAAATCCAGATTTGTCACTCCAGAGAAGGCGTTTTTCACTGTTTCAGAGTCCAACGGTGGTGTGCTTTACACCACTCGAGCCAACAGTTGGCATTGCACATTGTGATTGTAGGCCTGTGTGCGGCTACACGGCCATGGAAACCCGTTTCAGGAAGCTCCTGACAAACAGTTCTTGTGCTGACGTTGCTTCCAGAGGCAGTTTGGAACTTGGTAGTGAGTGTTGAAATTGAGGACAGAGGATTCTGCCTTCCTGTTGTGTGAGCTTGTGTGGCCTACCACTTCGCGGCTGAGACATTGTTGCTCCTAGATGTTTCCATTGAACAATAACAGCACTTACAATTGACCGGGGCAGCTCTAGCAGGGCAGAAATTTGACAAATTGACTTGTTTGAAAAGTGGCATCCTGTGACGGTGCCACATTAAAAGTCACTGAGCTCTTCAGTAAGCCCATTCTACTGCCAATGTTTGTCTATGGAGATTGCATGAGCATGAGTTTGGCCATCTGGGCTGTTAGCTCAGAAACAAGATGGCGTCGAGGCCTCAATGCTTTTTAAGTTAAGGCCCATTTTGTGAGATTAAATGTCAAAAACGTTCATAGAGCGCTCATTTGACCGCTTCACGTCAAAGTACATGAAGCTACGGTGTCAGGAAAAAAAGAACCAGACATTTATCTATCGTAATTTATGAGAATTAGTACAATGTACAATTGCTGATGGTTAAAGTATTTTTTTCTTCAAAAAGTTAAAGATCCAGTTGTGACGTGTTCAGACGAATCCGTTAAGGTGGGTTTTGGAGCTCTATGTGATTTCTGTGATATTCTGTGATTTTCTGAAATCACACACACACAGTCAATGGGCAGTGACACAGTGTGGGGCTGAGAGACACACAGAGACTGCAATAGTTACCTGCGTTTGAACTATCAAAGAACCATCAGACCTAGAGCTCTGAAACTTTAGAAACCTGTTCTAGAGCTTAAGTCGGTCGTGCATGGTGAGTTATGTGGCTCTGGAACGTTCTCAGGCCGAGAAACAGCCAAGTACATTTGCAATGATCTCAATTCATTTTGACCATCGCGAAAATGACAACATTTAGAAAAGTCCCAGAGTGACAAGACTAGAGGTGCATTGAAACCGCCTCGGCCCATAGAGATGGACCCCAATGTTTCTGTCCGATAGCTCATTCAAGGACCCCGTAGCAATGCCCGGAAAAGGTGGATTTTCAGCATCAATTAAGGTCGTTGCTCGGGCACCGAATGACCTATCAAGCCGAAACTTGGGATTCGGGGTCGCCTCACATAGGCCTACACATAAAGTCAGAGCTGGACCCACAGCTAAAACGTAACTACATGTTTTACGTTTTTATTTTGTTTGATCTGGTGGCGCTGGGAATAATGGGCCTGCTCTGAAATATGTGATAGTTGGCTTCTAAACGAGTTGGAAAAAGTGGGATTGGTGTCAGATGGTGTCAGAATGACATCTAATTCACTGATGGACGCTGACTTGCTGGTTGACTTTTGTACATTTGCAATATGTTTAAAATGACAGACTGAAATCAACACTAATAATGGCATCACCATAGTCTCTAGGCCATGCCGAGTTCAAAGAGATGCCCCCCTTGACTGTAGCTCACTCGGTCTGAGCGCAGCGACCGTTCAAAAAGTAGGCCCAAAATGAAGCCTGGCCCTAAAATTCAGGTGCTTTTGGGGGACAGTGGCGGAACCGTTAGGGTTAGAAGGACAATTCAACCACAGGAATGTTCCTAAGGTCCTCCCAATTTGTGCAAGCCTAACCTTGACCGTGTGGCATTAACCCTTAACCTGTTGGGTCTAGGGGGCAGCATTTGCACGTCTGGATAAAAAAAATGTACCCGATTTAATCTGGTTACTAATCCTACCCAGTAACTAGAATATGCATATACTTATTATATATGGATAGAAAACACTCTAAAGTTTCCAAAACTGTTTGAATGGTGTCTGTGAGTATAACAGAACTCATTTGGCAGGCAAAACCCTGAGACATTTTCTGACAGGAAGTGGATACCTGATGTGTTGTATTGACTTTAAACCTATCCCATTGAAAAACACAGGGGTTTAGGAATATTTTGGCACTTCCTATTGCTTCCACTAGATGTCACCAGCCTTTACAAAGTGTTTTGAGTCTTCTGGAGGGAGATCTGACCGAACAAGAGCCATGGAACGGTGATGTCCCATTAGACACCTGGCGCGCTACTTCATGTTGGGTACCCTCGTTCCAATACGTTATAAAAGACTATGCATTCGTCCACCTTGAATATTATTCATGTTCTGGTTAAAAAAGGCCCTAATGATTTATGCTATACAACGTTTGACATGTTTGAACGAACGGAAATATATTTTTTCCCCTCGTTCATGACGAGAAGTCCGGCTGGCTTACATCATGTGCTAACGAGACGGAGATTTTTGGACATAAATGATGAGCTTTTTTGAACAAAACTACATTCGTTATGGACCTGTGATACCTGGAAGTGACATCTGATGAAGAGAATCAAAGGTAATGGATTATTTACATAGTATTTTCGATTTTAGATCTCCCCAACATGACGTCTAGTCTGTATCGCAACGCGTATTTTTCTGGGCACAGTGCTCAGATTATTGCAAAGTGTGATTTCCCAGTAAGGTTATTTTTAAATCTGGCAAGTTGATTGCGTTCAAAAGATGTAAATCTATAATTCTTTAAATGACAATATAATATTTTACCAATGTTTTCTAATTTTAATTATTTAATTTGTGACGCTGACTTGACTGCCGGTTATTGGAGGGAAACGATTTCCTCAACATCAATGCCATAGTAAAACGCTGTTTTTGGATATAAATATCAACTTGATAGAACTAAAAATGCATGCATTGTCTAACATAATGTCCTAGGAGTGTCATCTGATGGAGATTGTAAAAGGTTAGTGTATCATTTTAGCTGGTTTTATGGTTTTGGTGACCCTGTCTTTGACTTGACAAAACATTACACACAACTCTTGTAAATGTACTGTCCTAACATACTCTAAATTTATGCTTTCGCCGTAAAACCTTTTTGAAATCGTAAAACGTGGTTAGATTAAGGAGATGTTTATCTTTCAAATGGTGTAACATAGTTGTATTTTTGAAAAATTTGAATTTTGACATTTATTTGGATTCAAATTTGCCGCTCTTGAAATGCACCTGCTGTTGATGGAGTGCACCACGGGTGGCACGCTAGCGTCCCACCTAGCCCCAAGAGGTTAACAGTGAAAATAAGTTGTTTACATCAAACAGTTTGCATTGACTTCTCTCCCCATAGGAATCCATTGCCTATTTCCCTTAACACAGTGTCCAAAGAGCGGCCAGAAGTATACAGAATGGTGTCGTCTGCGTAGAGGTGGATCAGAGAATCACCAGCAGCAAGAGCGACATCATTGATGTATACAGAGAAGAGAGTCGGCCCGAGAATTGAACCCTGTGGCACCCCCATAGAGACTGCCAGAGGTCCAGACAACAGGCCCTCCGATTTGACACACTGAACTCTATCAGAGAAGTAGTTGGTAAACCAGGTGAGGCAATCATTTGAGAAACCAAGGCTGTCGAGTCTGCCAATAAGAATGTGGTGATTGACAGTCAAAAACCTTGGCCAGGTCAATGAATACGGCTGCACAGTAATGTCTCTTATTGATGGCAGTTATGATATCGTGTAGGACCTTGAGCGTGGCTGAGGTGCACCCATGACTAGCGGAGAAGGTACGGTGGGATTCTAAATGGTCTGTAATCTGTTTGTTAACTTGGCTTTCGAAGACCTTAGAAAGACAGGGTAGGGTAGATATAGATCTGTAGCAGTTTGGGTCTAGAGTGTCACTCCCTTTGAAGAGGGGGATGATTGTGACAGCTTTCCAATCTTTGGGAATGTCAGACGTTACGAAAGAAAGGTTGAACAGGCTAGTAATAGGGGTTGGAACAATTTCGGCAGATAATTTTAGAAAGAGAGGGTCCAGATTGTCTAGCCCGGCTGATTTGTAGGGGTCCAGCTTTTGCAGCTCTTTCAGAACATCAGCTATCTGGATTTGGGTGAAGGAGAAATGGTGGGGGATTTGGCGGGTTGCTGTGGAGGGTGCAGGGCAGTTGACCAGGGCCAGCCGTAGAGAAATGCTTCTTGAAATTCTCAAATATAGTGGATGTATCGGTGGTAACAGTGTTTCCTAGCCTCAGAGCAGTGGGCAGCTGGGAGGAGGTGCTCTTATTCTCCATGGACTTTACGGTGTCCCAGAACTTTTTTCAGTTTGTACTACAGGATGCAAATTTCTGTTTGAAAAAGCTAGCCTTAGCTTTCCTAACTGCCTGTGTATATTTGTTCCTAACTTCCCTGAAAAGTTGCATATCTCGGGGGCTATTCGATGCTAATGCAGAATGCCACAGGTTGTTTTTGTGCTGGTCAAGGGCAGACAGGTCTGGAGTGAACCAAGGACTATATCTATTCCTAGTTCCAATTTTTTTGAATGGGTCATGCTTATTTAAGATGGTGAGGAAGGCACTTTTAAAGAATAACCAGGCATCATCTACTGACGGGATGAGGTCAATGTCATTCCAGGATACCCCGGCCAGGTCGATTAGAATGGCCTGCTCACAGAAGTGTTATAGGGAGCGTTTGACAGTGATGAGGGGTGGTCGTTTGGTCGCAGACCCATTACGGATGCAGGCATTGAGGCAGTGACCGCTGAGATCTTGATTGAAAACAGCAGAGGTGTATTTGGAGGGCGAGTTAGTTAGGATGATATCTATGAGGGTGCCCGTGTTTACGGATTTGGGGTTGTACCTGGTAGGTTCATTGATAATTTGTGTGAGATTGAGGGCATCAAGCTTAGATTGTAGGATGGCCGGGGTGTTGGTAGTTTAGGTCACCTAGTAGCACTAGCTCAGAAGATAGATGGGGGGCAATCAATTCACATATGGTGTCGATGGGCACAGCTGAGGGCAGAGGGTGGTCTATAGCAAGCGGCAACAGTGAGAGACTTGTTTCTGGAAAGGTTAATTTTTAGAAGTAGAAGCTCGAATTGTTTGGGTACAGACTTGGATAGTAATACAGAACTCTGCAGGCTATCTTTGTAGTAGATTGCAACACCGCCCCCTTTGGCAGTTCTATCTTGGCGGGAAATGTTATAGTTAGGGATGTAGATTTCAGGGTTTTTGGTGGTTTTCCTAAGCCAGGATTCAGACACGGCTAAGGCATCCGGGTTGGCAGAGTGTTCTAAAGCAGTGAGTAAAACAAACTTAGGGAGTAGGCTTCTAATGTTAACATGCAGGAAACCAAGGCTTTTACTATTACAGAAGTCAACAAATGAGAACATCTGGGGAGTGGGAGTGGAGCTAGGCACTGCAGGACCTGGATTAACCTCTACATCACCTGAGGAACAGAGGAGAAGTAGGATAAGGGTACGGCTAAAGGCTATACGAACTGGCCGTCTAGAACGTTCGGAACAGAGAGTAAAGGGAGCAGGTTTCTGGGCATGATAGCATAGATTCAAGGCATAGTGTACAGACAAAGGTAAGGTAGGATGTGAGTACATTGTAGGTAAACCTAGGTAAACCTAGAATGATTCTTAGCATATTGAGCATATTACATCAGCAAAAGTCGACCTGTGCTCTGTGACTGATGTCACTGGGACTATATTGTCTCTACCGGGTAAGTGGACAACTCTTTAATGATGTTAGTTTGACTTAAGTTTCTGACACCAGAGGGTCCTGTTATTACCTGTATGCAAGGCTCTGGAACAATGATGTCCAAAACTCTAAGGAATTCTACCAATTAAAGGTGTTGGAGACACAAACGCTTTACTCCAGGGCCCTAATAAGGCCCCAATACAGCATAAACATTCAAAGTGAACCTAAGTACAGCTCTATTGTCATTTGTGTGAGTACAACTTCCATTAGGCCTCATTACAACCCTCACCCCTAAACTAGTCTTCCCTGCACAGGTCAACAATCCCACTTCTGAGTCATGACTCTGTCACAGTTGGGATCTGAACCGTGGTATCCTGAGTGGAAAACCAACATCTTAACCAAAAGTCCAAGAGGAAAGACCCTCTTGGACCGAGGGTGACACTGATTTTGAAGTACCATGCAGGGCTACCTCATCACAAGAGCATGAGTCTTACTCACCTCTGCTACACATTACACTGAAAAACTATCCTTAGTTATTTTTTTTACTAGTCCAATGTTGATACAGTCCCACAATGATTTGTATGTCTGATGTCAACTTTTTAATAAATTGGACTTTCAAGAATCAAAGAGTCACCGGCCACATCATCATAGAGTATGACGATGCCATTTGCATCATGCAATATTTTGCATCATCATGATGATGTGGCTGTCGACACTTTGATTCTTGTTTTTGAGTGACATTTCCTTTTAAAGCTGTAATTCGTATCGGTGAAACTGCCATGTCCGTTTGCGATATTACACCTGTCGTTGTGCTTGTCTCCACCCCCCTCCAGGTGTCGTCCATCTTCCCATTATCCCCTGTGTATTTATACCTATATTCTCTGTTTGTCTGTTGCCAGTTCGTCTTGTCTTGTCAGGTCTTACCAGCGTTCTTTCCCGCCTTCCTGTTTCTCTAGTTCTGTTAATATGGAGTTAATCCGGCCTTAGCCGCTATCATAGCCCCCACTCTGCTGTGAAGGCTTTCCACTAGATGTTGGATAATTGCTGTTGGAACTTCCATTGCTTTACACCTCTTGAGACAACACTAGGCACTGCGCATGGTAATTTTAGGCCTGTGTGCGGCTGCTCGGCCATGGAAACCCATTTCATGAAGCTCCTGACGAACAGTTCTTGTGCTGACGTTGCTTCCAGAGGCAGTTTGGAACTCGGTTGTGAGTGTTGCAACCGAGTACAAAAGATTCACACCTTCCCGTTCTGTGAGCTTGTGTGGCCTACCACTTTGTGACTGAGACATTATTGCTCCTAGATGTTTCCATTGAACAGTAACAGCACTTACAGTAGAACGGGGCAGCTCTAGCAGGGCTGCAATTTGCCGAACTGACTTGTTGAAAAGGTAGCATCCTATGACGGTGCCACGTTGAAAGTCACTAAGCTCTTCAGTAAGCCTATTCTACTGCCAGTGTTTGTCTATGGAGATTGCATGGCTGTGTGATCAAGTTCATACAACTCTTAGCAACGGGTGTGGCTGAAATAGCCAGATCCACTCATTTGAAGGGGTGTCCCCATACTTTTGTATGTCTTTGACCAACATATATATATATTTGTATTCCAAATCACGTGAAATCCATAGGCCTAATGAATTCATTTCAATTGACTGATTTCCATATGACTGTAACTCTTGCGTTTATTTTTTTGTTCAGTATAGAATAAGTCAAGTTATCCCTCTGTCACAGATTGTGATCTATACTGTTTTACTCTGGCCAATGTACGTACTGAAAGTAATCCCTGTCCTCTGTTTCACTCTGCAAGAAAACGTTTTAAAAAATCTAGCTCTTTACTCCAGCACTTTGGATATGAGATCAAATGTTTAATATCAGGCGACAATTGTCCGTAGAGATCTGATTGTGTTGAGGCACAGATCTGGGGAAAAATGTCAGCACCATTGAAGGTCCCAAGACCTCAGTGTCCTCCATCATTCTTAAATGGAAGAAGTTTTAAACCACCAAGACTCATCCTAGAGCTGGCCGCCCGGCTAAACTGAGCACTCGGGAGAGAAGGGCCTTGGTCAGGGGGGTGACCAAGAACCTGATGGTCACTCTGAGAGAGCTACAAAGTTCCTCTTTGGAGATGGGAGGACAACCATTTCTGCAGCACTCCAACAATCAGCTCTTTATTGTAGAGTGGCAAGACAGAAGCCACACCTCAATAAAAGGCACATGACAGCCTTGGAGTTTGCCAAATGGCAACTTAAGTACTCTCAGACCATGAGAAACAAGATTCTCGGGTCTGATGAAACCATGATTGAACTCTTTGGCCTGAATGCCAGGTGTCACGTTAGGAGGAAAACCTGACAGAGCTCGGGAGTATCTGCAGAGAAAAATGGGACAAGCTCCCCTAACACAGATGTGCCAAGCTTGTAGCGTCATATCCTGTGATCGCTGCCAAATGTGCTTCAACAAGCTACTGAGTAAAGGGTCTGAATACTTATGTACATTTCAGTTTGAAATGTGTTATACATTTGCCAAAAAAATAAAACCAGTTTTTTTTTCATCAGGTTAGCACTTGATGTTACTCTTCAATAACACAGACCCCAAAACAGATCAAGGGAGAATAATCGGTTTATTCAAAGAGGACATATCATAGATTTTATGCTGAGAGGTAGATGTTCATTCTCCCCTCTCCTCAGTGATTCTCTCCACAGAACAAATAGACATGATGTAGTTTTATAACCCAACCCTAGCCTGTGGTTGACCAATTAGAATTCCTTGCAAAAAAACTGGGCCAATGGCCAAATAAGTATCCTGTTTCAGGCTCAATGCCTAGACAAATTCCTTACATGTCTCTGACCCATTCATCATTACTTCCCTATTACAGAAAAAACACTATTTCCATTGATCGTTAATTCCCTCTTGACCGTTAGTCCTCTGCGTTGTGTATTATCTTAAAATATTCTTATGGTGTATTGTGAGTAGATTGATTAGGGGTAAAAAAAGATATATTCAACATTTTTTAGAATAGGGCTTTAACGTAAGTATCTGTTTTACAGTTTAGAAACACCTTATGTATCTATTCCCCCCAAGTAAAGAATTTATAAGTATTTGGACAACTTCGGCAATCAAACAGGCAAAAGGTCAGTAGAGAGAAAAACTGGAGTCGCAATTCAAAGGTTTAGACACAAGATTTATGTGCCAGGGTCTATAGACCACCAGGGATTACAAAGGAAAAACCAGCCACGTCACGGATACCGACGTCTTGCTCCTGCACTTTGTTTTCCAAGATGGCGCAGCAGTAAGAGGTGTTTGTTTTCGTCCCATGTAAATATGATCTTTTTCGTTTTTTTGGTATATATTTCATTATATTTCAATATCTTTTTTTCCATTTTCAAATTAAATATACCTTCTTGCAACCCGCCTCACCCAATGTGGTATGGATCTGCTATTTTTTTTAACCTTATATCTGGAACTTATATCTGGCACGATATCAGCCCTGAGCATATCGGTCTGCTTTTTCCCCCCACTACATCACCGGATTCCTGTCGCAAGCTCTGGACCATTACACCGGATCTTCGCAGTTAGCTAGTTGCTATTGTGGCTAATGCCCTTGTCCAGAAGCATGCACCAGTTAGCCTCGAGCTTGCCTCGAGCTAGGCCCCTCTCCTGATAGCAAACGAAGTACACCAGCTACAATACCTCTCTTGCCAATTGGCCTGGACCCTTTGTCGACACGGAGCCCCACCGATCCATCACTACTGGTCTGACGTAATTCGACCGATGTGCTCTCAACCGGTCTCTGCGTCGTGGATGTTAGTGATGATCTTTCTGCTGCCCTGGCCTGCTAGCTTCCTGAACGCCGTGTCTCCCGCTCGCCTAGTGGAGTAATCGACTACTGAACGGCTCCCAGTTTCATCTATTGCCGGTCATTGGACCCTATGATCACTCGACTACACAGCTGATGCCTGCTGGACTGTTCATTAACACGGTACTTCATTTTGTTTAGCTGTCGGCCCCAGCCTCGAACTCAGGCCCTGTGTATAGCTAACTGACCCTCTCTGCCCATTCATAGCCATTTACCCATTGTTGTTGTCCTAGCTGTTGTTGTCTCAACTGTTGTTGTCTTAACTCTCCCAATCAACACCTGTGATTACTTTATGCCTTTCTCTAATATCAATATGCCTTATGTACTGTTGTTTAGGGATGCTCTCATTGTTTTATTTTACTGCAGCTCTCATTGTTTTATTTTACTGCAGAGCCCCTAGTGCTGCTCAATATGCCTCAGATAGCCCCCTTGTCCAACCCCCCACAAATGCGGAGACTGCACCTAGCTTAACTGGCGCCTCCAGAGATGCAACCTCTCTCATCGTCACTCAATGCCTAGGTTTACCCCCACTGTACTCGCACCCTACCATACCCTTGTCTGTACACTATGCCTCGAATCTATCCTACCACGCCCAGAAAACTGCTCCTTTTATTCTCTGTTCCCAAAACACTAGACAATCAAATCAAATCAAATGTATTTATACAGCCCTTTTTACATCAGCTGATATCTCAAAGTGCTGTACAGAAACCCAGCCTAAAACCCCAAACAGCTAGCAATGCAGGTGTAGAAGCACGGTGGCTAGGAAAAACTCCCTAGAAAGGCCAAAACCTAGGAAGAAACCTAGAGAGGAACCAGGCTATGAGGGGTGGCCAGTCCTCTTCTGGCTGGGCCGGGTGGAGATTATAACAGCACATGGCCTAGATGTTGAAATGTTCATAAATGACCAGCATGGTCAAATAATAATAATCATAGTAGTTGTCGAGGGTGCAACAAGTCAGTAACACAAGAGTAAGTGTCAGTTGGCTTTTTCATAGCCGATCTTTGAGAGTAACTCTACCGCTCCTGCTGTCTCTAGAGAGTTGAAAACAGCAGGTCTGGGACAGGTAGCACGTCCGGTGAATAGGTCAGGGTTCCAGCAGGTCTGGGACAGCAGGTCTGGGACAGGTAGCACGTCCAGTGAACAAGTCAGGGTTCCATAGCTGCAGGCAGAACAGTTGGAACTGGAGCAGCAGCACGACCAGGTGAACTGGGGACAGCAAGGAGTCATCAAGCAAGGTAGTCCTGAGGCATGGTCCTAGGGCTCAGGTCCTCCGAGAGAGGGAAAGAGAGAAAGAGAGAATTAGAGAGAGCATATTTAAATTCACACAGGACACCGGAAAAGACAAGAGAAATACTCCAGATGTGACAGACTGACCCTAGCCCCCCGACATAAACTACTGGAGCATAAATACTGGAGGCTGAGACAGGAGGGGTCAGAAGACAACCAGTTCTTATAGCCTTTGGCCGTACCCTCATCCTACTCCTCCTCTGTTCCTCTGGTGATGTCGAGGTTAACCCAGGCCCTGTGTGTCCCCAGGCACTCTCATGACTTCTGCAACTGTAAAAGTCTTGGTTCATCAGAAGCCTCCTCACTAAGTTTGCTTTATTCACTGCTTTAGCACACTCCGCCAACCCTGATGTCCTAAACATGTCTGAATCCTGGCTTAGGAAGTCCACCAAAATGTCTTACATTTCCATCCCCAATTGCAACATTTTCTGTCAAGACAGAACTGCTAAAGGGGGCGGAATTGCAATCTATCTTCTACTTTTAAAGATCCATCTCTCCAGAAATAAGTCCCTCACTGTTGCCGCTTGTTATAGACCCTCCTCAGCTCACAGCTGTGCCTTGGACACCATATGTGAAATGATTGCCCCCCATCTATCGTCAGAGTTTGTACTGCTAGGTGACCTACAATCTAAACTAGATGCCCTTAATCTCACACAAATTATCAAGGAAGCTACCAGGTACAACCCCAAATCCGTAAACATGGGCACCCTCATAGATATCATCCTGACCAACTTGCCCTCTAAATACACCTCTGCTGTTTTCAACCAGGATCTCAGCGATCACTGCCTCATTGCATGAGTCCGTTATGGGTCCGCTGTCAAACGACCACCCCTCATCACTGTCAAACTATCCCTAAAACAATTCTGCAAGCAGGCCTTTCTAATCGACCTGGCCCCGGTATCCTGGAAGGATATTGACCTCATCCCGTCGGTAGAGGATGCCTGGTTGTTCTTTAAAAGTGCTTTCTTCACAATCTTAAATAAGCATGCCCCTTTCAAAAACTGTAGAGCTAATAACAGATATAGTTCTTGGTTCACTCCAGACTTTGACTGCCCTTGACCAGCACAAAAAACATCCTGTGGCGTACTGCACTAGCTCCGAATAGTCCCCGTGTTATGCAACTTTTCAGGGAAGTCAGGAACCAATACACATAGTCAGTTAGGAAAGCAAAGGCTAGCTTTTTCAAACAGAAATTTGCATCCTGCAGCAGTAATTCCAAAAAGTTTTGGGACACAGTAAAGTCCATGGAGAATAAGAGCACCTCCTCCCAGCTGCCCACTGCACTGAGACTAGGAAACACTGTCACCACTGATAAATCCATGATAATCAAGAATTTCAATGAGCATTGCTCTACAGCTGGCCATTCTTTCCACCTGGCTACCTCTACTCCGGTCAACAGCTCTGCACCCCCCGCCAGCAACTGCACGCCCCCCCCGCTTCTTCTTCACCAAAATCCAGACAGCTGATGTCCTGAAAGAGCTGCAAACTCAGGATCCCAAAAAATAAGCTGGGATAGACAATCTGGACCCCCTCTTCCTAAAATTAGCCGCCGCCATTGTTGCAACCCCTATTACTAGTCTGTTCAACCTCTCTTTCGTATCGTCTGAGATTCCTAAAGATTGAAAAGCGGCCACGGTCATCCCCCTCTTCAAAGGGGGAGACACTTTTGACCAAAACTTTTACAGACTTAAATCCATCCTGCCCTGCCTTTCTAAAGTCTTCGAAAGCCAAGTGAACAAACAGATCACCGACCATTTCGAATCCCACTTTACCTTCTCCGCTATTAAGTTGTATTAATATACAACTGAGCAAGAGGACAAGTACATTAGAGTGTCTAGTTTGAGAAACAGACGCCTCACAAGTCATCAATTGTCAGCTTCATTAAATAGTACCCGCAAAACACAAGTCTCAACGTCAACAGTGAAGAGGCAACTCCGAGATGCTGGGCTTCTAGGCAGAGTTGCAAAGAAAAAGTCATATCTCAGACTGGCCAATTAAAATAAAAGATTAAGATGGGCAAAAGAACACAGAAACTGGACAGAGGAACTTTCCAGCTACAATAGTCATTTACAACATTAACAATGTCTACAATGTATTTCTGATCAATATTATGTTATTTTAATGGACAAGAAATATGTTTTTCTTTCAAAAACAAGTACATTTCTAAGTATCCCCAAACTTTTGAACGGTAGTATATATTATATATATATATATATATATATATATATATATATATATAGGACAAAACACACATCACGGCAAGACAGACAACACAACACCAAATAAAGCGAGACCTAAGATGACAACACAGCATGGTAGCAACACAAAATGACAACAACATGGTAGAAACACAACATGGCAGCAGCACAACACTGTAGCAGCGCAAAACATGGTACAAACATTATTGGGCACAGACAACAGCACAAAGGGCAAGAAGGTAGAGACAACAATACATCACGCAAAGCAGCCACAACTGTCAGTAAGAGTGTCCATGATTGAGTCTTTGAATGAAGAGATTAAGATAAAACTGTTCAGTTTGAATGTTTCTTGCAGCTCGACCCAGGGATGTGTGTGCTTTGGGGACAACTGGAGGCATCCTGTCCGGCTGTGTCACCACCTGGTACAGCAACTGCACCGCCCACAACCACAGGGCTCTCCAGAGGGTGGTACGGTCTGCCCAATGCATCACCGGGGGCAGACTGCCTGCACTCCAGGACACCTACAGTACCCGATGTCACAGGAAGGCCAAAAAGATCGTCAAGGATATCAACCACCCGAGCTACGGCCTTTTCACCCCGCTATCATCCAGAAGGGAAGGTCAGTACAGGTGCATCAATGCAGACATTGCTTTTCCTATTATTTATATATTTCTTTATTCCCTTCATTTACTTTTGATTTGTGTGTATTGTTGTGAATTGCTAGATACTACTGCGCTGTTGGAGCTAGGAACAAAGAATTTCACTAAACCCGCAAAAACATCTGCTAAATATGTGTATGTGACCAATAACATTTGATTTTGATTTGATTTTGTAGTGTATAATTCAGATCAGATGGACATTTTTAAAGTCTATGTTCCTATGGAATGAGACAATTTTGATTGCATTTGCTATAAGCGTACACCATGAACTTATGCTATCTCATCAACTTCCCTACTGTCAACTTTCCTACACAGTTGCCAGCTGACATGTGTCGTGCCATCATGTGTCCTGAGGTTGTGGATTATGTTCCAAACTAAGCACTGACATCACCCAAACCAGTTAGTCTGCACAGTTATCCTATTTCCCATGTAAAATAGCCTTTGATGGACCAAAACATCACCCATGCTATATTTTCCCCATTAAAATGCTTAGTTGATTAAATGTACCATATCTGTCATCTCTAACTATCAGTAAGGCTGAAGGACAGGCTAGGTGGGCACAGCACCATCCAATCCTGTCATTCATTATATCATCCTTTCACCAATGATTTGTTTAACCAACCGTTTGTTCATTTCTGTGCTCACTTGTGTATGTTTTGTTGGTGGTGTGTGTGTGTGTGTGTGCGTGTGTGTGTGTGTGCAGAGAGACGCTGGGGAGGAGAGTATCTGTTTGCCACTTAGGGATAAATAGAGAGGCAGAGCTCAGAGTTTGTCAGAAGGCGGACCTGACAGGGTCACACACAGGACCAAGCAGGAGAAGGACCTCAGCATTTTTACCTTTTATTACAAATGGAGGAAAACAAAGATGTTCAATACTGTTTTCAAGACAGAAACTCTTCTTGCAGAAAGGCTTTGCTATCGACATCTATCTACATTACACTGTACATCTTCTTGTCATTGATTTCAGCAGTTACAGTATTTTTGAACATACTGGTGATCATCTCCATCTCTCACTTCAAGCAGCTCCACACTCCAACCAACCTGCTCATCCTCTCTCTGGCTGTGTCAGATCTGCTGGTGGGACTGATTGTGATACCAGTAACGACTGTAGCAAAAATGGAACGTTGCTGGGGGTTTGGGAAATATTTCTGTGTGTTTCAATTCTACATCTCTTTTTTATGTACTTCTTTATCTCTGGGTAATTTGGTCTTGATATCTATTGACCGCTATGTTGCTGTGTCTGATCCCTTATTGTACCACTCTAAAATAACAACAACAAGAATGATGTGTTGCATATCCATTACCTGGTGTTGTTGTATCATATACCGTGCTGCTATTATAAAACACTTTCTATATTTACAGGTACCTGGTAGGTGTTTGAAAGAATGTTTCATTGTTGAAGGAATAACCTGGGGTAATATCATTGACCTTGTAATTACAATGGCTGTCCCATGCTCTATTATTATAACACTTTATATGAAAATCTTTGTGGTGGCCAGATCACAGGCCAGAAAGGTATTTTCAAAAGAGGCTGCCAGTGTGTCTGGTGTTAAAACTCTACAGGCTAAAAAGTCTGAAAAAAAAGCTGCAAAAACTCTTTCAATTGTTGTTATCAACTATTTCATTTGTTGGATTCCATTTCTATTTATTTTCTTCACGTTTTCTATTTTAGTTGACAATTTCGTATCATTTTTCATCAGTTTTCTGCCACTTGTTAATTCCTTAATAAATCCAATAATTTATGCTTTCTTTTATCCATGGTTCAAAGTGACAGCTAAACTTATTTTAACTTTGAAGATAAGACGTTTATAGATCCTATAATTTTATTCCCTAGGTTGGCAAACATAGGTTTGATATCATTTTGTTCTACAATTCTTATAATTATTTATTTCATGTAACAATACACTGACATTGCTTATCTCAGTGTTGTCATCATAGATACATGTTGTGTTGATTCAGAATGATTTTGTCTGGGTTGGATTGGAATAACTTAGAGAAGGCATAAGCTTGTTTTATAAAGGACATTGTAGTCATTGTGGATTGTGTACTCCAAATACCTAAGGCTGTGGTTGTTCTGTGTTACTTAATGATAAATTGTAAGTATTATAATAGTACATTCTGAGGACGTCATGAGTCGTTCTATATGTGGTTTAACATCTCCCTCTAGTGGCAAAATGTTTACCCAACGTCTTCATCAAGTGTAGTAAAGCTGAAATGTACAATACTGCATGATATCAGATAACATCCAAGTCTATCTCAATGGTGTATTGTGTAAGTAGATGAAGGTAAATGTAAGAATATGCAATTATGGGTAACACTTTATAATAACATTCAGTAATAAACCATTTGTAAGGCATTTACAGTTTGCTCACCATTTCATATTAAGGCCACATTTGTGAAATGTTATTCAGCTAGGTATTCTGACATTTATAAATAACTGCTACAGTATATACATTAATTATTCAACACAACAGAGCAGGAGACCACAGTAGACACTTCAACCTCAACATACTGGGTATGAACACTACCACTACTCTCACTACATCAATGCTGCCAGGTCAGGGGTCACGCCAGAGCAGCCCTCTCAGACGCTGTTTAGTGTGAATTAATATAGAGATTGGGTAACACACTAAATAGTTTATCATGGATTAGTAAATAGTTCATCCATAATTTGTCATTACTCCCATATTTATTTTAGTAAGCTAGTTATTCATACATTTACAAACAACTGGTATAGTCTGCAATAATGATTCAGAAGATTACTCATGAGATGTTTAATAAATATTCTTATAAACCATTTACTGATCATTAGTAAAGTAGTTTTGCAGTCCCTAATATAAAGTGAGGACTATTCATACTTTCTTAATACTTCATAAATGTTTCGAACAGTGACCAGTGTAATTTATCACAAAAAGATGGACATTCTATTGGTAGATATTCCAGCAGTACCTGATGCTCCTTAAGGTCTCAAAATGACCGAGAACATATCAATGGTTAAACAATAAGCACACAACACAGAGGATGTTAAAGGAAATATATTGAACATTTTATTCCAAAACAGTCACACTTGTAGTAGTGTGCTGAAGGAAGTAACGTGTTTTGTCTGTAAATGATAACATTCTTGTTTCCAGGCACTGACTGATTGCAGTCACTCGTTAGAAATCAAATCAAATTGTATTTATCAAAAACGTGTTTAGCAGATGTTATTGCGAGTATAGCGAAATATTTATGCATCTAGTTCCGACAGTGCAGCAATATCTAACAAGTAATATCTAACAATTCCACAACAAATACCTAATACACACAAATCTAAGTAAAGGAATGAACATAATAATATATGGATGAGCAATGTCAAAGCGGCATAGACTAAGAGCAGTTCATTGACTGCTTACTGGGTAAGGGAACCAATATCTAAATACATAACTTAATTGAGCATTACATTTAAAGGGTTGCTACCTTTAATACACTACAAAATCAAATCAAAATCACATTTTATATGTCACATACACATGTTTAGCAGATGTTATTGCAGGTGTAGTGAAATGCTTTTCTTCCTAGCTCCAACAGTGCAGTAGTATCTAACAATTCACAATAATACACACAAATCTAAAAGTAAAAGAATGGAATTAAAAAATATATACATATTTTAGGACAAGCAATGTCTGAGTGGTATTGACAGAAAATACAGCAGAATACAGTATATACATATGACATGGGTAAAATAGCATATAAACAGTATTAAAGTGACTAGTGTTCCATTTAAAGTGACAGACCAGGGATTTGGGCGGCAGCTAGCCTAGTGGTTAGAGCGTTGGACTAGTAACCGAAAGGTTGCAAGATCAAGTCCCCAAGCTGACAAGGTAAAAACCTTTCGTTCTCTCCCTGAACAAGGCAGTTAACCCACTGTTCCTTGGCTGTCATTGAAAATAAGAATTTGTTGTTAACTGACTTGCCTAGTTAAATAAAGGTAGAAAAAAGTTTAATGTCTATGTACATAGGGCAGCATCCTCTAAGGTGCAGGGTAGAGTAACCGGGTGGTAGTCGGCCAGTGATGGCTATTTCACAGTCTGATGGATTTGAGATGTATTTCAGTCTCTCGCTCCCAGCATTGATGCACCTGTACTGACCTCGCCTTCTGGATCATAGCGGGGTGAACAGTCCGTGGACCCTGGTGGTTGATGGTCTTGATGATCTTTTTGGCCTTCCTGTGACATCGGGTACAGTAGATGTCCTGGAGGGCAGGCAGTGTGCCCCCAGTGATACGTTGGGAAGACTACACCACCCTCTGGAGAGCCCTAAGTATTCAGACCCTTGACTCAGTAACTTGCTGAAGCACCTTTGCCAGTGATTACAGGGTATGACGATACAAGCTCAGCACACCTGTATTTGGGGAGTTTCTCCCTCAGATCCATTTGCTTGGCTAGTTATAGACTAATGCTAGCTGACTAAAATTGAACCTGGTTAATTAGCTACCTGCAGATTCATGCAGGATAGTAATGTCATGATTTTGGATTATGGTTCATTGTTAGCTGTTTTAATAAAAGACTCCACTATGCAAGTAACCATTTCAGGTGAGTTTGTAAATTCAGTCTGGCCATCTACTCCGATTTCAGAGCACTCTTGTCTGAGTGTGCCAGTGCGCAGAATAACTAATGAATTCAACAACCGTTGAATATGGCCGGTGTCAGTAAACGTCCGCAAAAAAAGCATAATTGAATTGTTGCCAGCAGCACAGTTACAGTCACCAACGCTCTGGATAACATGTAAACAGCTGTCAGAGTTTGGGTGGGGGCTAAAGATTAGAGGGTGTGAACAATGCTGAATGGGAGTCGACAAAGAACAGCTCTCCAGTAGGTCCCAAATATTCTTCTCAAAAGTGAGATTACAAGTATATCAAATTTCAAAGCAGAATTTCTTTCTCATTGTTCCTCAAATGCAATGCATGATATACCATTTTGTAGCTTTGTGTCTCTGCTTTTATCCAATGTAAAAAACTAAATTTCAAATTTTGCTACGTAAGACCGAATCAAGGCGGTTCGTCACATATGTCGGTCCAGAATCAACACTGATATATGATGACCCTGGATCAACAGATATATGAAGATCCAGGATCAAAACAGATATGATATGATCCAGTGTCAATACAACTAAATAATGATCAAGGATCGACACAGATATAATATGATCCAGGATCCATATAGACACATCTTACATGCTAAATGCTTGTTTCACAAACGCAGCACTAATTTCACGACTTGAATCAGACAGATTTGACTGTTATCGCCAAGTTCTCTGCAGAGAAGGCTTATCTGGATCTCGTTATTACTGGGAGATGGACTGGGATGGTGGTTGGCCTGCCATTGGTGTGGTGTACAAAGGAATGATGGGAAAGGCATGTATTGGACTCACCAGCAATTCCTGGTGTATGTATGGCTCTGAGAGCGTTTATGACTTTTACAATGCTGGAGTCCATAGTAGGTCCATCCTTGGCCCTGTATCTAACAGAGTTGGAGTGTATCTGGACTGGCCAGCTGGTACTTTGTCCTTCTATAGTGTGTCCTCCTCTGGTACGCTGACATACCTTTACACATTCTACACCACATTCACTGAACCCCTCCATCCTGGATTTGGGTTTCTTTTGTTGAAAACCTCATCAGTGACCCTGTATCAGATCAATGACCAATACATTCAAAGGTGAGTCATAGTTGACAAAGGGTAAATCCTTGAAGTCGGAAGTTAACCTTAGCCAAATACATTTCAACTCAGTTTTTCACAATTCCTGACATTTAATCCTAGTAAAAATTCCCTGTCATATGTCAGCTAGGATCATCACTTTATTTTAAGAATGTGAAATGTCAGAATAATAGTAGAGAGAATGATTTATTTCAGCTTTTAATTCTTTCATCACATTCCCAGTGGGTCTGAAGTTTACATACACTCAATTAGTATTTGGTAGCATTGCCTTTGAATTATTTAACTTGGGTCAAATGTTTTGGGTAGCCTTCCACAAGCTTCCCATAATAAGTTGGGTGAATTTTGGTCCATTCCTTCTGACAGAACTGGTGTAACTGAGTCAAGTTTGTAGGCCTCCTTGCTCGCACACACTTTTTCAGTTCTGCCCACAAATTTTCTATGGGATTGAGGTCAGGGCTTTGTGACGGCCACTCCAATACCATGACTTTGTTGTCCTTAAGCCATTTTGCCACAACTTTGGAAGTATGCTTGGGGTCATTTTCCATTTAGAAGACTCATTTGGAACCAAGCTTTAACTTCCTGACTGATGTCTTGAGATGTTGTTTCAATATATCCACATAATTTTCCATCCTCATGACGCCATCTATTTTGTGAAGTGCACCAGTCCCTCCTGCAGCAAAGGTCCCCCACAACATGATCCTGCCACCCCTGTGCTTCATGGTTGGGATGGTGTTCTTCGGCTTGCAAGCCTCCCCCTTTTTCCTCCAAACATAACGATGGTCATTATGGCCAAACAGTTCTATTTTTATTTCATCAGACCAGAGGACATTTCTCCAAAAAGTACGATCTTTGTCCCCATGTGAAGTTGCAAACCATAGTCTGGCTTTTTTATGGCTGAGCAGCCTTTCAGGTTATGTCAATATAGGACTGTGGATATAGATGCTTTTGTACCTGTTTCCTAAAACATCTTCACAAGGTCCTTTGCTGTTGTTCTGGGATGATTTGCATTTTTCTCACCAAAGTACATTGATCTCTAGGAGACAGAACGCGTCTCCTTCCTGAGCGGTATTATGGCTGCGTGGTCCCATGGTTTTTAGACTTGCGTACTATTGTTTGTACAGCTGAACGTGGTACCTTCAGGAGTTTGGAAATTGCTCCCAAGGATGAACTAGACTTGTGGAGGTCTACAATTTTTCTGAGGTCTTGGCTGATTTTCTTTTGATTTTCCCATGATGTCAAGCAAAGAGGCACAGTTTGAAGGTAGACCTTGAAATACATCCACAGGTACACCTCCAATTGACTCAAATGATGTCAATTCGCCTATCAGAAGCTTCTAAAGCCATGACATCATTTCTTGGAATTTTCCTTAGCTGTTTATAGGCAGTCAATTTTGTGTATGTAAACTTCTGGCCCACTGGAATTGTGATACAGTGAAATAATCTATCTGTTAACTGTTGTTGGAAAAATTACTTGTGTCATGCACAAAGTAGATGTCCTAACTGACTTGCCAAAACTATAGTTTGTTAACAAGAAACTTGTGGAGTGGTTGAAAAATGAGTTTTAATGACTCCAACCTAACTGTATGTAAACTTCCGACTTCAACTGTAAGTGTGTGTGTGAAGCAACAATCTATCTTCAATATTAAAGCTGATCCACCCCTGATTATTATCAATGACTTATCAACAGCTGTAACAAGTTGTCCACTGCAGGAAACCCTCACTGGTACCCTAATTTATAGAAAGATCCATGTATGCTATACAGTATAAAGTTGTAGTTGTTTAATCACGGTCAATCTGTCTGCTATCCCAACACCAGAGACCATGGTGGAGAGAGTTGGATCAAGCCTGGACCTGAGAAAAGTGAGTGTTAAATGATTTACTTGTTTTCCAATCAAAATATGATTATAGCTTATACTTGAGTCCCAGGCAAGGAACACAATAATTATGTATTTGTGACCCGTTTCAGGAAACTAGGCATATGTCGCAAGTCACGACTTCACAGGAGAGCCTTCTATCAAAATGCATTTTTGGGGCAGAAATGCCATATGGAACATGTGAACTTTCATGTGCCTTAATAACTTGTATGCCATCTGTAAATATGAATAAGACTGTTAAATTACGAGCCTTGTTGGTTAAGCTACAGAAAAAGTCAGAAACCTTCCCACTAGCCATAATTGGCTGAGATAATGAGTGGGCTGGACATGCAAAGAGAGGAGTTCGGATTGGTTTGCCATAGAAGGCTTCTGTCTATTTGACCTGGTCAGTCTGTTGGTAATCCTGTTGAATGCTGCTTTTTTAAAAATGTATTGTTTAGTAGAGTTGCTCTCCACTTTCTGGAGGATCGAGTTTTGAAATCTGTGGAATTAGAGTATGATAGCTAAAGAGATGGAAGAAACACCTGTCTCCGGATTACATCTTCAAACTAAGGGCAACCGTGGCATGGCATCTGTGAAAGGGAGACGCGTCCATCATGCATGATGATGTATACGGGTAGGATAGTCTAGCTAACTACATTTTCAGATATTTCTAATTTTGACAAAGGGGTTTCATTTCAAGCTAAAGTGTACTGTTAGCTAGCTAGTTAACGTTAGCTGGCTGGCTCCCTAGCTAAAGTTACGTGTATGACGTTATTATTCGTATCCCAGAACCGTTTGCTTTGCTAGTTAGAGCCTAATGTTAGCTAGCTAACATTGAACCTGGTTGCTTAGCTCCCAGCAGATTCATGCAGGGTAGTAACGACATGATTTGGCACTATGTTCATTGTTGTTAAAAATATATATATTTCATGGAACAGCAGTTTTTACTGCTATTAGCCAATAGTCAGTTTTACGAGGGTATGTTTGGCGGCCTGAGTGAAGGAGGCTTTGTTGCGAAATAGGAAGCCGATTCTAGATTTCATTTTGGATTGGAGATGTTTAATATGAGTCTAGAAGGAGAGTTTACAGTCTAGCCAGACACCTAGGTATTTGTAGTTGTCCACATATTCTAAGTTAGAACGGTCCAGAGTAGTGATGCTGGACGGGCGGGCAGGTGTGGGCAGCGAACGTTTGAAAAGCATGCATTTAGTTTTACTTGCGTTTAAGAGTAGTTGGAGACCACGGACGGAGTGTTGTATGGCATTGAAGCTCGTTTGGAGGTTAGTTAACAGTGTCCAAGGAAGGGCTAGATGTATACAGAATGGTGTCGTCTGCGTAGAGGTGGATCAGGGAATCCAGAGCGACATTGTTGATATATGCAGAGAAAAGAGTCGGTCCGAGAATTGAACCCGGTGGTACCCCCATAGACTGCCAGAGGTCCGGACAACAGGCCCTCCGATTTGACACACTGAACTATGTCTGAGAAGTAGTTGGTGAACCAGGCGAGGCAGTCATTTGAGAAACCAAGGCTATTGAGTCTGCCGATAAGAATACAGTGATTGACAGAGTCGAAAGCCTTGGCCAGGTCGATGAAGACGGCTGCACAGTACTGTCTTTTATTGATGGCGGTTATGATATCGTTTAGTACCTTGAGCGTGGCCGAGGTGCACCCTTGACCATTTCGGAAACCGGATTGCACAGCGGAGAAGGTACGGGTATGGTGGGATTCGAAATGATCAGTGATCTGTTTATTGACTTGGCTTTCGAAGACTTTAGAAAGGCAGAGCAGGATGGATATCGATCTATAACAGTTTGGGTCTAGAGTGTCACCCCCTTTGAAGAGGGGGATGACCGCGGCAGCTTTCCAATCTTTAGGGATCTCGGACGATACGAGAGGTTGAACAGACTGGTAATAGGGGTTGCAACAATGGCGGCGGATAATTTTAGAAAGAGGGTCCAGATTGTGTAGCCTAGCTGATTTGTACCGGTCCAGGTTTTGCAGGTCTTTCATAACATCTGCTCTCTGGATTTGGGTGAAGGAGAAGCTGTGGAGGCTTGGGCAAGTAGCTGTGGGGGGTGCGGAGCTGTTGCCCGGGGTTAGGGTAGCCAGGAGGAAAGCATGGCCAGCCGTAGAGAAATGCTTATTGAAATTCTCGATTATCGTGGATTTATCAGTGGTGACAGTGTTACCTAGCCTCAGTGCAGTGGGCAGCTGGGAGGAGGTGCTCTTATTCTCCATGGACTTTACAGTGTCCCAGAACTTTTTGGAGTTAGAGCTACAGGATGCAAATTTCTGTTTGAAAAAGCTAGTCTTTGCTTTCCTGCCTGTGTATTGGTTCCTGACTTCCCTGAAAAGTTGCATATCGCGGGGACTATTCGATGCTAGTGCAGTCCGCCACAGGATGTTTTTGTGCTGGTCGAGGGCAGTCAGGTCTGGAGTGAACCAATGGCTATATCTGTTCTTAGTTCTACATTTTTTGAAAGGGGCATGCTTATTTAAGATGGTGAGGAAATTACTTTTAAAGAACAACCAGGCATCCTCGACTGACGGGATGAGGTCAATATCCTTCCAGGATACCCGGGCCAGGTTGATTAGAAAGGCCTGCTCGCTGAAGTGTTTTAGGGAGCGTTTGACAGTGATGAGGGGTGGTCGTTTGACCGCGGACCCATAGCAGATGCAGGCAATGAGGCAGTGATCGTTGAGATCCTGGTTGAAAACAGCAGAGGTGTATTTGGAGGGCAAGTTGGTCAGGATAATATCTATGAGGGTGCCCATGTTTACGGATTTAGGGTTGTACCTGGTGGGTAACTAGTTAACGAGCCAGCCAGATAATGTTAGCTAACGTTAACTAACGTTATGTGACGTGGTTGATCTTACACGTTGTTTACCTAGCTATCTAGCTACATGTCTTAAGCTAAAGTGTACAACACCCATTGAATATGGCCAGTGTCAGTAAATGTCGACAAAAAGTCAGCAGAGCTGGTAAGGCTGTTTTCATGAGATAAACAACAGAGGTAAACAAATCGGCCAGAGTGTCAGGTGTGCTCTGAACACTCCAAGAGTGAAACGAGATGGGTGGGGCTAAAGCTTAAGTGGGTGTGAACGATGCTATTCACTAAATACCAAAACATTCAAAGGCAATTTTCTCAAAAGTGAGTTTACAAGTTGATCAACTTTCAAAGCAGAATTATGTTCCCATTGTTCCTCAAAATGCAGTGTATGATATACCATTTTGTAGCTCTGAGTCTCTACTTTTATCCAGTGTAAAAAACACAATTTAAAATTGAGAATGAATAACACCAAATCTAGGTGGTGAGTCACATTTGGTCAAAACAAACTTAAGCTTTCATTTTAGAAACTAGGGAACCAGAAATCAGGCCCCTAACGTCTACAAAACATGGACCAGAGTGATGTTTCCTGCTTCCACAAACATGAATTAATAGAACAATGTAATTGTATCCTTAATACTTTTCACGTCAGATTATGGTAATGAGTGTATAAATCATGTATGACTTCAATATCCACACAACATTCTAAGCCTGTTGCTCACTTATATTCCTTGTTATTACAAGTCTAAGTCAAACGATTAAAACAATTCATCGAGTTAATGGCATTAGTTCAATTTTAGAATTTGTTCAAATTTGTCCCTAAATAAAACATTGTCCATTTTTAAAAAGCAGTGCATTGAGTTATAAGCATGCAATGCTTTGATTGTAAGGGAAAAAACACAAAATAATCTGTATCAGAATGTTTTTTCACCATAAACAACACCAAGTCTCTGTAACATACAGTTCTTTAAGTAGCCCTGCTTATCAATGTTCTTGAAGTTTGACACTTGCGCGTACACACACACACACTTCAGGAGTTTTATGAGTGTTCTCCCAATTTCTGATTGGAGGGTTGAAAATGGAATGGAGTCAAACGTGGTTTCCATATGCTTGAAGTGTTTAATATCGTTCCATTTATTTCATTCCAGCCATTACAATGAGCCCGTCCTCCTATATCTCCTCCCACCAGCCTCCACTGATATCTAAAAAAAAAACAGCATGACATTACATTTCACAACACATTAACTGTGTGCCATCAGGCTACTACTCCACTACCACATATCTACAACACAAAATCCATGTATGTGAGTGTATGGTCTGTATGTTATCATGTTTGTGTGTACAGTGCATTCGGAAAGTATTCAGACCTCTTTACTACTTCCACATTTTGTTACATTACAGCCTTATTCTAAAATGGATTAAATTACTTTTTTTCAATCTACACACAATACTCTATAACGACAAACTGAAAACAGGTTTTTAGAAATGTTAGCAAAATTAGAAAATTAATACCTTATTTACGTAAGTATTCAGACCTTTTGCTATGAGACTCGTAATTGAGCTCATGTACATCCTGTTTTCGTTGATCATCTTTGAGATGTTTCTACAACTTAATTGGAGTCCACCTGTGATAAACTCAATTGATTGGACATGATTTTGAAAAGGCACACACCTGTCTATATAAGGTCCCACAGTTGACAGTACATGTCAGAGCAAAAACCAAGCTATGAGGTTCGAAGTAATTGTCCATAGAGCTCCGAAACAGGATTGTAACTCTTCCTAGAGCTGGCCGCCCGGCCAAACTGAGCAATCGGGGAGAAGTGCCTCGGTCAGGAAGTTGACCAAGAACCCAATGGTCACTATGACAGAGCTTGAGAGGCCCTCTGTGGACATGGAATAACATTCAAGAAGGACAACCTTCTCTGCAGCACTCCACTAATCAGCCACTCCTCAGTAAAAGGCACCTGACAGCCTGCTTGGAGTTTGCCAAAAGGCACCGAAAGGACTCTCAGAACATGAGAAACAAGATTCTCTGGTCTGATGAAACCAAGCTTGAACTCTTTGGTCTGGAGGAAACCAGGCACAGCTCATTACCTGGTCAATACCATCCCTACGGTGAAGCATGGTGGTGGCATGCTGCGGGGATGTTTTTCAGCAGCAGAGACTGGGAGACTAGTCAGGATCGAGGGGAAGGATGAACGGAGCAAAGTACAGAGATCCTTGATGAAAACCTGCTCCAGAGTGCTCAGGACCTCAGACTGGGGTGAAGGATCACCTTCCAATAGAACAACGACCCTAAACTATGAATCAACACATATGGAATCATGTAGGAAGCAAAAAAAGTGTTAAACAAATCAAAATATATTTCATATTTGAGATTCTTCAAATAGCCACCCTTTGCCATGATTACAGCTTTGCACACTCTTGGCATTCTCTCAACCAGCCCAACCAATGCCAAGAGTGTTCAAAGCTGTCATCAAGGCAAAGGGTGGCTATTTGAAGAATCTCAAACATAAAATACATTTGGATTTGTTTAACACTTTTTGGTTACTACATGATTCCATGTGTTATGTCATGGTTTTGATGTCTTCACTACTTTTCTACAATGTAGAAAATAGTAAAAAATAAAGAAAAAAGCCTTGAATGAGTAGGTGTTCAAACACTTTTGACCGGTAGTGTGTGTGTGTAACGGTCGTCGTGAGGAATGGACCAAGGTGCAGCGGAGATGTGTATACTCATCTTCTTTATTGAGTAAAAGGTGAAAACAAAAAGAACACGTATACAAACGTAAACGACCGACAAACAGTCTTGCAGGCTAAACATAGCAGTACAAAGAACAACCTCCGACAATTGCCCTAACCAACACATACCTATTTATAGGACCATCAATCAGAGGCAACGAGAACACCTGCCTCCAATTGAAGGTCCAACCCCCAATTAACTAAACATAGAAATAGACTAAACTAGGCAGAACATAGAAATACACTAACAATGTCAGTTCCCAAAAAACCCCGGAATACATAAATCAAACACCCCTCTACATAGACACACACCCCGAACCACATAAAACAAACACCCCCCTGCCACGTCCTGACCAAACTACAATAACAAATAACCCCCTACTGGTCAGAACGTGACAGTGTGTGTGTATATATATATATATATATATTACTGCTCAAAAAAATAAAGGGAACACTTAAACAACACATCCTAGATCTGAATGAAATAAATAATCTTATTAAATACTTTTTTCTTTACATAGTTGAATGTGCTGACAACAAAATCACACAAAAATAATCAATGGAAATCCAATTTATCAACCCATGAAGGTCTGGATTTGGAGTCACACAAAATTAAAGTGGAAAACCACACTACAGGCTGATCCAACTTTGATGTAATGTCCTTAAAACAAGTCAAAATGAGGCTCAGTAGTGTGTGTGTGGCCTCCACGTGCCTGTATGACCTCCCTACAATGCCTGGGCATGCTCCTGATGAGGTGGCGGATGGTCTCCTGAGGGATCTCCTCCCAGACCTGGACTAAAGCATCCGCCAACTCCTGGACAGTCTGTGATGTCCCAGATGTGCTCAATTGGATTCAGGTCTGGGGAACGGGCGGGCCAGTCCATAGCATCAATGCCTTCCTCTTGCAGGAACTGCTGACACACTCCAGCCACATGAGGTCTAGCATTGTCTTGCATTAGGAGAAACCCAGGGCCAACCGCACCAGCATATGGTCTCACAAGGGGTCTGAGGATCTCATCTCGGTACCTAATGGCAGTCAGGCTATCTAGGGCGAGCACATGGAGGGCTGTGCGGCCCCCCAAAGAAATGCCACCCCACACCATGACTGACCCACCGCCAAACCGGTCATGCTGGAGGATGTTGCAGGCAGCAGAACGTTCTCCACGGCGTCTACAGACTCTGTCACGTCTGTCACGTGCTCAGTGTGAACCTGCTTTCATCTGTGAAGAGCACAGGACGCCAGTGGCGAATTTGCCAATCTTGGTGTTCTCTGGCAAATGCCAAACGTCCTGCACGGTGTTGGGCTGTAAGCACAACCCCCACCTGTGGATGTTGGGCCCTCATAGCACCCTCATGGAGTCTGTTTCTGACCGTTTGAGCAGACACATGCACATTTGTGGCCTGCTGGAGGTCATTTTGCAGGGCTCTGGCAGTGCTTCTCCTGCTCCTCCTTGCACAAAGGTGGAGGTAGCTGTCCTGCTGCTGGGTTGTTGCCCTCCTACGGCCTCCTCCACGTCTCCTGATGTACTGGCCTGTCTCCTGGTAGCGCCTCCATGCTCTGGACACTACGCTGACAGACACAGCAAACCGTTCTTGCCACAGCTCGCATTGATGTGCCATCCTGGATGAGCTGCACTACCTGAGCCACTTGTGTGGGTTGTAGACTCCGTCTCATGCTACCACTAGAGTGAAAGCACCGCCAGCATTCAAAAGTGACCAAAACATCAGCCAGGAAGCATAGGAACTGAGAAGTTGTCTGTGGTCCCCACGTGAATAACCACTCCTTTATTGGGGGTGTCTTGCTAATTGCCTATAATTTCCACCTGTTGTCTATTCCATTTGCACAACAGCATGTGAAATTTATTGTCAATCAGTGTTGCTTCCTAAGTGGACAGTTTGATTTCATATAAGTGTGATTGACTTGGAGTTACATTGTGTTGTTTAAGTGTTCCCTTTATTTTTTTGAGCAGTGTGTATGTGTATATATGTATGTGTAAATATGTATGTGTGTATATATATATATGTATATATATATATGTGTGTGTATATATATGTATATATATATATATATGTGTGTCTATATATTTATTTATTTATTTATTTTTATTCTGATTTTTCAGGGGGTAGCAGCAGCCCCCACTGCCCTCAGTAGTCTGTCATTCCTTTTCCCTCTCAACCATACAATTTAATTCCTCATCAATCCATGGTAATTTAACAGCGTTTACAGTCAGTTATTAATGGGTGCATGGTTATTAGTAACTGAAATAAGCAATTTCATAAATGCGTCTGGTTGCTTGACAGTCTAATTACCGGTATTTAAATATCTGTTTTATAGAACAGCTACTTTTGACTTCAGGGATTCCTCAGAGCTGTAAGACTTGTGACCATGTTGAGGTAAGTCATAATGTCAATTCTTACTTTTACATACCTGCAGGAGTCAGGTACAGTCTCAAAGCCAGGTGTGTACTGACCAACCATTCATACTGGGATATAGACAGTCCTGTGTTCTGCTTTAGTAATATAAACACAGTCTCAAAGCCAGGTGTGTACTGACCAACCATTCATACTGGGTTATAGACAGTCCTGTGTTCTGCTTTAGTAATATAAACACTGTCTCAAAGCCAGGTGTGTACTGACCAACCATTCATACTGGGATATAGACAGTCCTGTGTTCTGCTTTAGTAATATAAACACAGTCTCAAAGCCAGGTGTGTACTGACCAACCATTCATACTGGGATATAGACAGTCCTGTGTTCTGCTTGTAGGCATGCAGGATTTTAGCTGTTGTCACCTTTGTTCATTAGACAGTTTAATCAATATATCACCAGCATTCTATGTAACATTGAATAAATACATTAGATACATGATTGTTTTTTAATGGGCCAGTTTCCCAGACACAGATTAAGTCTAGTCCTGGACTTTAAAGAACTTTCCATTGAAACTTCCATTGAGCATGCTTTTTAGTCCTGCACTAGACTCAATCTTTGTCCAGGAAACAGGCCCCATATGTATTACTGACATGCTTGTCCTTGTTCAGGACTCCACACACTGGCTTCAGATTGAACCCTTGACTTCCACTGTCAAGGGAGTGACAATGTTCAGGTAAAATAACTACTTTTAACATTTCATTCCACTTGCTAGAGTATTTCCCCATTACCTTTGGGAATAGTCTTCTAATCCAACCTCTCCATTTGACCATTGACCCTCTCTACCATATCTTGTTGTTGCACTCAGGCACAGGACACCCAAAGGGAGTTATGAGTGCACAGTGTCTGGGCTCCGCTGGCTATGTGAGAGAGATGTCATTCTGAAGTATCACTTCAGGAACTGGGAACCCTACAGTCAACTTCTGAAAGACATGCAGTACACACAAGGTGGTCCATTGCTGGACATCACTATGGAGTTAGGTGAACTGGAGGAAGTTCATCTGCCACACTTTGTCTGTTTAGGTAAAACCATATAGAAATAGTATTCAGAAAGACATTTCCATGTAACTGACTTTCACTTCCTGAATTAATGAATGAATGAACTATTCTGGGAGTTTGAGTTTACTGTGATCTGGTACTGCATATTCTTTGTGTTTTAGTTGGATGAATAATACAATATTTGTCTTTCTGTCTCCTTTTTATTGTGTTGTTCAGGGACCAACCCTTCCTTGAGGAATGAGATGAAGATTCTTCATGTAGAGGAACATGGAGTGTCTTTAGAGGAAGTGCATGAGGTCACCAGATTCCATGCTAAGATTCTCCATCCCAAATTCTCTGCTTTCTCTGTTATACTGAGATTACTGTCTTGGAAAGTAGATGTCCACTGTGAGCTGATGCTCTATCTGACAGTGATGAAGGAATCACTAATTCCACGCCTATACCTGTTCCCCAGTAACCCCGGCCAAATACAGGTGAGGGACCATTATTATAGAGATGACCTTAACTAACCAGTGGTGCAGTTTATGTTGACCCTCATTAAATGAAGATAAGTGTGTTGCTAGTTTTCTGAATAATGTTTGAATTAGACTATACATTGACTGGCTATGTATTCCGTGCCTCGTTTCACAGGCTGTGGAACAACAGTAAAAGTCTCAAGGGTCTTCAAGGATTCTCATCTCAAGACCAGAGCAGTCCTTCAAACTGAATAGTTCCTTCAGACTGAACATTCCCTGTTCTACCTCCATCAATCCACAGGTACAGTTTCAGTAGACTAAGAACATGAATCTGACATTTAAGTCACATTTCTATGCATTGATCTCTCTCTCTCTCTCTAAATCTCTCTCTCTCCCTCCAGAGGATTCATCTCATACATAGAGACACCACACCAAGCTTTTTCAGGGCGGTTGTGAAAATGACAGGGATTGACATTGAGATGGAGTTATTCAGTGATGATGAGAGGACAGTATGGAAAGAAATTGTATTACGAGGTAGGAGCACATGTCAATCATCACTTTGTACTTTTGTACCAGATGCTATTTATAGTGATATAACCTCATGTTGTTTATCTTTCAGATGAGTACTATCAGAACCAAGGTAAGACCCAGATGCAGACTGTCCAATTAACAGTGTTTATTGTAACAGGGGCAGGCAAAGACAGGTCAAGGCAGGCAGAGGTCAGTAATCCAGAGAGGGTGCAAAAGGTACCGATCGGCATTCAGGGTCAGAGACAGGCAGAGTGCTCAGGCAGGCGGGCTCAGAGGCAGGACAGGTAGAGTGGTCAGGCAGGCTGGCTCAGAGGCAGGACAGGCAAGGGTCAAAACCGGGAGGACAGGAAAAGAGAGACTGGGGAAAAAACAGGAGCTGAGACACAACGCTGGTTGACTTGAACAAACAAGACGAACTGGCAACAGACAAACAGAGAACACAGGAATAAGTACACAGGGGTAATGGGGAGATGGGCGACACCTGGAGGGGGGTGGAGACAATCACAAAGACAGGTGAAGCAGAACAGGGTGTGACAGAATACGTCACAGACACCCATTCAACAAGTATGTAAACATGAGAGTTACAGTGCATTCGGAAAGTATTCAGATCCCTTGACTTTTCCTAATTTTCTTAAATTAAATATTACATTTACATAAGTATTCAGACCCTTTACTCAGTACTTTGATGAAGCACCTTTGGCAGAAATTACAGCCTAGAATATTCTAGGGTATGACGCTACAAGCTTGGCACACCTGTATTTGGGGAGTTTCTCCAATTCTTCTCTGCAGATCCTCTCAAGCTCTGTCAGGTTGGATGGGGAGCGTCACTGCACAGCTATTTTCAGGTCTCTCCAGAGATGTTAGATCGGGTTCAAGTCCGGGCTCTGGCTGGGCCTCTCATAGACATTCAGAGACTTGTCTCGAAGCCACTCCTGCGTTGTCTTGACTGTGTGCTAAGGGTAGTTGTGCTGTTGGAAGGTGAACCTTCACCCCAGTCTGAGGTCCTGAGCACTCTGGAGCAGGTTTTCATCAAGGATCTCTTTGTACGTTCATCTTTCCCTTGAACCTGACTAGTCTCCCAGTCCCTGCCGCTGAAAAACATCCCCACAGCATGACGCTGCCACCACCATGCTTCACCGTAGGGATGGTGCCAGGTTTCTTCCAGACGATTGGCATTCAGGCCAAAGAGTTCAATCTTGGTTTCATCAGACCAGAGAATTTTGTTTCTAATGATCTGAAAGTCTCTTTGTGGCTTTTGGCAAACTCCAAGCAGGCTGTCATGTGCCGTTTACTGAGGAGTGGCTTCCGTGTGGCCACTCTACCATAAAGGCCTTGTTGGTGGAGTGCTGCAGAGATGGTTGTCCTTCTGGAAGGTTCTCCCATCTCCACAGAGGAACTCTGTAGCTCTGTCAGAGTGACCATCAGGTTCTTGGTCACCTCCCTGACCAAGGCTCTTCTCCCCCGATTGCTCAGTTTGGCCGGGTGGCCAGCTCTAGGAAGAGTCTTGGTGGTTCCAAACTTATTCCATTTAAGAATGATGGAGGCCACTGTGTTCTTGGGGACCGTTAATGCTGCAGACATTTTTTGGTACCCTTCCCCAGATCTGTGCCTCGACACAATCCAAACTCAGAGCTCTACGGACAATTCCTGAGACCTCATGGCTTGGTTTTTGCTCTGACATGCACAGTCAACTGAGGGACTTTTTATAGACCTTTCCAAATCATGTCCAATCAATTGAATTTACCACAGGTGGACTTCAATCAAGTTGTAGAAACATCTCAAGGATGCACCTAAGCTCAATTTCAAGTCTCATAGCAAAGCGTCTGAATACTTATGTAAATAAGATATTTCTGTTTTTTTTATCTTTAATAAATGTGTAAACATTTGCAAAAACCTGTTTTCACTTTGTGGAGGAATTTTAGAATAAGGCTGTAACGTAACAAAATGTGGAAAAAGTCAAGGGGTCTGAATACTTTCGAACAACCCTACAAACCTACCTACTGAATTCATCACTGAAACCCATTCAACTAGTAAGTAAACATGAGAAATACAAACCAATGACTTGAGGGCCAGTCAACATGGTTTACTGTAGGACCTGGACTAGTCCTGATTATAAAATACTGTCTTCAAGAACAATGACATCTCCTCCAGGACTTGATGTAGATTAACCTGGTTCTGAATGCCCCAATGACATCTCCTCCAGGACTTGATGTAGATTAACCTGGTTCTGAATGACCCAATGTCATCTCCTCCAGGACTTGATGTAGATTAACCTGGTTCTGAATGTCCCAATGACATCTCCTCCAGGACTTGATGTAGATTAGCCTGGTTCTGAATGGCCCAATGACATCTCTTCCAGGACTTGATGTAGATTAGCCTGGTTCTGAATGACCCAATGACATCTCCTCCAGGACTTGATGTAGATTAGCCTGGTTCTGAATGTTCCAGACTCCTTTTCTGTGAAACTGAATATGACTGAAACCTTAGTGGTGTGATGTGTTCATTGATGCAGGTCGTTATTGTTACAGAATGTGTTCTCAGTGCTAAGATTCAATAATACAATTCAGACTTTTATCACTTGGAAATAAGTCTGTTTCTAAATGTCTGAAATGTAAATGTACAAATGTAGTTATTTTGTAACCGGACTCTCTCAGGTGTTGTGTTGGGAGCAGGGTGTCCGGCTGAGAGCAGTTTGACTGGTTCTCCAGAGCAGCAGCTGCGTTCTGTACGGACAGAGTTTGTGAAACGAGTGTCAAGACCTGTCCTGAATGAACTGCTGGACGGACTCCTGCAACAAACAGTCATCAACCAGGAGGAAATGGAGTCAGTGAAGGTGATAGCTGAGAGGGCAGAGAAGGCACGTGACATCATCGACATGGTGTTGAGAAAAGGAAATGAGTCATGTTCCAGGATGATCAACCTTCTTGGGGAGCTGGACCCCTGTCTTTGTTCACTGCTTCAGACCAACAGTTGTAGTCAACCCCTGGGTGTGGGGAGACCAGGCAGAATAGACAGGCAGGATGTTTCAACATGTTCTTGCTGTCTGTTGCTTTAATTCAGAGTCACAAAAATGTACAGAAAATGTCAATCAAACATGACCACTATAATAGCAATAAACTTACTGAAGGACCAACCACACAGCATCTCTCCTTCTGCAGCCTCCTGGAAGTGTGGATCTTCTAGCAGGAGTGTCAGTCAGTCCTACACTAGGTACCTAGCTGGACCCCTATCTAGCAGGAGGGTCAGTCAGTCCTCCACTAGGTACCTAGCTGGACCCCTATCTAGCAGGAGGGTCAGTCAGTCCTCCACTAGGTACCTAGCTGGACCCCTATCTAGCAGGAGGGTCAGTCAGTCCTACACTTGGTACCTAGCTGGACCCCTATCTAGCAGGAGGGTCAGTCAGTCCTACACACATTCTACAGAAATGTATTTTAAATTATATATTGTACAGTGTGTGCCTGTTAGAGGTTCATGAGAGAGACTGAATATCAACACAACCATCTCAGTGTATCAGCAGCTTTCTCAGTGAGAGCCTCACGTCTGGAACACATTGACCATTGAAAGACATAAGGAGCTGTTGTCACGTCCTGACCAGAAAAGGGGTTATTTGTTATTGTAGTTTGGTCAGGACGTGGCAGGGGGTGTTTGTTTTATGTGGTTTGGGGTTTGTTGGGATATGTTCTTATGTAAGAGTGGTGTTTGTTTTATGTGTTCCGGGGTTTTTGGGTATTGTTCAGGTTTTGTATTTCTATGATTTTCTAGGTTGTGTATTTCTTTGTTGGCCTGGTATGGCTCTCAATCAGGAACAGCTGTACATCGTTGTTGCTGATTGGGAGTCATACTTAGGTAGCCCTTTTTTCACCTGTGGTTTGTGGGAAGTTGTTTTTGCATTGCTGTGTGTTTAGCCTGCAAGACTGTTTGTCGCTCGTTCGTTTTCTTGTTTTGTTACGTGTCTCAATAAAAGTAAATATGAGCCTTGGTCTACTCCATATGATGACCGTTACAGCTGTGTAACCTGTCACTCCTTTACCAATGACTGGAGAGTGTCTGAAGGACATATAAGGAGCTGTGTAACCTGTCACTCCTTTACCAATGACTGGAGAGTGTCTGAAGGACATATAAGGAGCTGTGTAACCTGTCACTCCTTTACCAATGACTTGAGAGTGTCTGAAGGACATATAAGGAGCTGTGTAACCTGTCACTCCTTTACCAATGACTTGAGAGTGGCTGAAGGACAATCAGCCCCCATTTATACACATGTTTTACTCAATGTTTTGTTTGTTGTAATGTTGAAAAAAAAATTTTTTATGTTTATCTACCTGCCCAGGGACTACAGTTGAAAACTAGCTAGCTGGTTAAATCTGGCACATTTACAGAAATGTTGATTGATGTGCAGAATCCCTGTCAAATACATGTAATATATTCTGTGTGTGTATATCTGTGTCTGTGTGTGTATTTCTATGTATGTCAGTAGGTCTCTGATTACTGTGATTAGTTCAATGTAACATCATATACTATACATTATAATCAGTCTGTTTTGGGTTCTGCAGAATCATTGTATATCATTGGTTACCCATCCTATCATGTTACCACACAGATGTGACTGTCTAGCTCAGCAGTTCCCAACATTTCCCATTCTGGAGACCATCAAATCACCGTCAAAAGCTCTTGAGGACCACCATTCACAGAGTCGCTGATATTTTTCCACATCAAATATATTGCCGGTCAAATTCTGTCAATACATGTGAATGTAACAAGGCCTGTAAAGGTCTATTATAATCATAAACTATTTGCATTGTGAATGCATTTGCATTCTACAATAAAATTCTGGTTCAAACCTCCAAATATACTAATGTGTTTGTTAACCTTTATTTTCTAGTTTATTTTATGCACTTTGAGATTATTCTTCTAATCAAAAGAGTGATTATTATTACTGTTATTATTATAATTATTCATTACCAGGGGCCTCATTTATCAATCATACGTAGGAGATAATCTGTATGTAAACCATGCAAGGGATCATTACCACGCAAAGTGTGAGATTTATCAATATAAATGTTAGCTTGACAGTGTGCAGCCCCATTACCATGCATACGAACAGAACAGCGCCAAGTGGTGGAATAAGGGAACTGCTTGTCAAGTGCAGAATGGGGAAAATATACTGAATGTTGAAAATGTCTGAAATTGTGAGTAATAATTACATTATTTTTAAATTGTATTGTATTTACATTGTGAATTCATGCAACACGTCTTGACAGGCTATATATCATTTGACCACATCAGTGCATTTGTTACGATAATAATCCATATAAAGTACAGAAACGTATTAAATTAGAGGTACATGTGAAAGGTAAACTATTGTGTAAATCCTATAACAGACTGAGATAATAGAAATCCAATGAGAGATGTCTGATCTGCTCTGTTGGAAGATTTGTCACCTCTGTAATGGAAATCCAAAGTTTCCATCCTTGGGTTTTTGGCAACGGGCACATTTCAATCAGAGGCATCTCACACGCGCAACAGGTTAAGAGGGGTTTCTTTGCCATCAAAGGGTTGCCAAATACGAATGGAGAAATAGACGATACCCACATCACCATGAAATCAACAAAACAAGTTCAACTAGGCTTCTACTCTTAATGTGAAGGTGATAGACTATGTGAACAGAGAAGACTTCTACTCTTAATGTGAAGGTGATAGACTATGTGAACAGAGAAGACTTCTACTCTTAATGTGAAGGTGATAGACTATGTGAACAGAGAAGACTTCTACTCTTAATGTGAAGGTGATAGACTATGTGAACAGAGAAGACTTCTACTCTTAATGTGAAGGTGATAGACTATGTGAACAGAGAAGGCTTCTACTCTTAATGTGAAGGTGATAGACTATGTGAACAGAGAAGACTTCTACTCTTAATGTGAAGGTGATAGACTATGTGAACAGAGAAGACTTCTACTCTTAATGTGAAGGTGATAGACTATGTGAACAGAGAAGACTTCTACTCTTAATGTGAAGGTGATAGACTATGTGAACAGAGAAGACTTCTACTCTTAATGTGAAGGTGATAGACTATGTGAACAGAGAAGACTTCTACTCTTAATGTGAAGCTGATAGACTATGTGAACAGAGAAGACTTCTACTCTTAATGTGAAGGTGATAGACTATGTGAACAGAGAAGACTTCTACTCTTAATGTGAAGGTGATAGACTATGTGAACAGAGAAGACTTCTACTCTTAATGTGAAGGTGATAGACTATGTGAACAGAGAAGACTTCTACTCTTAATGTGAAGGTGATAGACTATGTGAACAGAGAAGACTTCTACTCTTAATGTGAAGGTGATAGACTATGTGAACAGAGAAGACTTCTACTCTTAATGTGAAGCTGATAGACTATGTGAACAGAGAAGACTTCTACTCTTAATGTGAAGGTGATAGGCTATGTGAACAGAGAAGACTTCTACTCTTAATGTGAAGGTGATAGACTATGTGAACAGAGAAGACTTCTACTCTTAATGTGACGGTGATAGACTATGTGAACAGAGAAGACTTCTACTCTTAATGTGAAGGTGATAGACTATGTGAACAGAGAAGACTTCTACTCTTAATGTGAAGGTGATAGACTATGTGAACAGAGAAGACTTCTACTCTTAATGTGAAGGTGATAGACTATGTGAACAGAGAAGACTTCTACTCTTAATGTGAAGGTGATAGACTATGTGAACAGAGAATGTTTCTATTCTTAATGTGATTATAGGTAATGTTATGTGTAAAAGACGCTACTGAATGTGGTGGCCAGGTAGACTTGTTCATTCTGAAGAACAGCTGTCTGTTCACCTGTTACATTCTGCTGTATGTTATAAACCAGATCAGCTGTCTGTTCACCTGTTACATTCTGCTGTGTGTTATAAACCAGATCAGCTGTCTGTTCACCTGTTACATTCTGCTGTATGTTATAAACCAGATCAGCTGTCTGTTCACCTGTTACATTCTGCTGTGTGTTATAAACCAGATCAGCTGTCTGTTCACCTGTTACATTCTGCTGTATGTTATAAACCAGATCAGCTGTCTGTTCACCTGTTACATTCTGCTGTATGTTATAAACCAGATCAGCTGTCTGTTCACCTGTTACATTCTGCTGTATGTTATAAACCAGATCAGCTGTCTGTTCACCTGTTACATTCTGCTGTATGTTATAAACCAGATCAGCTGTCTGTTCACCTGTTACATTCTGCTGTATGTTATAAACCAGATCAGCTGTCTGTTCACCTGTTACATTCTGCTGTATGTTATAAACCAGATCAGCTGTCTGTTCACCTGTTACATTCTGCTGTATGTTATAAACCAGATCAGCTGTCTGTTCACCTGTTACATTCTGCTGTATGTTATAAACCAGATCAGCTGTCTGTTCACCTGTTACATTCTGCTGTATGTTATAAACCAGATCAGCTGTCTGTTCACCTGTTACATTCTGCTGTATGTTATAAACCAGATCAGCTGTCTGTTTACCTGTTACATTCTGCTGTATGTTATAAACCGCGCACCATGTCATCTGCATAAACTTTAAATAATAGCCTATCTAATAGGCCCAATTCAATGAGAAATGCGCATGGTAATTAGTTGTATGGCTACATCGGGAATATGAACTCATCATGGCCACAAAAGGTGAGGAATTTATTACGCAATGATTATGACAATGTTTTATGTTTATAAATTAAATTGTCTACGCAAGAAATGTCACATTACAATATTCAGACGTACCTACAAAAGTCAATGGAAAAGGTCTGTTCCAACGTTAAAATGCACTTCGGATCGGATCGCACAGAGCAGTGGTCACCAACCTTTTCTGAGTCAAGATCACTTTCTGAGTCAAAATGCAAGCAGAGATCTACCGCTCTGATATTTTATTACCATGACTTATAAAACGTAAGCCCATGCAACATTAACCAATTAAAAACAGTTATGTAGCAATGAGGTTTGTGCAGTAAGCTACAGGCCCAATACATTATCACCGCATACTGGCTTTGCTTGAATTTACCTGCCAATGCATTGTTGTTCGGGACATCTAAAAATATATATATTTGAGGTAGTCTATATGATCACACCGGTAATAGATCCATTGTTGTATTACTTGTGAGGCACAGCTGAGTGAGCATACGTTTAAATAATTAGCTTTTTATTTTACTGGGCTGATGGTGCCTGCATCTGATGGTCAGTCTCATCAGAGGGAGAGAGCAGCAGACTGAGGGTCAGTCTCAGCAGAGGGAGAGAGCAGCAGACTGAGGGTCCGTCTCAGCAGAGGGAGAGAGCAGCAGACTGAGGGTCAGTCTCAGCAGAGGGAGAGAGCAGCAGACTGAGGGTCAGTCTCTCAACATCCCTCCGCTCTCCCTTTCCTCCACTGACACTGACCAAAAAGGGACACCGTCTTCCAGCTGATGGCGAAACTCGAGTCGCACCTCATTATTTCTGCTTCATGCACAAATTCATGTTGTTACTCCTATGAACAGAGAAAGTGAAATATTTATTGATATTAAAAAAGACCCAAGCCGCTAATAATAACAAGGCCTATAGATCCACTTTCCTCCTCATTCATTACTGCTGCACTGCTTGTTGTAGCGCTGAGTGGAAATAGGAACAACGCGCATTTTATGGCTTATAAAAGTGTTGAATACAAAGTGTTGACAGCGCTGAGTAAAAACTTAACATGAACTCACTCATAAAAACAGCAGCTCTTTGCTGCATTCGTTGACAGTCTCTCTCTAGTCATGGTTTTAAACGTTTTGAAATCTCACAATATCAATTTTGCCGTAGCTTTATTTTATGTCTGCTACGTCACTGTAGACTCGGTCATCTGAGCAATCTGATTGGCCAGCGGACACATGGTGCACTTGATTTCCTCCCCAGGCCCACCGGGAAGCAGAGTTTGTACCTTCAGACACATGAAATGGAAACAGTTTGTACCTTCAGACACATGAAATGGAAACAGTTTGTACATTCAGACACATGAAATGGAAACAGTTTGTACCTTCAGACACATTAAATGGAAACAGTTTGTACATTTAGACACATGAAATGGAAACAGTTTGTACATTCAGACACATGAAATGGAAACAGTTTGTACCTTCAGACACATGAAATGGAAACAGTTTGTACATTCAGACACATGAAATGGAAACAGTTTGTACCTTCAGACACATGACATGGAAACAGTTTGTACCTTCAGACACATGAAATGGAAACAGTTTGTACATTCAGACACATGAAATGGAAACAGTTTGTACCTTCAGACACATTAAATGGAAACAGTTTGTACCTTCAGACACATGAAATGGAAACAGTTTGTACATTCAGACACATGAAATGGAAACAGTTTGTACCTTCAGACACATTAAATGGAAACAGTTGTACCTTCAGAGACATGGAATGGAAACAGTTTGTACATTCAGACACATGAAATGGAAACAGTTTGTACTTCAGACACATGAAATGGAAACAGTTGGTACCTTCAGACACATGAAATGGAAACAGGTTGTACATTCAGACACATGAAATGGAAACAGTTTGTACCTTCAGACACATGAATGGAAACAGTTTGTACCTTCAGACACATTAAATGGAAACAGTTTGTACCTTCAGAGACATGGAATGGAAACAGTATGTACATTCAGACACATGAAATGGAAACAGTTTGTACCTTCAGACACATGAAATGGAAACAGTTTGTACATTCAGACACATGAAATGGAAACAGTTTGTACATTCAGACACATGAAATGGAAACAGGCCTTCGCCTGTGGCGTGACCTTCAGACACATGAAATGGAAACAGTTTGTACATTCAGACACATGAAATGGAAACAGTTGGTACCTTCAGACACATGAAATGGAAACAGGTTGTACATTCAGACACATGAAATGGAAACAGTTTGTACCTTCAGACACATGAAATGGAAACAGTTTGTACATTCAGACACATGAAATGGAAACAGTTTGTACATTCAGACACATGAAATGGAAACAGTTTGTACCTTCAGACACATGAAATGGAAACAGTTTGTACATTCAGACACATGAAATGGAAACAGTTTGTACCTTCAGACACATGAAATGGAAACAGTTTGTACCTTCAGACACATGAAATGGAAACAGATTGTACATTCAGACACATGAAAAGGAAACAGTTTCTACATTCAGACACACGAAATGGCAACAGTTTGCCAACCCGGCGCGCAGGACAGCAGCTGAATTGTCTGAACCTACCACCAACAGCCCGAGACTAATAACAAAGAATAGAAACACAAGGATTTATCGTTGGGTTTTTACAGAAACGTTTGGCGATCAACTAGAAATGCCTTGGAGATCGACAAGTCGATCGCGATAAACCGGTTGGTGGCCACTGGCACAGAGCAAAATAGTCTGCTTGAAATACCGTAGTTTATCTAGTTACTACTGTGAAGTGGATCCAATTAAATGAGAGATGGGAGGAATGGTAGCCAATCCTAACTTGTTATAGGCCTATAGGATATTTGGCGAGTATAGGAATTATTCTGCAATGATCATGGAAATGAAATAAATAACAGGAAATATATGCCTACTTCTAATTATTATAGAATGTAAAGACACATCGATTAACGCTCTTCTCACTAACAGCTAATGATTGCATCTTGTTATTATATTTAGCCAGGTCTACCTGTTCTTTAGTTCTGAATAAGAGTCTCGTCATATATTCCCCATCTGCACCAGGCTACTACTAGTCTACTTTTGTCTTCTTGCAATGCAAGACTTCAACCACTAGAAACTGTAAGGACGCCTGGTCTAAAGTTAGCAGGAGGATTAGCAAATTCTCATGTCAAGTTCACTTTTTATAAATGACAACATTTGCGTGAAAACTGGCACATGCATGTTTTGTGGCATATTTTGTGTGTAGACAACGTTTACAAATGTGGTCCCTGGTATTTTACATAGAGCAAAATACTTGAAATAGCTTATCTATTTACTGTTGTGAAGTCGGTCCAATTAAACGAGAGATGGGACGAATGGTAACCTTGTTGTAGGCCTATATTCTACCTCGTGAGTATGAAAACATCACAGAAAAGGTGAGAAATGTATTATGCAACGATCATGGAAACGAAATAAATAGAAGCCTAGGAAATAGATGGCTATTTCTAATTATTTTAAAATGCAAAGATAAACGGAATGGATGTCTCAGTAACGGCAAATTGTTGCATCTTGTTATTAAACTTTTTATTGTTATGAATAAGCGTGTCCATCATATCCCACATTTACACTAAATACTAATCTACTGGCCTTCTTGAAATGCAATACTTCAACCACTAGAAACTGTGCATACACATGGTCTAAAGTTAGCGGAAAGGTGTGTGTGAGGTGTGTGTGTGTGTGTGTGTGTGTGTGTCTGTCTGCGCGTGTGTTTTGTGTTTGTGTGTCTTCACATAAACCTATACCTGTTGAACCCGCCCACTGTGTTGAAACAAGGAAGTACATTTATAAGGAAGTAGAGGCAGAACTGGACACTGTCGGTCGAAGAAAAATGTTTCTGAGGTTTGTAGCGTTCTTTTACCATTTTATGACAAAAAGTGTTTTGGAGAAGTTAGGCCATCGCAGAGAGAGGTGATTTAGGGGGTAAGACATCCGCAGAATTGTTAAGTTATTACAATACTGATTTCAACTTTCAATAATGATCATTTTAGGCTTCCTTACATTGATGCTGATTCATATTGACCAGCCTAGTCAATATGAATCAATGTTATATTCTTGTCTACAGGGTATGAGGTAGGGTATGGGGTTATATTATAGTCTACAGGGCTATGAGGTAGGGTATGGGGTTATATTATACTCTACAGGGTTATGAGGTAGGGTATGGGGTTATATTATAGTCTACAGCGTTATGAGGTAGGGTATGGGGTTATATTGTAGTCTACAGGGCTATGAGGTAGGGTATGGGGTTATATTATAGTCTACAGGGCTATGAGGTAGGGTATGGGGTTATATTATAGTCTACAGGGCTATGAGGTAGGGTATGGGGTTATATTATAGTCTACAGGGCTATGAGGTAGGGTATGGGGTTATATTATAGTCTACAGCGTTATGAGGTAGGGTATGGGGTTATATTGTAGTCTACAGGGCTATGAGGTAGGGTATGGGGTTATATTATAGTCTACAGGGCTATGAGGTAGGGTATGGGGTTATATTATAGTCTACAGGGCTATGAGGTAGGGTATGGGGTTATATTATAGGCTACAGGGCTATGAGGTAGGGTATGGGGTTATATTATAGTCTACAGGGCTGTGAGGTAGGGTATGGGGTTATATTATAGTCTACAGGGCTATGAGGTAGGGTATGGGGTTATATTATAGTCTACAGGGTTATGAGGTAGGGTATGGGGTTATATTATAGTCTACAGGGCTATGAGGTAGGGTATGGGGTTATATTATAGTCTACAGGGCTGTGAGGTAGGGTATGGGGTTATATTATAGTCTACAGGGTTATGAGGTAGGGTATGGGGTTATATTATAGTCTACAGGGTTATGAGGTAGGGTATGGGGTTATATTATAGTCTACAGGGTTATGAGGTAGGGTATGGGGTTATATTATAGTCTACAGGGTAATGAGGTAGGGTATGGGGTTATATTATAGTCTACAGGGCTATGAGATAGGGTATGGGGTTATATTATAGTCTACAGGGTTATGAGGTAGGGTATGGGGTTATATTATAGTCTACAGGGTTATGAGGTAGGGTATGGGGTTATATTATAGTCTACAGGGCTATGAGGTAGGGTATGGGGTTATATTATAGTCTACAGGGCTATGAGGTAGGGTATGGGGTTATATTATAGTCTACAGGGCTATGGGGTAGGGTATGGGGTTATATTATAGTCTACAGGGTTGTGAGGTAGGGTATGGGGTTATATTATAGTCTACAGGGCTATGAGGTAGGGTATGGGGTTATATTATAGGCTACAGGGCTATGAGGTATGGTATTATTGTTATAGGCTACAGGGCTATGAGGTATGGTATTATTGTTATAGGCTACAGGGCTATGAGGTATGGTATTATTGTTATAGGCTACAGGGCTATGAGGTATGGTATTATTGTTATAGGCTACAGGGCTATGAGGTATGGTATTATTGTTATAGGCTACAGGGCTATGAGGTATGGTATTATTGTTATAGGCTACAGGGCTATGAGGTATGGTATTATTGTTATAGGCTACAGGGCTATGAGGTAGGGTATTATTGTTATAGGCTACAGGGCTATGAGGTATGGTATTATTGTTATAGGCTACAGGGCTATGAGGTATGGTATTATTGTTATAGGCTACAGGGCTATGAGGTATGGTATTATTGTTATAGGCTACAGGGCTATGAGGTATGGTATTATTGTTATAGGCTACAGGGCTATGAGGTATGGTATTATTGTTATAGGCTACAGGGCTATGAGGTAGGGTATTATTGTTATAGGCTACAGGGCTATGAGGTATGGTATTATTGTTATAGGCTACAGGGCTATGAGGTAGGGTATTATTGTTATAGGCTACAGGGCTATGAGGTATGGTATTATTGTTATAGGCTACAGGGCTATGAGGTATGGTATTATTGTTATAGGCTACAGGGCTATGAGGTATGGTATTATTGTTATAGGCTACAGGGCTATGAGGTATGGTATTATTGTTATAGGCTACAGGGCTATGAGGTATGGTATTATTGTTATAGGCTACAGGGCTATGAGGTATGGTATTATTGTTATAGGCTACAGGGCTATGAGGTATGGTATTATTGTTATAGGCTACAGGGCTATGAGGTATGGTATTATTGTTATAGGCTACAGGGCTATGAGGTATGGTATTATTGTTATAGGCTACAGGGCTATGAGGTATGGTATTATTGTTATAGGCTACAGGGCTATGAGGTATGGTATTATTGTTATAGGCTACAGGGCTATGAGGTATGGTATTATTGTTATAGGCTACAGGGCTATGAGGTATGGTATTATTGTTATAGGCTACAGGGCTATGAGGTATGGTATTATTGTTATAGGCTACAGGGCTATGAGGTATGGTATTATTGTTATAGGCTACAGGGCTATGAGGTATGGTATTATTGTTATAGGCTACAGGGCTATGAGGTATGGTATTATTGTTATAGGCTACAGGGCTATGAGGTATGGTATTATTGTTATAGGCTACAGGGCTATGAGGTATGGTATTATTGTTATGTGATTGACAGCACATTAAGGTGATTATTATCTGTGGAAACTGACTCACTTTCACTTCCTGAAAGAAGACGTGCATTGGAATTATGTATAGCTGTCATTAAATAAAATAGTCTGTCTCTTCAAGTAAATGTGACGTTCAACAATGTGCATAGAAACTATTTAAATGTGGGGCCAAATCACATGTTAAGTTTAAAGCTTTCTGGTGACAGATCAGGAAGGCGGTGGTCCGTTTGGTGAACTGCAGGTGCGCTCGATATAACGTCACCGGCTCATCTATGCGCATTGTGAACCCCGGGTTGAATCGTCAGCATACCTTTTCTCAGAATGTAAACTCCGGTGCGCTCGATATAACGTCACCGGCTCATCTATGCGCATTGTGAACCCCGGGTTGAATCGTCAGCACACCTTTTCTCAGAATGTAAACTCCGGTGCGCTCGATATAACGTCACCGGCTCATCTATGCGCATTGTGAACCCCGGGTTGAATCGTCAGCACACCTTTTCTCAGAATACAAACCCCGGTGCGCCGGGCGAGATAAACTGATCGCACCTCAAGTGAACTCAAGCAGTGCACTGCAGCATGTGTCTATTCACTAAACCAGGGATGGACAACTGGCGGCCCGGGACCAGTAATAAAACATTGTTTTGGAACTCAGTCTGGGTCTCAACTTACTGTTGACCGTTAGAATAATAGAAAACACAAGGTGCAGTGTGTAAATGTGGTTGTGCATCAGCAGTCAGTCTATTAGCCCATGTTAGCTACATGTTTTTAGATGGTAAATTAGTCAAGTGGCTAAACTTGTAGTAAACATGGTTGAATTACCTACCGGGGTGGGGCCCATTGATCATCAGTTATCACATTACAAACTGCTAACATTTGCCTCCACTCTGTGGCAACATGAGTAGAATTAGCTGTAAAACTGAAAATGTTTTCTTTGAATTGCAGGAAATTAGTTAGAACATTTCTATATCATTTTCACTACGCCCCCATGGCAACATGGCAACATGGCCCCATGGCAACCTGGCCCCATGGCAACATGGCCCCATGGTAACATGTGCAGGAGAAACTGATATACATTTTTATTTATTGATTATTAAATGATTAAAACTAGTAATTATGTTACCAAATCTGAAACTAAAATAATTAAGAAACTCATTTGAAAAACTAAAACTATAATCATTGATTCCAAAACAAAAATTAAATAAAAACCATCATAAATTGTGTTCAGGATTTTTTTCTCCCTTCTATACGTTGTCTGGTAAATGCTGCCAGGAAATGGTGATGTTTCAAATAGGCCTAACTTGTTCATCACTAGTCTCCCTAGACAGACAGGTTGCCTCCCACAATGTACCAATGTTCCTGCATGCAAGCAAAGATTGTCCATTATATTGAGAAGATACTCAAGTGACCGCTCTAACAATGGAAATGCATGTCCTCAAAGAGGGAAGGCAGGCGGGAGGAGGTGAGATCTGGTGGGACCATCTAGCCAATGAGAGGGCAGATATGCGTGTGAACAACAGGCCATAGAGATAAAGGGACTGATTTTTATATCTGAGCCATTATAGCCTCTGTGACAGCATGGGCAGTGCCATTGACGATATCTCCATTTCAAAGTAGTACATTTTCTTATTCATTGGCTGATTGCTCCCAACTCATAGGAATTCCCACCCAGTTGACTACTTTAAAATGGTGGAAGGCCTCAAGCACAATGTCCGTTCTAAAACAGATTATATCCATGATGAATCCTCCATCTCTATGACAACAGGCACAACTCCAATATAAAGTATTTTCCCTCGTAACAACCTAACCATTATGGAACTTCTATTAGATCAAATAAGCCTCACGTAGCAAATTAGTAATTCCATTTTTTGTTGACCAAATTCGACAAACTCTCACTGACCTCCATACAAAACCTCCTCACATCGTGGGCTTATTTTCATTGACAGAGTTTTCGCTGAATAAAACCTCTCGCTTCGCCTCTTCCTCTCTGATACATGTCTGTAGAAGTTTCTGAGGTCAGAGTGGACAGAGAGGAAGAGGCGAAGTGAGAGGATTTACTCTGCCTAAAATCTGTCTGTTATTTTATTTCACCTTTATTAAACCAGGTAGGCCAGTTGAGAACAAGTTCTATGAGAGTGTGGAGTTACGTGAGGCTTATTTGATCTAATAGAAGGTTTGTAATGTTTAGGCTGTTACAGATGTACTGATATAAGTGGATGGATGTTGCATTCCGGTGATATGATACTGATGATTTGTCTCCATAGATGGTTTGTTTATGTTTCTACGGTTGTGGTTAGATGGAGTAGAGCTGTAGGCCTACAGCTCCATCTAGTGGTTGAGATGGGGACAACAGATGGTGACAAATGTCAGCTAATGGGGATCCAAGTCAAATCAAATGAATAACATATTGGACTGTGTATGTTTGAATACAATATGAAGTCTGATTTAAGTCTTTGACCTCAGACAGTAAATGTGTTGTTAATATAAATATTGACTGTTCTGTTATTTCTTATTGTAGCTGAGTGAGCTGTAACTTACATCAAAATGAGTCTCTCTGGGGAGAGAGACGAGGAGACCACTGCCTCTAAAATGCGTCTCTCTGGGGAGAGAGAGGAGGGGACCACTGCCTCTAAAATGAGTCTTTCTGGGGAGAGAGAGGAGGAGACCACTGCCTCTAAAATGAGCCTCTCTGGGGAGAGAGAGGAGGAGACCACTGCCTCCAAAATGACTCAAGACACCAGTTCTAAGAGGTAAGAGATGACATGTAAAATATACAGTTCTCTTAAAGATATAAAACTAAAGAGAAAAGTGTTCCCAAATTACATAAAATGTAGGTCATATCATTCACTTAAAAGGCCAGAAATGGATTTACCAATTGCAGACTGTATCTTTATAAAGAAACATCAGGACTTCTAGAAGTTCCATTATACAGTTGTTAAAAGGAAGTAGATGAGGTATTGATGAGATATTGATGAGGTGATCTGTCTCCCTGTTTTGTTCAGTGTCCAGAAGCCCAGAGCAGAGTCCCCTACAACCAGCCTGCTATCAATGAAGAGTGATCAGCCACCTGCTTTCAGCCAGGAACCATTACCAGATGACAATAAGGAAGTGGAGAGCTTGGACAGTGAGGATGCATTAAAGATCACACACAACCTTCTGGACAGAAGAAGTAAGACTGTGTTTCATACAATATTACAAAGAACGGTACAAAGACCCTTATAAAACACACACAAAGTCCCAACTCTCAATGTTTTCCTACAGGTCAAACTCTGCTGACAGTCCAACAAGACATTAAGGCTAAACTGAAACACAAGTATCAACACATATCTGAAGGAATTGGACACCATGGAAACCAAAGTCTGTTAAAGGACATCTACACAGAGCTCTACATCACAGAGGGTGGAAGTGGAGGGCTCAATAATGAACATGAGGTTAGACACATAGAGATGGCATCCAAGAAACAAACCACACAAGAGACACCAATCAAATGCAACGACATCTTCAAGCCTTTACCTGGACAAGACAAACCTATCAGAACTGTGCTGACAAAAGGAATCGCTGGCATTGGAAAAACAGTCTCTGTGCAGAAGGTCATCCTTGACTGGGCAGAGGGAAAAGCAAATCAGGACGTTCATTTCATGTTTCCTCTTCCTTTCCGTGATCTGAACCTGAAAAAGGACCAATACAGTCTGATGCAACTTCTTTCCCACTACTTCCCAGAGCTGAAAGAGATTGACAGCATTGAAGATGGTGAAACCAAAACTGTTTTCATTTTTGATGGTCTGGATGAGTGTCGACTTCCTCTAGACTTCAAAAACAATGAGAAGTGCTGTGATGTCACGAAGCCAACCTCAGTGGACGTGCTGCTGACAAACCTCATCGAGGGGAATCTGCTTCCCTCTGCTCTCGTCTGGATAACCTCACGGCCTGCAGCAGCCAATCAGATCCCTCCTGAGTGTGTTGACCAGGTGACAGAGGTACGAGGGTTCAATGATCCACAGAAGGAGGAGTATTTCAGGAAGAAAATCCCAGATCAGAATCTGGCCAATGATATCATCAAACACATGAAGACATCAAGGAGCCTCCACATCATGTGCCACATGCCAGTCTTCTGTTGGATATCAGCCACTGTCCTTGAGATGATACTGAAAGAGGCAGAGAAGGATGAAGTCCCCAAAACTCTGACCCAGATGTACTCACACTTCATATTCATCCAAATCATTGTGAAGAACAGGAAGTACAACAAAGCCACAGAGACAAACCCAAAGGAACTGTCTCAGTCAGACAAAGAGATGATCCTGAAACTGGCAAAGCTGGCTTTCCAACAGCTGCAGAAGGGCAACCTGATCTTCTATGAGGAGGACCTGAGAGAGTGTGGCCTTGATGTCACAGAGGCATCAGTGTACTCAGCATTGTGTACAGAGATCTTTAAAGAAGAATCTGGGCTGTACCAAGAGAAGGTCTACAGCTTTGTGCATCTGAGCATTCAGGAGTTTCTAGCAGCAATGCATGCTTTAGAATCATGTCTGGACAAGAAGGAAAATGTTTTCCCCCCCAAAGCAGTCACTAGTGATGATGATGATGATGATGATGAGGAGGAGGAGGAGGAGGAGGAGATTGATGATAAGCAGGACGAGGAGGAGGAGAACAAGGATGATGATGATGATGATGAGGAGGAGGAGGAGGAGGAGGAGGAGGAGATTGATGATAAGCAGGACGAGGAGGAGGAGAACAATGACGAAGATGAGGATGATGATGACGACAATGATGAAGAGGAGTCATTCCAGTTGTCTGACTTACACAGGAGAGCAGTGGACGAGGCCTTGAAGAGTGAGAATGGACACCTGGACCTGTTCCTCCGCTTCCTTCTGGGTCTCTCACTGGAGTCCAATCAGAATCTGTTACGAGGCCTTCTGACACAGACAGGATGTACGACAGAGACCAATGAGAAAACAGTTAAGAGAACAGTTGGGTACCTTTCAGTCAAGATCAAAAGAGAATCCACACCAGAAAGGATCATCAACTTGTTCCACTGTCTGAATGAACTTGGTGCCAACTCTCTAGTTGAAGACATGCAGACCTCCCTGCGATCAGGAACTCTTTCAGAAACAAAGCTAAAACCTGACCAATGTTCAGCCCTGGCCTACCTGTTACTGATGTCAGAGGAGGTGCTGGAGGAGTTTGACCTGAAGCCATACAACACATCAGAGGAAGGTTATCAGAGGTTGCTGCCGGTAGTGAAAACCTGCAAGAGAGCACTGTAAGTTCTGTTATTGAGTTTATGTATACAGTATCATTATAATGAAGGATTTGTATATCTAACAGATTATCTCCTCTCTCAAGACTGGATCACTGTAAACTCACGTATGAATCCTGTGAGACTCTGACCTCAGCTCTGCAGACACCAAACTCCCCCCTGAGAGAACTGAACCTCAGCTACAATGACCTGGAAGACAGAGGAGTGAAGCGGCTCTGTGTTGGACTAACCAGTCCACTCTGCAACATACAGACACTAGTGTGAGTTAAATATCTTCAGTATCCACTGTCTTTATAGTGTTTATATATTTATAGTAATTATGTGTTATTATGTTTTTAACATTATTTGAACATCTTGGTAAATATGCAGAAACATACATGAAATGTGATAAATATATGAAACTAAGGTTAAATATCTTGAGTGAGTTAGTATGTTTTTAACATAGTCTAGTCATGTCCTTCTGTTATTGTCTTAATGCATCTCATTATTCTTAAAGCTTTGCAAATTTAACATTTTATTGACATATCAAATTTATTTTTATATAGCCCTTCGTACATCAGCTGATATTCTCAAAGTGCTGTACAGAAACCCAGCCTAAAACCCCAAACAGCAAGCAAAGCATGTGAAAGAAGCACGGTGGCTAGGAAAAACTCCCTAGGAAAAACTCCCTAGAAAGGCCAAAAACCTAGGAAGAAACCTAGAGAGGAACCAGGCTATGAGGGGTGGCCAGTCCTCTTCTGGCTGTGCAGGGTGGATATTATAACAGAACATGGTCAAAATGTTAAAATGTTAAAATGTTCATAAATGACCAGCATGGTCAAATAATAATAATCATAGTAGTTGTCGAGGGTGCAACAAGCACGTCCGGTGAACAGGTCAGGGTTCCATAGCCGCAGGCAGAACAGTTGAAACTGGAGCAGCAGCACGGCCAGGTGGACTGGGGACAGCAAGGAGTCATCATACCAGGTAGTCCTGAGGCATGGTCCTAGGGCTCAGGTCCTCCGAGAGAAAGACAGAAAGAGAGAAAGAGAGAATTAGAGAGAGCATATTTAAATACACACAGGACACCGGATAAGACAAGAGAAATACTCCAGATGTAACAGACTGACCCTAGCCCCCCGACACATAAACTACTGCAGCATAAATACTGGAGGCTGAGACAGGAGGGATCAGAAGACACTGTGGCCCCATCCGATGATACCCCCGGACAGGGCCAAACAGGCAGGATATAACCCCACCCACTTTGCCAAAGCACAGCCCCCACACCACTAGAGGGATGTCTCCAACCACCAACTTACCGTCCTAAGACAAGGCCGAGTATAGCCCACAACGATCTCCGCCATGGCACAACCCAAGGGGGGGGGGGGGGGGCGCCAACCCAGACAGGAAGACCACGTCAGTGACTCAACCCACTCAAGTGACGCACCCCTCCCATGGACGGCATGGAAGAACACCAGTAGGCCAGTGACTCAGCCTCTGTAAAAGGGTTAGAGGCAGAGAATCCCAGTGGAAAGAGGGGAACCGGCAAGGCAGAGACAGCAAGGGCGGTTCGTTGCTCCAGCCTTTCCGTTCACCTTCACACTCCTGGGCCAGACTATACTTAATCATAGGACCTACTGAAGAGATAAGTCTTCAGTAAAGACTTAAAGGTTGAGACTGAGTCTGCGTCTCTCACATTGGTAGGCAGACCATTCCATAAAAATGGAGCTCTATAGGAGAAAGCCCTACCTCCAGCCGTTTGCTTAGAAATTCTAGGGACAATTAGGAGGCCTGCGTCTTGTGACCGTAGCGTACGTGTAGGTATGTACGGCAGGACCAAATCGGAAAGATAGGTAGGAGCAAGCCCATGTAATGCTTTGTAGGTTAGCAGTAAAACCTTGAAATCAGCCCTTGCCTTAACAGGAAGCCAGTGTAGGGAGGCTAACACTGGAGTAATATGATCAAATTTTTTGGTTCTAGTCAGGATTCTAGCAGCCGTATTTAGCACTAACTGAAGTTTATTTAGTGCTTTATCCGGGTAGCCGGAAAGTAGAGCATTGCAGTAGTCCAGCCTAGAAGTAACAAAAGCATGGATTAATTTTTCTGCGTCATTTTTGGACAGAAAATTTCTGATTTTTGCAATGTTACGTAGATGGAAAAAAGCTGTCCTTGAAACAGTCTTGATATGTTCTTCAAAAGAGAGATCAGGGTCCAGAGTAACGCCGAGGTCCTTCACAGTTTTATTTGAGACGACTGTACAACCATCCAGATTAATTGTCAGATTCAACAGAAGATCTCTTTGTTTCTTGGGACCTAGAACAAGCATCTCTGTTTTGTCCGAGTTTAAAAGTAGAAAGTTTGCAGCCATCCACTTCTTTATGTCTGAAACACAGGCTTCTAGCGAGGGCAATTTTGGGGCTTCACCATGTTTCATTGAAATGTACAGCTGTGTGTCGTCTGCATAGCAGTGAAATTTAACATTATGTTTTCGAATGACATCCCCAAGAGGTAAAATATATAGTGAAAACAATAGTGGTCCTAAAACGGAACCTTGAGGAACACCGAAATTTACAATTGATTTGTCAGAGGACAAACCATTCACAGAGACAAACTGATATCTTTCCGACAGATAAGATCTAAACCAGGCCAGAACTTGTCCATGTAGACCAATTTGGGTTTCCAATCTCTCCAAAAGAATGTGGTGATCGATGGTATCAAAAGCGGCACTAAGATCTAGGAGCACGAGGACAGATGCAGAGCCTCGGTCTGACGTCATTAAAAGGTCATTTACCACCTTCACAAGTGCAGTCTCAGTGCTATGATGGGGTCTAAAACCAGACTGAAGCGTTTCGTATACATTGTTTGTCTTCAGGAAGGCAGTCAGTTGCTGTGCAACAGCTTTTTCTAAAATTTTGGAGAGGAATGGAAGATTCGATATAGGCCGATAGTTTTTTATAATTTCTGGATCAAGATTCGGCTTTTTCAAGAGAGGCTTTATTACTGCCACTTTTAGTGAGCTTGGTACACATCCGGTGGATAGAGAGCCGTTTATTATGTTCAACATAGGAGGGCCAAGCACAGGAAGCAGCTCTTTCAGTAGTTTAGTTGGAATAGGGTCCAGTATGCAGCTTGAGGGTTTGGAGGCCATGATTATTTTCATCATTGCGTCAAGAGATATAGTACTAAAACACTTTAGTATCTCCCTTGATCCTAGGTCCTGGCAGAGTTGTGCAGACTCAGGACAATGGAGCTTTGGAGGAATACCCAGATTTAAAGAGGAGTCTGTAATTTGCTTTCTAATGATCATGATCTTTTCCTCAAAGAAGTTCATAAATTTATTACTGCTGAAGTGAAAGCCATCCTCCATTTGCGAAGGCTGCTTTTTAGTTAGCTTTGCGACAGTATCAAAAATAAATTTCGGATTGTTCTTATTTTCCTCAATTAAGTTGGAAAAATAGGATGATCGAGCAGCAGTAAGGGCTCTTCGATACTGCACGGTACTGTCTTTCCAAGCTAGTCGGAAGACTTCCAGTTTGGTGTGGCGCCATTTCCGTTCCAATTTTCTGGAAGCTTGCTTCAGAGCTCGTGTATTTTCTGTATACCAGGGAGCTAGTTTCTTATGACAGATGTTTTTAGTTTTTAGGGGTGCAACTGCATCTAGGGTATTGCGCAAGGTTAAATTGAGTTCCTCGGTTAGGTGGTTAACTGATTTTTGTCCTCTGACGTCCTTGGGTAGGCAGAGGCAGTCTGGAAGGGCATCAAGGAATCTTTGGGTTGTCTGAGAATTTATAGCACGACTTTTAATGCTCCTTGGTTGGGGTCTGAGCAGATTATTTGTTGCAATTGCAAACGTAATAAAATGGTGGTCCGATAGTCCAGGATTATGAGGAAAAACATTTAGATCCACAACATTTATTCCATGGGACAAAACTAGGTCCAGAGTATGACTGTGGCAGTGAGTAGGTCCAGAGACATGTTGGACAAAACCCACTGAGTCGATGATGGCTCCGAAAGCCTTTTGGAGTGGGTCTGTGGACTTTTCCATGTGAATGTTAAAGTCACCAAAAATTAGAATATTATCTGCTATGACTACAAGATCCGATAGGAATTCAGGGAACTCAGTGAGGAACACTGCATTTGGCCCAGGAGGCCTATAAACAGTAGCTATAAAAAGTGAGTGAGTAGGCTGCATAGATTTCATGACTAGAAGCTCAAAAGACGAAAACGTCATTGTTGTTTTTTTTTTTGTAAATTGAAATTTGCTATCGTAAATGTTAGCAACACCTCCGCCTTTGCCGGATGCACGGGGGGTATGGTCACTAGTGTAACCAGGGGGTGAGGCCTCATTTAACACAGTAAATTCATCAGGCTTAAGCCATGTTTCAGTCAGGCAAATCACATCAAGATTATGATCAGTGATTAGTTCATTGACTATAACTGCCTTGGAAGTGAGGGATCTAACATTAAGTAACCCAATTTTGAGATGTGAGGTATCACAATCTCTTTCAATAATGGCAGGAATGGAGGAGGTCTTTATACTAGTGAGATTGCTAAAGCGAACACCGCCATTTTTAATTTTGCCCAACCTAGATCGAGGCACAGACACGGTCTCAATGGGGAAAGCTGAGCTGACTACACTGACTGTGCTAGTGGCAGACTCCACTAAGCTGGCAGGCTGGCTAACAGCCTGCTGCCTGGCCTGCACCCTATTTCATTGTGGAGCTAGAGGAGTTAGAGCCCTGTCTATGTTCGTAGATAAGATGAGAGCACCCCTCCAGCTAGGATGGAGTCCGTCACTCCTCAACAGGCCAGGCTTGGTCCTGTTTGTGGGTGAGTCCCAGAAAGAGGGCCAATTATCTACAAATTCTATCTTTTGGGAGGGGCAGAAAACAGTTTTCAACCAGCGATTGAGTTGTGAGACTCTGCTGTAGAGCTCATCACTCCCCCTAACTGGGAGGGGGCCAGAGACAATTAATCGATGCCGACACATCTTTCTAGCTGATTTACACGCTGAAGCTATGTTGCGCTTGGTGACCTCTGACTGTTTCATCCTAACATCGTTGGTGCCGACGTGGATAACAATATCTCTATACTCTCTACACTCGCCAGTTTTAGCTTTAGCCAGCACCGTCTTTAGATTAGCCTTAACGTCGGTAGCCCTGCCCCCTGGTAAACAGTGTATGATCGCTGGATGATTAGTTTTAAGTCTAATACTGCGGGTAATGGAGTCGCCAATGACTAGGGTTTTCAATTTGTCAGAGCTAATGGTGGGAGCCGTCGGCGTCTCAGACCCCACAACGGGAGGAGTAGAGACCAGAGAAGTCTCGGCCTCCGACTCCGACTCGCTTAATGGGGAGAACCGGTTGAAAGTTTCTGTCGGCTGAATAAGCGACACCGGTTGAGCATTCCTACAGCGTTTCCCTCCAGAAGCCATGAGAAAGATGTCCGGCTGCGGGGACCGTGCGAGGGGGTTTATACTAACGTTACTATCTGTACTTACTGGTGGCACAGACGCTGTTTCATCCTTTCCTACACTGAAATTACCCTTGCCTAACGATCGCGTCTGAAGCTGGGCTTGCAGCACAGCTATCCTTGCCGTAAGGCGATCGTTCTCCTGTATATTATAAGTACAACGACTGCAATTAGAAGGCATCATGTTAATGTTACTTAGCTTCGGCTGTTTGAAGTCCTGACGAACCATGTCCAGATAAAACCTCCGGGGTGAAAAAGTTGAATGAAAAAAGTTGAGTGAGGGAAAAAGTAAAAATATACGGTAATGAAAAAGTAAAAAACCGTCAGGTATCAAAGTAAGATCGGCAACAAAAACGCACAGCAGCGTAAACAGGTCTGCAAGTTGTCTCCTCTCTCCAGACTGGATGGCTGTAAACTCACATATAAATCCTGTGAGGCTCTGGCCTCAGCTCTGCAGACACCAAACTCCCCCCTGAGAGAACTGGACCTCAGCTACAATGACCTGGAAGACAGAGGAGTGGAGCTGCTTTGTGTTGGACTAACCAGTCCACTCTGCAACATACAGACACTAGTGTGAGTTAAATATCTTCAGTATCCACTGTCTTTATAGTGTTTATATATTTATAGTAATTAGGTGTTATTATGTTTTTAACATTATTTGAACATCTTGGTAAATATGCAGAAAGATACATGAAATGTGATAAATATATGAAACTAAGGTTAAATATCTTGAGTGAGTTAGTATGTTTTTAACATAGTCTAGTCATGTCCTTCTGTTATTGTCTTAATGCATCTCATTATTCTTAAAGCTTTGCATATTTAACAGTGTGTCGACATATCTCCTCTCTCCAGACTGGCTGGCTGTAAACTCACATATGAATCCTGTGAGACTCTGGCCTCAGCTCTGCAGACACCAAACTCCCCCCTGAGAGAACTGGACCTCAGCTACAATGACCTGGGAGACAGAGGAGTGGAGCTGCTCTGTGTTGGACTAACCAGTCCACTCCGCAACATACAGACACTAATGTGAGTTAAATAACTTCAGTATCCACTGTCTTTATAGTGTTTATATATTTGTAGTTATTATGTTAACATTATTTTAAAATCTTGGTAAATATGCAGAAACATTCATCAAATGTGATAAATATATCAAACTAAGGTTAAATATATTGAGTGAGTTAGTTAGTGTGTTTTTAGTAAAATATATAAACTATTGGGACCAAGACTTAAAAAGAACTGATATTGGTCACAAGATGGAGGGAATGTTGGAACATAACTAACAAAATTAAAGTTAGCAAAAATATATGATTAATCCAGTATAAACTAATGTATAGAGTTTATTACACGAGACAAAATTAACAAATGCTACAGCAGAACAACAGAGTCATGTCTTAAGTGTAGAACTAACAATGAGTCAATAATTTATGCTTTCTGGGAATGCTATAATTCCAAAAGTTATGGGCGGAGTTAGAAGTTGTCTGTCAGAAGTATTACAATGGAAACACACTTTTAATCCGTCTGTCTGCATATTTCATGACATGGCATATGGGGGGTGTAGAGACCCAATGAGCTGGATGATTCTCTTCTCATCACTCATCTTGTAAAAACATATACTACAAATATATGAAAATATGAAAATGGTTGTAAAAAGTTAACATTTGTTAATAATGTGTCCTTCTGTTATTGTCTTAATGCATCTCATTATTCTTAATGTTTTGCATATTTAACAGTGTCGATATATCTCCTCTCTCCAGACTGGATCACTGTAACCTCACATATGAATCCTGTGAGGCTCTGGCCTCAGCTCTGCAGACACCAAACTCCCCCCTGAGAGAACTGGACCTCAGCTACAATGACCTGGAAGACAGAGGAGTGGAGCTGCTCTGTGTTGGCCTAACCAGTCCACTCCGCAACATACAGACACTAGTGTGAGTTAAATATCTTCAGTATGAGTTATTATGTGGATGTTTTAAACATGTGTTAATCATGTGCTCTTCTGCCCTCTAGTCTAGGTCAGTGTGGTTTGACAGAGGGTTGCTGTTCAGTTCTGGCCTCAGTCCTGAGTTCACCCAACTCACAACTGAAACAACTGGAGCTGAGAGACAATGACCTGCAGGACTCAGGAGTTACACTGCTGTCTGCTGGACTGGAGGATCCAGACTGTAAACTACACACACTGGGGTAAGTACAGCTGTTTCAGTCAGGTCTGTACTGAGCTGAGTTACACTGCTGTCTGCTGGACTGGAGGATCCAGACTGTAAACTACACACACTGGGGTAAGTACAGCTGTTTCAGTCAGGTCAGTACTGAGCTTAGTAAAACAAATACTCTGAAAATCTGACGTTTCTTCACAATGTTTGTGTCATGGACAAATGTATGGGTGTCCTACAAGATGATTGACACCAGTACACCAACCTAGACAGCTGTTGTGTCTCTCTGTAGGCTGTCTGGCTGTCTGGTCACAGAGGAGGGCTGTGCTGCTCTGTCTTCAGCTCTGAGGTCAAACCCCTCCCACCTGAAAGAGCTGGACCTGAGCTACAATCACCCAGGAGACTCTGCAGGGGGACTGCTTTCAGCTGCTCTGGTGGATCCCACATATAAACTGATGAAGCTGAAGTAAGTCAGAATAGATGTCCTAATAGTGTGAGCAGTGGTTGTGTCATATGTAGTGTAGTAGGTTCAGTAACATGAGGACATGATGGTAGAATTAAGGGGAAGTTTACTCAGCAGGCTGAGCACTCCAACACAGCATACATCATCACTACATGAATACTCTTCTTCTGCATCTCTGATATCCTGTTGGAATTGTACTCCGCTCTGTATGCAGTAGGTAGGATAGAATACCTGTTTGTCTCTAGTAATGAATTGTACTCTGTTCTGTATGCAGTAGGTAGGATATAATACCTGTATGTCTCTAGTAATGAATTGTAGTCTGTTCTGTATGCAGTAGGTAGGATAGAATACCTGTATGTCTCTAGTAATGAATTGTACTCCGTTCTGTATGCAGTAGGTAGGATAGAATACCTGTATGTCTCTAGTAATGAATTGTACTCTGTTCTGTATGCAGTAGGTAGGATAAAATACCTGTATGTCTCTAGTAATGAATTGTACTCTGTTCTGTATGCAGTAGGTAGGATAGAGTACCTGTATGTCTCTAGTAATGAATTGTACTCCGTTCTGTATGCAGTAGGTAGGATAGAATACCTGTATGTCTCTAGTAATGAATTGTACTCCGTTCTGTATGCAGTAGGTAGGATAGAATACCTGTATGTCTCTAGTAATGAACTTGGATAGTGCACCAGAACACAACAATATGGTTTAAATGTTGACTGCTTTATTAGGTCTTTGTCAGTCAATAACCTGTTTCTCCTACAGTGTGGATCATGGTGGAGAGTGCAGGCTCAAATCAGGGCTGAGGAAATGTACGTCTCTTCAATCCTAATTAACTGCATATTCAGAACTATAGTATCATAGTAACTAATCAATACTTGTTCTGTAACTACAAAACAACATTTTATATGAAGATGTGGTTTGATTAAACTCTCCTTTTGTCTACAGATGCCTGTCATCTCACCCTGGACCCAAATACAGTAAACCCAAACCTGATACTGTCTGAGGGGAACAGTAAGGTGACACGGGTGGAAGAGATGCAGCATTATGAAGACCATCCAGACAGATTTGACTGTAGCCCCCATGTTCTCTGCAGAGAAGGCTTATCTGGGTGTCCTTATTACTGGGAGGTGGAGATGGATGATGGCATGATTGACATTGGTGTGGTGTACAAAGGAATGAAGAGGAAGGGACGGGGGAGAGACAGTTTGATTGGAGCCAATAGGAAGTCCTGGTGTTTAGTGTGCTCTTATAGTGGTTCCACATTTTACCATGATGAAGTCTGGAGATCCATCTCTGGTCCTGTTCCTAACAGAGTTGGAGTGTATCTGGACTGGCCAGCTGGTACTTTGTCCTTCTATTGTGTGTCCTCCTCTGGTACACTGACACACCTTTACACAGAACACACCACGTTTACTGAACCCCTCTATCCTGGGTTTGGGGTTTACTCCTCCTCAGTGACCTCAGTGACCCTGTGTCAGATTGATGACCAACACATTCAAAGGTGAGTCATAGCAGTGTTTTATATCATAGCAGTGTTTTATATTCCTCTGGAATCATTACTATAATTTGATTATTGTTGATGTGTTTTATTAACCCCCTGAAGTCGATTGGCCCAGTGGTGTGTCAATCTAAGTAACATAATAAAATAATCCCCATCGGGCTCCCGAGTGCTTGAGGCATCACTACAGATCCGGGTTCGATCCCGGGCTGTGCCGAAGCCGGGCGGACCAGTAGACCCGTGAGGCGGCCATAATTGTCCCAGCGTTGTCTGGGTTAGGGGAGGGTTTGGCTGGCTGGGATGTCCTTGTCCCATCACGCTCTAGCGACTCCTTGTGGTGGCTGAGCGCATGAACGCTGACTTCGGTCGCCAGCTGTACGGTGTTTCCTCTGACAAATTGGGGCGGCTGGCTTCCGGGTTAAACAGGCAGTGTGTCGAGAAGCAGTGGTACGGCTGGCTTCCGGGTTAAGCAGGCATTGTGTCAAGAAGCTGTCAAGGCTTTCGGAAGGATCGGACCAATACGCAGCGTGATCGTAGTTCCACATCTTTTATTAAATAGTGAAAGTAATGCTATAAACAATAAACTTGGAATACAAAATAAGAAAGCCGTGACGCAGAGCAGGCGTACACTACTCACAAAATATAATCACCCACAAACACCAGTGACACAAACATCAACTTAAATATGGCCTCCAATTAGAGACAACGACAACCGGCTTCCTCTAATTGGAGGTCATGCCAACCAAAACTAATCTAGAAATACAAAAAACTAGAAACTAAACATAGAAATACAAAAACAGACAAACACCCCCTGTCACGCCCTGACCTACTCTACCATAGAAAATAACAACTTACTATGGTCAGGACGTGACAGAAGCAGTAGTGCGGCTGGCTTCCGGGTTAAACAGGCAGTGTGTCAAGAAGCAGTGGTGCGGCTGGCTAGCTCTCGACCTTCGCCACTCGCGATTCCGTACTGTAACTACCAATTGGATATTATGAAATTGGGGAGAGAAATGGGTAAAAAGTACATCTGTGTTTTAATCCACTGCATCCACAGTGAAAAGTGGCAGAGCTAGTCAGTTAGATTAGTAGTAGTTAGATTAGTAGTAGTTAGATTAGTAGTAGAAATGGAAGGTGGCATAGCTAGTCAGTTAGATTAGTAGTAGTTAAATTAGTAGTACTTAGATTAGTAGTAGTTAGATTAGTAGTAGAGGTGAAAGGTGGCAGAGCTAGTCAGTTAGATTAGTAGTAGTTAGATTAGTAGGGTGTTTTGTCAGGGGACTCATCTGAAGTCAGAACCATCGATGTGCCAACTTCTGTTTGTAGCGTCCGAACCGGTTTGGCTACAAAATCATCTGACCCCACAATGGAAAGGGGAGATTCTCACGAACACAATGGTGTTCTTGTCACGCCCTGACCTGAGAGAGTCATTTTTCTCTGTTTGGTTAGGTCAGGGTGTGACATGGGGTGGGCATTCTATGTGTTGTATGTCTATGTTGTTTTTTCTTTATTGGCCGAGTATGGTTTCCAATCAGAGGCAGCTGTCTTTCGTTGTCTCTGATTGGGAATCATACTTAGGCAGCCTTTTCCCCACCTGTGTTTGTGGGTTATTATTCTTTCCGTGTGTGTACGCCACAGTTGCGTTACGTTTCTTGCTGTTTACCTAATTGTTAATTGTTTTGTTTCGGTTTTCTTCAAATAAAGATGTGGAATTACCGGCACGCTGCGCCTTGGCTCATATATGACAGGGAGTTTGAAGATAGAGAACGTGACAGTTCTCCATGTGAAGCTAGTATTGTCACTAACCCCCAAAAGAGGTTAAATACTGGATGTGTAAAAAATATTTCCTAAACTTTCTTATATCTCATACACTTCAAAACTTTACATGACTGTATTCTAGGAATGTGTTATTCAATGTGTTTTGATTAGTAGTGTGTTCTGTTGGACCTACAGACAGTTAGATTAGTAGTAGTGGTGTGTTTTAATGTGTTCTGTTGGACCTACAGACAGACTGTATGTATGCTAAATAAAGCCTTTATAAGTTGTATTTAGTTTAATCACTGACTATTCTTCTGCTTTACCAACAGCAGAGACCATGGTGGAGAGAGTTGTATCAAGCCTGGACCTGAGACATGTGAGTGTTAACTGATAATTGTTTTTAAATCAATATGATTAAAGTGTTCATTATTCTTGATTCCCAGGCAAGGAACACAATCATCATCTATTTGGTCAAAACAAACTTAAAGGTAGAGTCAGCGATATGACGTTGATGCACAAAGTAAACAGCATAGTGGGTCAATTTCTACAACAACTAAGAGCATTGTAGCGCAAGGCTAAACTTCTCCACTGTTTTGGTCCCGTGGCTACCACTCTGTAAGAGAGTGAAGAGAACCCTTGCACATGGGCAGATACTGTGTGTGACTGTGTGAGAGAGAAGTCAGGCATCTTGCTCATCACAATATCTGTGGTGCTGCTCGTACATCATCATTTAGCTGACTCTACCTTTAAGCTCTCATCCTAGGATCTACCAGAAATCAGGCCCCCAACATCTACAAAACATGGACCAGAACGATGTTGTTTCCTGCTTCCACAAACATTAATTAATATAACACTAATGTCAGATTATGGTATGCTAATGAGTGTACATTCTGAGACTGTTGATCACTTATATTCATTTTTATTACAAGTCTAATTAATCATTATTAATTCATTATTGCATGAGATTGTCCATTTTAAATAACAACTACTTTTGACTTCAGGGATTCCTCAGAGCTGTAAGACTTGTGACCATGTTGAGGTAAGTCATAATGTAAATTCTTACTTTTACATACCTGCAGGAGTCAGGCACAGTCTCAAAGCCAGTTGTGTACTGACCAACCATTCATACTGGGATATAGACAGTCCTGTGTTCTGCTTTAGTAATATAAACACAGTCTCAAAGCCAGGTGTGTACTGACCAACCATTCATACTGGGTTATAGACAGTCCTGTGTTCTGCTTTAGTAATATAAACACAGTCTCAAAGCCAGGTGTGTACTGACCAACCATTCATACTGGGATATAGACAGTCCTGTGTTCTGCTTTAGTAATATAAACACAGTCTCAAAGCCAGGTGTGTACTGACCAACCATTCATACTGGGATATAGACAGTCCTGTGTTCTGCTTTAGTAATATAAACACAGTCTCAAAGCCAGGTGTGTACTGACCAACCATTCATACTGGGATATAGACAGTCCTGTGTTCTGCTTGTAGTCATGCAGGATTTTAGCTGTTGTCATATTTTGTCATTAGACAGTTTAATTGATAAATCACCAGCATTCCATGTAACATTGAATAAATACATTAGATTAGTTACTTTGGTTAATGGGCCAGTTTCCCAGACACAGATTAAGTCTAGTCCTGGACCTTATAGAACTTTCTATTGAAACTTCCATTGAGCATGCTTTTTAGTCCAGCACTAGACTCAATCTGTGTCCTGGAAACAGGCCCCATATGTATTACTGACATGCTTGTCCTTGTTCAGGACTCCACACACTGGCTTCAGATTGAACCCTTGACTTCCACTGTCCAGGGAGTGACAATGTTCAGGTAAAATAGCTACTTTTAACATTTCATTCCACTTGCTAGTGTATTTCCCCATTACCTTTGGGAATAGTCTTCTAATCCAACCTCTCCATTTGACCATTGACCCTCTCTACCATATCTTGTTGTTGCCCTCAGACACAGGACACCCAAAGGGAGTTATGAGTGCACAGTGTCTGGGCTCCGCTGGCTGTGTGAGAGAGATGTCATTCTGAAGTATCACTTCAGGAACTGGGAACCCTACAGTCACCTTCTGAAAGACATGCTGTACACACAAGGTGGTCCATTGCTGGACATCACTATGGAGTTAGGTGAACTGGAGGAAGTTCATCTGCCACACTGTGTCTGTTTAGGTAAAACCATATAGAAATAGTATTCAGAAAGACATTTCCATGTAACTGAGTTTCACTTCCTGAATTAATTAATTAACTATTCTGGGAGTTTGAGTTTACTGTGATCTGGTACTGCATATTCTTTGTGTTTTAGTTGGATGAATAATACAATATTTGTCTCTGTCTCCTTTTTATTGTGTTGTTCAGGAACCAACCCTTCCCTGAGGAATGAGATGAAGATTCTTCATGTTGAGGAACATGGAGTGTCTTTAGAGGAAGTGCATGAGGTCACCAGATTCCATGCTAAGATTCTCCATCCCAAGTTCTCACTTATCTCTGTTATACTGAGATTACTTTCTTTGAACGTAGATGTCCACTGTGACGTGGTTCTCTATATGGCAGTAAAAAGGTCAACAGTCATTTCAAGGCTGTACCTGCTCCTCAGAAACTCCAGTCAGAAAGAGGTGAGGCACTTTCATTGAAGTGACAACAGTATGTTGAAACTTACTGAAGGAAATCTGATAGTTTGTTGAAAATCTCTAGATTACAAAGACAACATGCAGCTCTGTGAGAAATCTATTTCTGTTGTAACATTCATTAATACAATAAAAACTATGACTAACATTGGTTTCTCAGTGAGCTGCAAGTTGTGTGAATTACGAGACCACATTGTTCTGACTGACTACTACGCTGCTCATTTTGTAGGCTGTTCAGGAACGGGAGAAAAATCAGGTGTCCAAAGGATTTTCAGAATTCGTCCTGTCAAGTCCAAACGGGTCCTTAAAGCTGAACAGTTGGTTTGCACTCAAGAATCCCCACTCCACTTCCATTAATCCAGAGGTGCAGTTTTATCAGGCTGAGGACATGAATCTGTCATATTGTATATGAATAACTGGAATATCATTCTATTTCACTATTTCTCTCTCTCTCTGTTGTCTCAATCGTTGCACCATATGGCCTTCTACAGAAGATTCAGCTGTTACCTGCAGACACCACACCAAGCTGTTGTAAGATGATTATGAGAAACACAGGGGTTGACATTGAGATGGAGTTAATCGGTGATGATGAGAGGACTGTATGGAGAGAGATGGTACCAATAGGTAGGAGAATATGTCAATCATAACTGTTATTTTCTGACCGATGCTATTTAGAGTGGTATAACCTATTTTTGTTTCTTTCAGATGAATTCATCACTGAAACCCATTCAACCAGTAAGTAAACATGAGAGATACAAACCAATGACTTGAGGGTCAGTCAACATGGTTTACTGTAGGACCTGGACAAGTCCTGATTATAAAAGACTGTCTTCAAGAACAATGACATCTCCTCCAGGACTTGATGTAGATTAGCCTGGTTCTGAATGACCCAATGACATCTCCTCCAGGACTTGATGTAGATGAGCCTGGTTCTGAATGACCCAATGACATCTCCTCCAGGACTTGATGTAGATTAGCCTGGTTCTGAATGCTCCAGACTGTTTTTCTGTGAAACTGAATATGAATGAAACAGTAGTGGTGTGATGTGTTCATTGATGCAGGTCGTTATTGTTATAGAATATGTTCTTAGTGCAAAGATTCAATAATACAATTTAGACTTTTATTGTAGGTCACTTTGAAAGAAGTCTGTTTCTAAATGTCTGAAATGTGAATGAACAAATGTAGTTATTTTGTAACCTGACTCTCTCAGGTGTTGTGTTGTGGGCAGGAGGTCCGACTGAGAGCAGTCTGACTGGTTCTCCAGAGCAGCAGCTGCGTTCTGTAAGGACAGAGTTTGTGAAACGAGTATCAGGACCTGTCCTGGATGGTCTGCTGGATGGACTCCTGCAACAAACAGTCATCAACCAGGAGGAAATGGAGTCAGTGAGGGTGATAGCTGAGAGGGCAGAGAAGGCACGAGTCATCATCGACATGGTGTTGAGAAAAGGAAATGAGTCAAGTTCCAGGATGATCAACCTTCTTGGGGAGCTGGACCCCTGTCTTTGGTCACAGCCTCAGATCAACAGTTGTAGTCAACCCCTGGGTGTGGGGAGACAAGGCAGAATAGACAGGCAGGATGGTTCAACATGTTCTTGCTGTCTGTTGCTTTAATTCAGGCTCCCAAAAATGTACAGAAAATGTCAATCAAACATGACCACTATAATAGCAATAAACTTACAGAAGGACCAACCACACAGCCTCTCTCCTTCTGCAGCCTCCTGGAAGTGTGGATCTTCTAGCAGGAGGGTCAGTCAGTCCTCCACTAGGTACCTAGCTGGACCCCTATCTAGCAGGAGGGTCAGTCAGTCCTCCACTAGGTACCTAGCTGGACCCCTATCTAGCAGGAGGGTCAGTCAGTCCTCCACTAGGTACCTAGCTGGACTACTATCTAGCAGGAAGGTCAGTCAGTCCTACACACATTCAACATAAATGTATTTGATGAATATATTGTACAGTGTTGACCTGTTAGAGTTTCATGAGAGAGGCTGAATATCAACACAACCACCTCAGTCTATCAGCAGCTTTCCTGTTAGAGGTTCATGAGAGAGACTGAAAATCAACACAACCACCTCAGTCTATCAGCAGTTTTCTCAGTGAGAGCCTCACGTCTGGAACACATTGACCATTGAAGAACATATAAGGAGCTGTGTAACCTGTCACTCCTTTACCAATGACTTGAGAGTGGCTGAAGGACATATACGGAGCTGTGTAACCTGTCACTCCTTTACCAATGACTTGAGAGTGGCTGAAGGACATATAAGGAGCTGTGTAACCTGTCACCTCTTTACCAATGACTTGAGAGTGTCTGAAGGACATATAAGGAGCTGTGTAACCTGTCACTCCTTTACCAATATCTTGAAAGTGGCTGAAGGACAATCAGACCCCATCTATACACAATGATTTACTAAATGTTTTTTAATGTTGTATTTTTTATGTTTATCTACCTGCCCAGGGACTACAGTTGAAAACTAACTAGCTGGCTAAATCTGGCACATTTAAAGAAATGTCGATTGATGTGCAGTATCCCAGTCAAATACATGTAATACATTCTGTGTGTGTATATCTATGTATGTTAGTAGGTCTCTGATTACTGTTAGTTCAATGTAACATCATATACTATACATTATAATCAGTCTGTTTTGGGTTCTGCAGAATCATTGTATATCATTGGTTACCCATCCTATCATGTTACCACACAGATGTGACTGTCTAGCTCAGCAGTTCCCAACCTTTTCCATTCTGGAGACCATCAAATCACTGTTAAAAGCTCTTGAGGACCACCATTCACGGAGTCGCTGATATTTTTCCACATCAAATATATTGCCGTTCAAATTCTGTCAATACATGTGAATGTAACAAGGCCTGTAATGGTCTATTATTATCAAACTATTTGCATTATGAAAAGGAATGTAAAATTGCTTATAATACCATTAATACTCCTAACTGTTATTATTTTTGAATAATAAAATACTACAATCTAAAAATAATTGTGGACCAGCTGCACCACCCCCAGGGACCACAGGTTGTGAACCACTTGTCTAGAGTCCTTCTGCCAAACCTGGTTGTTGTGTCACACTGCCCCCTCCTGGTTACACTGCAAAACATCACCTAATTAAAACAAAGGAAATAAAAAAATAACAGCACTTTTACTAGTTAGAATGTTAACTTATAGGCTGAATACTGGTATTAAGTGTTTGAAGACTTTACATGACATAAATATCAACAAATAAACCTGTAGGTGTTGAATCCGCCCACTGTGTTGAAACAGGAAGTCCATTTATAAGGAAGTAGTTGAGGAAAGGGTTTCTTTCTTATTATACGTTGACATTTATTAACAGCATTAATAGTAATGATAACTAGATAGCTGTCATGGTAACAGCAGTAATACAAATAACAAAACATTATTTATAATGCTTCTATTCATAATAACAATAATAATAACTATTAATAGTATTATTATAATAATAATACATTTAGAGTTTATTAGTCACATGGACAAGGGCAGGGTAAGAGTCTGTTGGGGGCAGGATGAGAGTCTGTTGGGTGGTGGGCAGGGTAAGAGTCTGTTGGGTGGTGGGGGCAGGGTAAGAGTGTTGGGTGGTGGGGGCAGGGTAAGAGTCTGTTGGGTGGGGAGGGAAGGGTAAGAGTCTGTTGGGTGGTGGGGGCAGGGTAAGAGTCTGTTGGGTGGTGGGGGCAGGGTAAGATTCTGTTGGGTGGGGAGGGAAGGGTAAGAGTCTGTTGGGTGGTGGGCAGGGTAAGAGTCTGTTGGGTGGTGGGGGCAGGGTAAGAGTCTGTTGGGTGGTGGTGGGGCAGGGTAAGAGTCTGTTGGGTGGTGGGGCAGGGTAAGAGTCTGTTGGGTGGTGGGGGCAGGGTAAGACTCTGTTGGGTGGTGGGGGCAGGATATACGTCTGTTGGGTGGGGAGGGTAGGGTAAGAGTCTGTTGGGTGGTGGGGACAAGGTAAGAGTCTGTTGGGTTGTGGGTGCAGGGTAAGAGTCTGTTGGGTGGTGGGGACAAGGTAAGAGTCTGTTGGGTGGTGGGGGCAGGGTAAGAGTCTGTTGGGGGGCAGGGTAAGAGTCTGTCAGGTGGTGGGGGCAGGGTAAGAATCTGTTGGGGGGCAGGGTAAGAGTCTGTTGGATGATGGGGGCAGGGTAAGAGTCTGTTGTGGAATGTCCATAGGGGGAGCAGCAGGAGGGGCAGGATAAGAGTCTGTCAGCAGGAAGTGAGAAGTGAATGAAACAGTAATAAAGTAATAATATCTAGATATTTACTCTGTAACAATGATACATGTCCATTGGGGGGTGTGGCTAGGGTAAATGAGGAAGTGATCCAAGTGATCCATGGGGTGTGTGGCTAGGGTAAATGAGGAAGTGATCCATGGAGGGTGCGGCTAGGGTAAATGAGGAAGTGATCCATGGTGGGTGTGGCTAGGGTAAATGAAGGAGTGATCCATGGAGGGTGCGGCTAGGGTAAATGAGGAAGTGATCAATGGTGGCCATCAGTAACAACAAACCAGCTATGGTTTCATTTAGTTTGAATGTTTCTCCCGTCTCATCATAGTTTTGATTCTCTCCTGTTGTGTTCTAAAATACAATTCTGGTTCAAACCCCCCAAACATACAAATGTGTTGTTTGTTAAACTTTATTTTCTAGTTTATTTTATGCACTTTGAGATTATTCTTCTAATCAAAATAATGATTATTATTCATTACCAGGGGCCTCATTTATCAATCATACGTAGGAGATAATCTGTATGTAAACCATGCAAGGGATCCTTACCACGCAAAGTGTGAGATTTATCAATATAAATGTTAGCTTGACAGTGTTCAGCCCCATTACCATGCATACGAACAGAACAGCGCCAAGTGGTGGAATAAGGGAACTGCTTGTCAAGTGCAGAATGGGGAAAATATACTGAATGTTGAAAATGTCTGAAATTGTGAGTAATAATGACATTATTGTTTTATTTAATTGTATTTACATTGTGAATTCATGCAACACGTCTTGACAGGCTATATATCATTTGACCACATCAGTGCATTTGTTACGATAATAATCCATATAAAGTACAGTAATGTATTAAATTAGAGGTACGTGTGAAAGGTAAACTATTGTGTAAATCCTATAACAGACTGAGATAATGGAAATCTAATGAGATGTCTGATCTGCTCTGTTGGAAGATTTGGCACCGTTGCATTTCACAGAGAGCACGTTTTTACAGACAGGTGGGACTTTTTAGCAGAAAGTACAGATTGGCTTATCAGATATCCCTTGGCAAAATCAATCTTATAGCATCTTTGCGAGGATTTAAGACCTACCATAGAAAGGCAACCCATGTCATTCTGGTGCACGTCAAAGTGCTATCTACCCTTGGGTTTTTGGCAACGGGCACTTTTCAGAGGAAGCTTTCTGATCGGCCAGCGACATCACACATCACTCGATGAGCCAGTGTTTTGGATGCAATCATCAGCAAAATGTGTAACATACAATTTATACCATCGCACAACTGGTTGAAGGGTTTCTTTGCCATCAATGGGTTCCCAAATACGAATGGAGAAATAGACGGTACCCACATCACCATGAAATCACCATCCCAAAACGAGTTAAACTAGGCTTCTACTCTTAATGTGACGGTGATAGACTATGTGAACAGAGAAGACTTCTACTCTTAATGTGAAGGTGATAGACTATGTGAACAGAGAAGACTTCTACTCTTAATGTGAAGGTGATAGACTATGTGAACAGAGAAGACTTCTACTCTTAATGTGAAGGTGATAGACTATGTGAACAGAGAAGACTTCTACTCTTAATGTGAAGGTGATAGACTATGTGAACAGAGAAGACTTCTACTCTTAATGTGAAGGTGATAGACTATGTGAACAGAGAAGACTTCTACTCTTAATGTGAAGGTGATAGACTATGTGAACAGAGAAGACTTCTACTCTTAATGTGAAGGTGATAGACTATGTGAACAGAGAAGACTTCTACTCTTAATGTGAAGGTGATAGACTATGTGAACAGAGAAGACTTCTACACTTAATGTGAAGGTGATAGACTATGTGAACAGAGAAGACTTCTACTCTTAATGTGAAGGTGATAGACTATGTGAACAGAGAAGACTTCTACTCTTAATGTGACGGTGATAGACTATGTGAACAGAGAAGACTTCTACTCTTAATGTGAAGGTGATAGACTATGTGAACAGAGAAGACTTCTACTCTTAATGTGAAGGTGATAGGTTATGTTATGTTCAAAAGACGCTACTAATAGGCCCAATTAAATGAGAAATGCGCATGGTAATTTGTTGTAGACTACATCAGGAATATGAACTCATCATGGCAGAAAAGGTGAAGAATTTATTACTCAATGATTATGATAATGTTTTATGTTTATAAATGAAATATTGTCTAGGCAAGAAATGTCACATTACCATATTCAGACGTAGCCTACAAACGTCAATAGAAAAGGTGAATCGTCTGTTCTAACGTTAAACTGCGCTTCGGATCGGATCGCATAGAGCAAAATAGTCTGCTTGAAATACCGTAGCTTATCTATTTACTACTGTGAAGTCGGGTCCAATTAAATGAGAGATGGGACGAATGGTAGCCAATCCTAACTTGTTATAGGCCTATAGGATATTTGGCGAGTATAGGATTTTATTCTGCAATGATCATGGAAATGAAATAAATAACAGGAAATATATGCCTACTTCTAATTATTATAGAAAGTAAAGATACATCAATTTTCGCTCTTCTCACTAACAGCCAATGATTGCATCTTTTTATTATATTTAGCCAGGCCTACCTGTTCTTTAGTTCTGAATAAGAGTCGCGTCATATATTCCCCATCTGCACCAGGCTACTACTAGTCTACTTTTGTCTTCTTGCAATGCAAGACTTCAACCACTAGAAACTGTAAGGACGCCTGGTCTAAAGTTAGCGGGAGAATTAGCATATTCTCATGTCAAGTTCACTTTTTATAAATGACAACATTTGCGTGAAAACTGGCACATGGATGTTTTGTGGCATATTTTGTGTGTAGACAACGTTTACAAATGTGGCCCCTGGTATTTTACATAGAGCAAAATACTTGAAATAGCTTATCTATTTACTGCTGTGAAGTGGGTCCAATTAAACGAGAGATGGGAGGAATGGTAACCTCGTTGTAGGCCTATATGCTACCTCGTGAGTATGAAAACATCACAGAAAAGGTGAGGAATTTATTATGCAACGATCATGGAAACGAAATAAATAAAAGCCTAGGAAATAGATGGCTATTTCTAATTATTTTAAAATGTAAAGATAAACAGAATGGATGTTCTCTCTTCTCAGTAACGGTAAATGATTGCATCTTGTTATCAACCTTTTTATTCTTATGAATACACGTGTCCATCATATCCCACATTTACACTAAATACTAATCTACTGGCCTTCTTGAAATGCAATACTTCAACCACTAGAAACTGTGCATACACATGGTCTAAAGTTAGCGGGAAGGAGAGTGTGTGTGTGGTGTGTGTGTGTGTGTGTGTGTGTGTGTGTGTGTGTGTGTGTGTGTGTGTGTGTGTGTGTGTGTGTGTGTGTGTGTGTGTGTGTGTGTGTGTGTGTGTGTGTGTGTGTGTGTGTCAGTGTGTGTGTGTGTCAGTGTGTGTGTGAATTGGTGAGATAATGAATAAATAATGAGTTAATTTGTATAACATTGTAGGTCAGTTTATTCCAAACCTCTCCTCTGGGACCCCAAAGGGCTGCATGTTTTAGTTTTTACCCGAGAACGAACACCTTAGATTAAACTAATTAACTAATTATCATCAAGCCTTTGATTAGTAGAATCAGTTGTTGTTAGTGCAAAAACATTTATTTAGTTTTTATTAAAATGTTTATCTACCAGCCCAGGGACTACAGTTGAAAACTAGCTAGCTGGCTAAATCTGTCACATTTACAGAAATGTTGATTGATGTGCAGAATCCCTGTCAAATACATTTTCAATAAATAAAATGAAAAGTTATGGAATGTATTTATGTGTCTCTGTGAGTTGGTCTTTAATAAATGTGATTAGTTCAATGTAACATCATATACTATACATTATAATCAGTCTGTTTTGGGTTCTGCAGAATCATTGTCTATCATTGGTTACCCATCCTATCATGTTACCATAACAACACAGATATGACCCGTCCAGCGTCCTTCTGCCGAACCTGGTTGTTGTCCCACTGCCCTCTGCTGGTAGCACTGCAAAACATCACTCAATCACATCACATTAATACAAATCCACTTTTACCAGATACAATATGAATTTATGGGCTGAACACCTGCATGAAGTGTATGAAGACTTTATATGACATAAATATCAACATATAATATAAAAAACCTATACGTGTTGAACGCGTCGACTGTGTTGAAATGGGAAGTAGCCAACATTTTATAAGGAAGTAGAGAAATAACGGCCGAAGAAACATGTTTGAGGTTTGTAGCCTTTTACAATTTAAAATAGAAAAGTGTTTGAGAAGTTAGACTATTGTAGAGAGAGGTGATTTAGGGGGTTAAACATCCGCAGAATTGTAAAGTTATTACAATACTGATTTCAACTTTCAAGAATAATCATTTTAGGCTTTTATGTTGATTTATATTGATTAGCCTAATTAATATGTGATGTTATAGGCTATGAGGTAGTGAGTTGTTGTTATAGGTGATTGATTGCACATTATCGTGATTTGCTATCCGATGATCCCCAACACAGTCGACACTTTGCGTTGTTTCAATTCCTGAAAGACGACGTGCGTCGGAATTTTGTAAATCTGTCGCTAAAGAAACTAGTCCGTCTCGTCAAGTCGGTCAAGTAAAAGTGACATGCAACAAATGGCACATAAACGATGTAAATGTTGACTAAATCAGGGTTTCCAAAAGTCAGTTCAGCTCTGAATTATTATTATTATTGCACAATCAAACGTACTTGCCAGACAAACCAATGTGTCAATTTTTGGACATTTTCTTGCATAACAAAGCAATGCGTGTCACCTTGTAGGCTACTACTAAACCAGAACAAGAAACGATGGTGTGTAGGCTGTATTCTCTTAAAGGGTTAGGAAGAAATATCTGTCAGCTGTTTTAACTTAAGCTCCCGAGTAGCGCAGCGGTCTAAGACACTGCATCAATACATAGCCGGGTTCGATCGCGGGCTGTAACTGTCCGTGATCCGGAGACCCATAGGGCGGCGCACAATTTGGCCCAGCGTCGTCTGGGTTTGGGGACTTAATGTTTCATAAATATGAACATATAATATAAAACTATACGTGTTGAACGCGTCGACTGTGTTGAAATGGGAAGTAGCCAACATTGTATAAGGAAGTAGAGAAATAACAGCCGAAGAAACATGTTTGAGGTTTGTAGCCTTTTACAATTTATTATAGAAAAGTGTTTGAGAACTTAGACTAATTTGAAAGTCGTTGTCGTTCCAAAACGCAACGGTTTGGTACGGTGTGCACTAAGTAGTACACCCCAGCTCATGCACAATCAAACGGACTTGCCAGACAAACCAATGTGTCCATTTTTGGACATTTTCTTGCATAACAAAGCAATGCGTGTCACCTTGTAGGCTACTATTAAACCAGAACTTAGACTATTGTAGAGAGAGGTGATTTAGGGGGATAAACATCCGCAGAATTGTAAAGTTATTACAATACTGATTTCAACTTTCAAGAATAATAATTTTAGGCTTTTATGTTGATTTATATTGATTAGCCTAATTAATATTTTATGTTATAGGCTATGAGGTATAGAGTTGTTATAGGCGATTGATTGCACATTATAATGTCTACTACCATCTTTCAATGTAAAGTAGATGTCTATAATGTATTTTAGTTGTGTGTGGAGCCCATGTAGACAGCTGTTGTTATGGAGTCAGGGGATCCAACCAGGTAGACTAGCTAATGGAGATCCAGGTCAAAGTAATAACAGATTGGACTGTAAATGTTTAAATGCAACATGAAGTCTCTGTTTAAACTCTGACCACAGACCGTAAAAGTGTTGTCATTGTTATTGGTTCTTCAATGTTCAGAAATATTGACTGTTCTGTTATTTCTTATTGTAGCTGAGTGAGCTGTGACTTACATCTAAAATGAGTCTCTCTGGGGAGAGAGAGGAGGGGACCACTGCCTCTAAAATGAGTCTCTCTGGGGAGAGAGAGGAGGGGACCACTGCCTCTAAAATGAGTCTCTCTGGGGAGAGAGAGGAGGAGACCACTGCCTCTAAAACGAGTCTCTCTGGGGAGAGAGAGGAGGAGACCACTGCCTCTAAAATGAGTCTCTCTGGGGAGAGAGAGGAGGAGACCACTGCCTCTAAAATGAGTCTCTCTGGGGAGAGAGAGGAGGAGACCACTGCCTCTAAAATAAGTCTCTCTGGGGAGAGAGAGGAGGGGACCACTGCCTCTAAAATGACTCAAGACACCAGTTCTAAGAGGTAAGCGATTAATTGTAAATATATACAGTTCTCTTAAAGCTAGATTCCTTAACGGTGAAACCATCCGTTTGGGATGTTACAACAACAAAGATGTTACTACAAACAACGAACACAGTTTTCTTAACCTCTCGGACATCGTTGCACACGCTGCCGGATGCTCTTCTCCCTCCGGTGTCAACAAATCACTGTTCATCAGATATGAGGAGTTAGAGAGTCAAATGTGGTCAACTCTGAATCAGTAGCGGTGCGTGGGTAAAATCACTGGGGGAGGCAGCCATATTAAAACCCATGTGTTGTGATCATTTCATTGTGTGCTCTATAACCTGTTAATTCATATGCCTTGACACCGTGATATATACATTTTACATTTACATTTTAGTCATTTAGCAGACGCTCTTATCCAGAGCGACTTACAAATTGGTGCATTCACCTATAATATCCAGTTGAACAACCACTTTACAATAGTGCATCTAAATCTTATAAGGGGGGGGGTTAGAAGGATTACCTTATCCTATCCCAGGTATTCCTTGAAGAGGTGGGGTTTCAGGTGTCTCCGGAAGGTGGTGATTGACTCCGCTGTCCTGGCGTCGTGAGGGAGCTTGTTCCACCATTGGGGTGCCAGAGCAGCGAACAGTTTTGACTGGGCTGAGCGGGAACTGTGCTTCCTCAGAGGTAGGGAGGCGAGCAGGCCAGAGGTGGATGAACGGAGTGCCCTTGTTTGGGTGTAGGGCCTGATCAGAGCCTGAAGGTACGGAGGTGCCGTTCCCCTCACAGCTCCGTAGGCAAGCACCATGGTCTTGTAGCGGATGCGAGCTTCGACTGGAAGCCAGTGGAGAGAGCGGAGGAGCGGGGTGACGTGAGAGAACTTGGGAAGGTTGAACACCAGACGGGCTGCGGCGTTCTGGATGAGTTGTAGGGGTTTAATGGCACAGGCAGGGAGCCCAGCCAACAGCGAGTTGCAGTAATCCAGACGGGAGATGACAAGTGCCTGGATTAGGACCTGCGCCGCTTCCTGTGTGAGGCAGGGTCGTACTCTGCGAATGTTGTAGAGCATGAACCTACAGGATCGGGTCACCGCCTTGATGTTGGTGGAGAACGACAGGGTGTTGTCCAGGGTCACGCCAAGGCTCTTAGCACTCTGGGAGGAGGACACAAGGGAGTTGTCAACCGTGATGGCGAGATCATGGAACGGGCAGTCCTTCCCCGGGAGGAAGAGCAGCTCCGTCTTGCTGAGGTTCAGCTTGAGGTGGTGATCCGTCATCCACACTGATATGTCTGCCAGACATGCAGAGATGCGATTCGCCACCTGGTTGTCAGAAGGGGGAAAGGAGAAGATTAATTGTGTGTCATCTGCATAGCAATGATATGAGAGACCATGTGAGGATATGACAGAGCCAAGTGACTTGGTGTATAGCGAGAATAGGAGTGGGCCAAGAACAGAGCCCTGGGGGACACCAGTGGTGAGAGCACGTGGTGCGGAGACAGATTCTCGCCACGCCACCTGGTAGGAGCGACCTGTCAGGTAGGACGCAATCCAAGCGTGCGCGGTGCCAGAGATGCCCAGCTCGGAGAGGGTGGAGAGGAGGATCTGATGGTTCACGGTATCAAAGGCAGCAGATAGGTCTAGAAGGATGAGAGCAGAGGAGAGAGAGTTAGCTTTAGCAGTGCGGAGAGCCTCCGTGACACAGAGAAGAGCAGTCTCAGTTGAATGCCCAGTCTTGAAACCTGACTGATTAGGATCAAGAAGGTCATTCTGAGAGAGATAGCAAGAGAGCTGGCCAAGCACGGCGCGTTCAAGAGTTTTGGAGAGAAAGGAAAGAAGGGATATATATAGGACTAAAGGCCTAGACAATAATACACCGTGATATATAGGACTAAAGGCTGAGACAATAATACACCGTGATATATAGGACTAAAGGTCTAGACAATAAGACACAGTTATATATAGGACTAAAGGCTGAGACAATAAGACACTGTGGCAGAATAAATTCAACCACAACTTTGTTTTATCACAAAACCGGATAGAAACCTCTGTCCAGTGAAGTCCACAAAGCATATTGCATGTAACAAACAGTTACATGACCTACAGCATGGTCAAGTTAATGTTTCTGACATTTTCTGACCACTGAACAACTATTGATTTAGAACCACAGAGAGTTACAGCAAGTCACAAAGAAAACAGGAGCTGCTTCCACTGTTCCAACACCAGTTCAACCAAAAATAAGTCCAATCAACATAAGCTAAATATGATGTGGCTGTGTGTGTGCAAGTAGAAAGATAATGTTGACTCGCCCTAGTTGTAAAGAAACACAAATGCCATCCTCCTGTCTTTCATGTTGACAAAACAGTCTGTCACTCTGTCACACAGTACCCACTTTAATGAATGAATGGTTGGATCAGAATTGCCGTTATAATCATTAGCCATTACGGAGAATTAAGTAAAACCACAAGTCCAAATCCCTCTCTCCATCCATGGCTAATTTAGGAAAGGGCAAGATTTACCTAGCTGGAAAGCAAGCCACAACGAGGTGCAACAATTCAAGTTCTTCTGTCAATGAAATATGCTCTCAGTGGGATTTGATTGGAGTGAAGCCAAATCCAAACTGGCTTCCCTTGACACTGTTTTTTTGTGTGCCAGGACCATTCACAGTTAAGCTCACTCAGTTTAGCTCAACGCTGATTGGCTAATTTTTGTATACTCTTTTTGTCAAGGAATGCCAGATGCTCTCTGGCTTCCCTTGTCTTCAATGCTACAGAGTACACAGTGGCAGAATACCTGACCACCGCGACTGACCCAAAATTAAGGAAAGCTTTGACTATGTACAGAGTCAGTGAGCATGGCCTTGCTATTGAGAGGCTGCCATAGGCAGACCTGGCTCTCAAGTGAAAACAGGCTTTGTGCACACTGCCCACAAAATGAGGTGGAAACTGAGCTGCCCTTCCTAACCTGTCAAATGTATAACCATATTAGAGACACATATTTCCCTCAGATTACAAAGACCCACAAAGAATTCCAAAACAAATCCAATTTTGATGAACTTCCATATCTACTGGGTGAAATACCAGTGTGCCATCACAGCAGCACGATTTGTGACCTGTTGCTACAAGAAAAGGGCAACCAGTGAAGAACAAACACCATTGTAAATACAACCCATTGTCACACCCTGACCAGTAAAAGGGGTTATTTGTCATTGTAGTTTGGTCAGGGCGTGGCAGGGGGTGTTTGTTTTGTGTGTTTTGGTGTTTTTGGTTTAGGTTCTATGTTTTCTATTTCTATGTTTAAATCTAGTTTTCTATTTCTATGTTGGTTTTTGGCAATGACCTCCAATTAGAGACAGCTGGTTGTCGTTGTCTCTAATTGGAGGCCATATTTAGTTGTGTTTGTTTCACTTGTGTTTTGTGGGTGGTTATTTTCTGTATAGCCTGGGAGCCTTATGGAACTGTTTTCGTCTTTTGTTTAAGTGTTTTCTTTAAATAAATTAAGAAGAAGAGCACTTTACCCGCTGCGCCTTGGTCCAATCCTTACGACGCCCATGACACCCATATTCATGTTTATTTATTTTCCCTTTTGTACATTAACCATTTGTACATCGTTATAACACTGTACATAGCCATAATATGACATTTAAAATGTCCATTCCTTTGAAACGTGTGAGTGTAATGTTTACTGTAAATTTTTTATTGATTATTTCACTTTTGTTTATTATCTTTTTCACTTGCTTTGGCAATGTAAACATATGTTTCCCATGCCAATAAAGCCCCTTGAATTGAATAGAATAGATGTCCTACATGTTTAGAGACAGAGGGGGCGCTGTTTCACTCACTGAGATGCTTTCTCCTCTGAGATACATTCAGCCTCTTGTGAATTGAAGGAACATTATGAAATGCAGAGAGACGTAAGATGAATGGTTTTATTGTTTGTATTTTTTTTCTATTGGTCAATTTTTTTGGGAAGCCTGGCATCCATGAATACATGCCACTGCTCTGAGTTCAACTCGAGATACCCAGTACCACGAGTGTCTCATCTTTTATCCAGGTACATCTCTATGGCAACGAATCCTTCAGAATTAACCTAAGTGTTACACTACGAAGCAAGCTACAGCTACATCTACTCAGGCATTTATAAAGCTAGCCAGCTTCAGTTAGCCAGCCTCAGTTAGCCAGCTGCCGTTAGCCAGCTGCCGTTAGCCAGCTGCCGTTAGCCAGCTTCACTTAGCCAGCTTCAGTTAGCCAGCTTCAGTTAGCGTCACATTCCAGGTCAGGCTTCATCCATACTATGACGGTGGAAATTGCTCACCCGCCTGCCGCTATTAAAGCCAATTTCTGCTTGATCTGGCAATGTGGTATACGGTTCGGAGGTTCAGCCAGAAGAGGACTGGCCACCCCTCACAGCCTGGTTCCTCTCTAGGTTTCTTCCTAGGTTCTGGCCTTTCTAGGGAGTTTTTCCTAGCCACCGTGCTTCTACACCTGCATTGCTTGCTGTTTGGGGTTTTAGGCTGGGTTTTTGTACAGCACTTTGAGATATCAGCAGATGTAAGAATGGCTTTATAAATACATTTGATTTGATCAGTTAAGCAATTGTGGAGCCTCCAGAGGCTTGGAGGCCAAATTGAGCTTTGTACGGCGATGCCATGCACCTCCCAAATTTTGCAACAATGTGGCGGGCTCCGTATAGCTTCGCATTGACATGATTGGTTGATGGTAGGTGAGGGCGGGAGGTTTAAACTTCCTGATCAACAGCTCTGCTCTACTCAGCAAAGTGAAGAAGTATGAATGCCCTGACTTCTGGTCAATGCAGACGGCAGATTGACCATGCAGAGCCTTTTCACTCTAGCAGGCTTTTAACTGCTCGTGAATGAGGCACATTGCTAGTCGAACACCGAACACTTCGTTGAGATAATGCTGAAATATCAAATCCATGAGTGTAACGGCCGTCGTCAGAATTAGACCAAGGTGCAGCGGAGGATGTGTTCATCATTAGAATTTTAATTGACTGAACGAACACCATACAAAACTAAACAAAAACGACCAGAAACAGTTCTGTCAGGAAAACACACTTACAGAATACAATCACCCACTAAAACCCAAAGGAAAAACAGGCTACTTATGTGTGACTCCCAATCAGCAACAACAAACTACAGCTGTGCCTGATTGGGAGCCACACACGGCCCAAAACAAAGAAATACAAAAACATAGAAAAATGAACATAGAACGCCCACCCAATGTAACACCCTGGCCTAACCAAAATAAAGAACAAAAACCCCTCTCTATGGCCAGGGCGTTACAATGAGGCAGTAACAAATGTTCATTTGGGCCGAAATCACAATCAAAGAAAAGTTATCTTGCAAGTTCAGCAGACTATGTTGTGAAATAGGTTTTTAGAAGTTCCTCCTTTATTTTATTACTTAGCGTTAATGCCGACTTAGGATGCTTTGCTTTCATAAGCACACCAATCTGTTTAACAGCTTGTTGCATTGTGGCTGTAGACATATCATCCATAGAAGGTTTTGGTAGGCTGTCATTATAAATAAGAATTTGTTATTTATTTATTTATTTATTTATTTCACCTATATTTAACCAGGTAGGCTAGTTGAGAACAAGTTCTCATTTACAACTGCGACCTGGCCAAGATAAAGCAAAGCAGATCGACACATACAACAACACAGTTACACATGGAATAAACAAACATACAGTAGAAAAAGGCTATATAGTGTGTGCAAATGAGGTAGGATAACGGAGTTAAGGCAATAAATAGGCCATGGTGGCGAAGTAATTAAAATATAGCAATTAAACACTGGAATGGTAGATTTGCAGAAGATGAACGTGCAAGTAGAGATACTGGGGTGCAAAGGAGCAAGATAAATAAATAAATACAGTATGGGGATGAGGTAGTTGGATGGGCTATTTACAGATGGGCTATGTGCAGGTGCAGTGAAATGTGAGCTGCTCTGACAGCTGGTGCTTAAAGCTAGTGAGGGAGATATGTGTCTCCAGCTTCAGTGATTTTTGCAGTTCGTTCCAGTCATTGGCAGCAGAGAGCTGGAAGGAAAGGCGGCCAAAGGAGGAATTGGCTTTGAGGGTGACCAGTGAGATATACTTGCTGGAGCGTGTGCTATGGGTGGGTGCTACTATTGTGACCAGTGAGCTAAGATAAGGCAGGGCTTTACCTAGCAAAGACTTATAGATGACCTGGAGCCAGTGGGTTTGGCGACGAGTATGAAGTGAGGGCCAGCCAACGAGAGCGTACAGGTCGCAGTGGTGGGTAGTATATGGGGCTTTGGTGACAAAACGGATGGCACTGTGATAGACTGCATCCAATTTGTTGAGTAGAGTGTTGGAGGCTATTTTGTCAATGACATCGCCAAAGTCGAGGATCGGTAGGATGGTCAGTTTTATGAGGGTATGTTTGGCAGCATGAGTGAAGGATGCTTTGTTGCGAAATAGGAAGCCGATTCTAGATTTAATTTTGGATTGGAGATGCTTAATGTGAGTCTGGAAGGAGAGTTTACAGTCTAACCAGACACCTAGGTATTTGTAGTTGTCCACATATTCTAAGTCAGAACCGTCCAGAGTAGTGATGCTGGATGGGTGGGCAGGTGCGGGCAGCGATTGGTTGAAGAGCATGCATTTAGTTTTACTTGCATTTAAGAGCAGTTGGAGGCCACGGAAGGAGTGTTGTAATGGCATTGAATCTCGTCTGGAGGTTTGTTAACACAGGGTCCAATGAGGGGCCAGAGGTATACAGAATGGTGTCATCTGCATAGAGGTGGATCAGAGAATCACCAGCAGCAAGAGCGACATCATTGATGTATACAGAGAAGAGAGTCGGCCCGAGAATTGAACCCTGTGGCATCCCCATAGAGACTGTCAGAGGTCCGGACAACAGGCCCTCCGATTTGACACACTGAACTCTATCAGAGAAGTAGTTGGTGAACCAGGCAAGGCAGTCATTTGAGAAACCAAGGCTGTTGAGTCTGCCGATAAGAATGTGGTGATTGACAGAGTCGAAAGCCTTGGCCAGGTCGATGAATACGGCTGCACATTAATGTCTCTTATCGATGGCAGTTATGATATCGTTTAGGACCTCGAGCGTGGCTGAGGTGCACCCATGACCAGCACCCATGACCAGATTGCATAGCGGAGAAGGTATAGTGGGATTCAAAATGGTCGGTAATCTGTTTGTTAACTTGGCTTTCGAAGACCTTAGAAAGGCAGGGTAGGATATTAAAGATATAGGTCTGTAGCAGTTTGGGTCTAGAGTGTCACCCCCTTTGAAGAGGGCGATGTTCGCGGCAGCTTTCCAATCTTTGGGAATCTCAGATGATATGAAAGAGAGGTTGAACAGGCTAGTAATAGGGGTTGCAACAATTCCAGCAGATAATTTTAGAAAGAGAGGGTCCAGATTGTCTAGCTCGGCTGATTTGTAGGGGTCCAGATTTTGCAGCTCTTTCAGAACATCAGCTGTCTGGATTTGGGTGAAGGAGAAATGGGGGAGGCTTGCGCGAGTTGCTGTGGGGGGGTGCAAGGCAGTTGGCCGGGGTAGGGGTAGCCAGGTGGAAAGCATGGCCAGCAGTAGAAAAAATCTTATTGAAACTCTCAATTACAGTGGATTTATCGGTGGTGACAGTGTTTCCTAGCCTCAGTGCAGTGGGCAGCTGGGAGGAGGTGCTCTTATTCTCCATGGACTTTACAGTGTCCCTGAACTTTTTTCAGTTTGTGCTACAGGATGCACATTTCTGCTTGAAAAGCTAGCCTTAGCTTTCCTAACTGCCTGTGTATATTGGTTCCTAACTTCCCTGAAAAGTTGCATATCATGGGGGCTAATGCACAGGATGTTTTTGTGCTGGTCAAGGGCAGTCAGGTCTGGAGTGAACAAAGGGCTATATCTGTTCCTAGTTCTACATTTTTTGAATGGGGCATGCTTATTTAAGATGGTGAGGAAGGCACTTTTGAAGAATAACCAGGCATCCTCTACTGACGGGATGAGGTCAATATCATTCCAGGATACCCGGGCCAGGTCGATTAGAAAGGCCTGCTTGCTGAAGTGTTTTAGGGAGCGTTTGACAGTGATGAGGGGTGGTCGTTTGACCACAGACCCAATTTGATGCAGGCAATGAGGCAGTGATCGCTGAGATCTTGGTTGAAAACAGCAGAGGTGTATTTGGAGGGCAATTTGGTTAGGATAATATCTATGAGGGTGCCCGTGTTTACAGCTTTGGGGTTTTACCTGGTAGGTTCATTGATAATTTGTGTGAGTTTGAGGGCATCAAGCTTAGATTGTATGATGGCTGGGGTGTTAAGCATGTCCCAGTTTAGGTCACCTAGCAGCACGAGCTCTGAAGATAGATGGGGGGCAATTAGTTCACATATGGTGTCCAGAGCACAGCTGGGGGCAGAGGGTGGTCTATAGCAAGCGGCAACCGTGAGAGACTTGTTTCTGGAAAGGTGGATTTTTAAAAGTAGGAACTCAAATTGTTTGGGTACAGACCTGGATAGTAAGACAGAACTCAGCAGGCTATCTCTGCAGTAGATTGCAGCACCGCTGACTTGCCTGACTTGTCTAGCTAAATAAAGGTTAAATAGAAAAATAAAGGCTCTGCATGGTCAATCTGACGTCTGCATTTGCCATGCAGCATTTTACGGTGATACGGCCTTTGTAGAAGTCAGGGCGTTCATACTTCCTGTTCTTTGAGGAGCAGTGCAGAGCTGTTGTCAAGGAAGTGATTTTGTGTTTAAACAGGACATCCCGCCCCCACCTACCGTCAACCAATCATGTCAATGCAGAGCTATATGATTAATCCAATCTTTAAATCGGTCATCTTCCTCAAATGAAGGGGAGGATGACCCAATCTGTGTGAGAGGAATGGTATCTGATTTCATAGGTCCTCAACTAGTGGCTCAGACACTTCATTCAGGATAAGTGGAGTTAGCTCTGAGTTTAACCTGCCTAAATGAACAGTTTGGGGTTCGACTAGCCATGTGCGACATACAGTTATAAGCCTACTAGACTTAGCAGCGGACGTATACACTATCATAGTATGGATGAAGCCGGACCTGGAATGTGAAGCTAACTGAAGATAGCTAGCTAACTGAAGCTGGCTAGCTAACTGAAGATGGATAGCTAACTGAAGATGGCTAGCTAACTGAAGATGGATAGCTAACTGAAGATGGCTAGCTAACTGAAGATGGCTAGCTAACTGAAGATGGCTAGCTAACTGAAGATGGCTAGCTAACTGAAGATGGCTAGCTTTATAAAAGACAGAGTAGATACCACTCAGTGCTGCTGTTTTCCCAATTGTGGATTCATTTAAAAAGAAACATCTGGATTTATACAGTAGAAGGTCCATTATACAGTTGTTAAAATGAAGTTGATGAGATATTGATGAGGTGATCTGTCTCCCTGTTTTGTTCAGTGTCCAGAAGCCCAGAGCAGAGTCCCCTACAACCAGCCTGCTATCAATGAAGAGTGATCAGCCACCTGCTTTCAGCCAGGAACCATTACCAGATGACAATAAGGAAGTGGAGAGTTTGGACAGTGAGGATCCATTAAATATCACACACAACCTTCTGGACGGAAGAAGTAAGACTGTATTTCATACAATATTACAAAGAACGGTACAAAGGCATATATAAAACACACACACAAAGTTATGAGTCCCAACTCTCATTGTTTTCCTACAGGTCAAACTCTGCTGACAGTCCAACAAGACATTAAGGCTAAACTGAAACACAAGTATCAACACGTATCTGAAGGAATTGGACACCATGGAAACCAAATTCTGTTAAAGGACATCTACACAGAGCTCTACATCACAGAGGGTGGAAGTGGAGGGCTCAATAATGAACATGAGGTTAGACAGATAGAGATGGCATCCAAGAAACAAACCACACAAGAGACACCAATCAAATGCAACGACATCTTCAAGCCTTTACCTCAACAAGACAAACCTAGCAGAACTGTGCTGACAAAAGGAATCGCTGGCATTGGAAAAACAGTCTCTGTGCAGAAGTTCATCCTTGACTGGGCAGAGGGAAAAGCAAATCAGGACGTTCATTTCATGTTGCCTCTTCCTTTCCGTGATCTGAACCTGAAAAAGGACCAATACAGTCTGATGCAACTTCTTTCCCACTACTTCCCAGAGCTGAAAGAGATTGACAGCATTGAAGATGGTGAAACCAAAACTGTTTTCATTTTTGATGGTCTGGATGAGTGTCGACTTCCTCTAGACTTAAAAAACAATGAGAAGTGCTGTGATGTCACGAAGCCAACCTCAGTGGACGTGCTGCTGACAAACCTCATCGAGGGGAATCTGCTTCCCTCTGCTCTCGTCTGGATAACCTCACGGCCTGCAGCAGCCAATCAGATCCCTCCTGAGTGTGTTGACCAGGTGACAGAGGTACGAGGGTTCAATGATCCACAGAAGGAGGAGTATTTCAGGAAGAAAATCCCAGATCAGAATCTGGCCAATGATATCATCAAACACATGAAGACATCAAGGAGCCTCCACATCATGTGCCACATGCCAGTCTTCTGTTGGATATCAGCCACTGTCCTTGAGATGATACTAAAAGAGGCAGAGAAGGATGAAGTCCCCAAAACTCTGACCCAGATGTATTCACACTTCATGCTCATCCAAACCATTGTGAAGAACAAGAAGTACAACAAAGCAACAGAGACAAACCCAAGGGAACTGTCTCAGTCAGACAAAGAGATGATCCTGAAACTGGCAAAGCTGGCTTTCCAACAGCTGCAGAAGGGCAACCTGATCTTCTATGAGGACGGCCTGAGAGAGTGTGGCCTTGATGTCACAGAGGCATCAGAGTACTCAGCATTGTGTACAGAGATCTTTAAGGAAGAATCTGGGCTGTACCAAGACAAGGTCTACAGCTTTGTGCATCTGAGCATTCAGGAGTTTCTAGCAGCAGTGCATGCTTTAGAATCATGTCTGGACAAGAAGGAAAATGTTTTCTCCCCCACTAGTGATGATAAAGAGAAGGAGTCAATCCAGTTGTCTGACTTACACAGGAGAGCGGTGGACCAGGCCATGAAGAGTGAGAATGGACACCTGGACCTGTTCCTCCGCTTCCTTCTGGGTCTCTCACTGGAGTCCAATCAGAATCTGTTACGAGGCCTTCTGACACAGACAGGAAGTACCACACAGACCAATGAGGAAACAGTTGAGAGAACAGTCAGGTACCTTTCAAACAACATCGAAAGGGAATCCTCACCAGAAAGGATCATCAACTTGTTCCACTGTCTGAATGAACTTGGTGCCAACTCTCTAGTTGAAGACATGCAGACCTCCCTGCGATCAGGAACTCTTTCAGAAACAAGACTAAAACCTGACCAATGTTCAGCCCTGGCCTACCTGTTACTGATGTCAGAGGAGGTGCTGGAGGAGTTTGACCTGAAGACATACAACACATCAGAGAAAGGTTATCAGAGGTTGCTGCCGGTAGTGAAAACCTGCAAGAGAGCACTGTAAGTTCTGTTATTGAGTTGATGTTTACAGTATCATTATAATGAAGGATTTTTATATCTAACAGATTATCTCCTCTCTCCAGACTGGATGGCTGTACCCTCACATATGAATCTTGCGAATCTCTGGCCTCAGCTCTGCAGACACCAAACTCCCCCCTGAGAGAACTGGACCTCAGCAACAATGACTTGGGAGACAGAGGAGTGAAGCTGCTCTGTGTTGGACTAACCAGTCCACTCTGCAACATACAGACACTAGTGTGAGTTAAATATCTTCAGTATCCACTGTCTTTATAGTGTTTATATATTTGTAGTAATTATTTGTTATTATCTTTTACATTTTTTTGGAACATCTTGTTAAATATGCAGAAACATACATACGATGTGATAATTATATGTGACTAATGTTAAATATCTTGAGTGAGTTAGTGTGTTTTTAACATAGTCTAATCATGTCCTTCTGTTATTGTCTTAATGCATCTCATTATTCTTAAAGCTTTGCATATTTAACAGTGTATCGACATATCTCCTCTCTCCAGACTGGATCGCTGTGAACTCACATATGAATCCTGTGAGACTCTGGCCTCAGCTCTGCAGACACCAAACTCCCCCCTGAGAGACCTGGACCTCAGCTACAATGACCTGGGAGACAGAGGAGTGGAGCTGCTCTGTGTTGGACTAACCAGTCCACTCTGCAACATACAGACACTTGTGTGAGTTAACTTTCTTCAGTAGCCACTGTCTTTATAGAGTTTATATATTTGTAGTTATTATTTGAACATCTTGGTAACTATGCAGAAACATTCATCAAATGTGATAAATATATCAAACTAAGGTTAAATATCTTGAGTGAGTTAGTTTATATTTTCTTCTAAACACATTCTATAGGAACCAAGACTTAAAAATAACTGATATTGGTCACAAGATGGAGGGAATGTTGGAATATAACTAACAAAATTAAAGTTAGCAAAAATATATGATTAATCCAGTATAAAATAATGTATAGAGTTTATTACACCAGACAAAATTAACAAATTCTACAGCAGAACGACAGTCATCTTCCAAAGGTGGTGAAGTGGAAATCTTTACCAAGGAACACCTTCAGTGCTCGGTTGTCTCCACCAAGTCTGTCCCCAAACAATTTGATTTGCTGGTTTTAAGCATTAAACTTTAAAATAGCTCTTTGTTGACTGTTGCTGGGTGCTCGTCCTCCTTCAGCACCGGCCTGTTAAATCTAGACCTGGTTTCCTCTATCAGGCCTGTTAAATCTAGACCTGGTTTCCTCTATCGTAATCGCTCCTCTTTCACCCCAGCTGCCAAACTAACCCTGATTCAGATGACCATCCTACCCATGCTAGATTACGGAGATATAATTTATAGATCGGCAGGTAAGGGTGCTTTCGAGTGGCTAGATGTTCTTTACCATTCGGCCATCAGATTTGCCACCAATGCTCCTTATAGGACACATCACTGCACTCTATACACCTCTGTAAACTGGTAATCTCTGTATACCCACCGCAAGACCCACTGGTTGATGCTTATTTATAAAACCCTCTTAGGCCTCACTCCTCCCTATCTGAGATATCTACTGCAGCCCTCATCCTCCACATACAACACCCGTTCTGCCAGTCACATTCTGTTAAATGTCCCCAAAACACACACCTCCCTGGTTCGCTCCTCTTTTCAGTTCGCTGCAGCTAGCGACTGGAACGAGCTTCAACAAACACTCAAACTGGACAGTTTTATCTCAGTCTCTTCAGTCAAAGACTCAATCATGGAGACTCTTACTGACAGTTGTGGCTGCTTTGTGTGATGTATTGTTGTCTCTACCTTCTTGCCCTTTGTGCTGTTGTCTGTGCCCAATAATGTTTGTACCATGTTTTGTGCTGCTACAATGTTGTGTTGCTATCATGTTGTTGTCATGTTGTGTTGCTACCATGTTGTTGTCATGTTGTGTTGCTACCATGTTGTTGTTATGTTGTGTTGCTACCATGCTGTGTAGCCATGTGTTGCTGCCTTGCTATGATGTTGTCTTAGGTCTCTCTTTATGTGGTGTTGTGTTGTCTCTCTTGTCGTGATGTATGTTTTGTCTTCTATATTTTTTTTATCCCAGCCCCTGTCTCCGCAGGAGGCCTTTTACATTTTGTTAGGCCATCATTGTAAATAAGAATTTGTTCTTAACTGACTTTGCCAAGTTCAATAAAGGTGAAATAAAAAGTTCTGTTCAGTTTGTCCCCTCCTGCCATCCCTATATAGGGCTGTTCTGTTCAGTTTGTCCCCTCCTGCCATCCCTATATAGGGCTGTTCTTTTCATTTTGTCCCCTCCTGCCATCCCTACATATGGCTGTTCTGTTCACTTTGTGCCCTCCTGCCATCCCTATATAGGGCTGTTCTGTTCAGTTTGTCCCCTCCTGCCATCCCTATATAGGGCTGTTCTGTTCAATATATCCCCTCCTGCCATCCTTACATATGGCTGTACTGTTCAGTTTGTTCCCTCCTTGTCACGGCTGTCAAAAGGAGAGGACCAAGGTGCAGCGTGTGTGTCGTTCCACATTTTATTTACTCTGTGAAACTTTGCAATACATAAATAAACTGAAAAAACAACAAACCGTGATGCAGAGGAGAAACAAACAATACTCTAAATAATCACCCATAAAACCCAGGAAGAAAAACCCCTACTTAAGTGTGATCTCCAATTAGAGACAACGAGGACCAGCTGCATCTAATTGGAGATCATCCCAAACAAACCAACACAGAAATAGAACACATAGAATAAACAAACAAAAAAAACACCCCCTGTCACGCCCTGACCTACTCTACCATAAAAAATAACATCTTACTATGGTCAGGACGTGACACTCCTGCCTAAATGAAAATAAATAAACAAAAAATGTCTTAAATGTAAAACTAACAATGAGTCAATAATTCATGCTTTCTGGGAATGCTATAATTCCAAAAGTTATGGGCGGAGTTAGAAGTTGTCTGTCAGAAGTATTACAATGTAAACACACTTTTAATCCGTCTGTCTGCATATTTCATGACATGGCATATGGTAGTGTAGAGAGATTCCCAATGAGCTGGATGATTCTCTTCTCATCACTCATCTTGTAAAAAAGTATACTAAAAATATATAAATAAATAAATATATATAAAAAAAATTAAAAGGGTTGTAAAAAGTATGTTTTTAACATTGGTTAATCATGTCCTTCTGTTATTGTCTTAATGCATCTCATTATTCTTAAACCTTTGCATATTTAACAGTGTATTGATATATCTCCTCTCTCCAGACTGGATGGCTGTAAAATCACATATGAATCCTGTGAGACTCTGACCTCAGCTCTGCAGACACCAAACTCCCCCCTGAGAGAACTGGACCTCAGCTACAATGACCTGGAAGACAGAGGAGTGGAGCTGCTCTGTGTTGGATTAACCAGTCCACTCTGCAACATACAGACACTAGTGTGAGTTAAATATCTTCAGTATGAGCTATTATGTGGATGTTTTAAACATGTGTTAATCATGTGCTCTTCTGCCCTCTAGTCTAGGTCAGTGTGGTCTGACAGAGGGTTGCTGTTCAGATCTGGCCTCAGTCCTGAGTTCACCCAACTCACAACTGAAACAACTGGAGCTGAGAGACAATGACCTGCAGGACTCAGGAGTTACACTGCTGTCTGCTGGACTGGAGGATCCAGACTGTAAACTACACACACTGGGGTAAGTATAGCTGTTTCAGTCAGGTCTGTACTGAGCTGAGTTACACTGCTGTCTGCTGGACTGGAGGATCCAGACTGTAAACTACACACACTGGGGTAAGTACAGCTGTTTCAGTCAGGTCAGTACTGAGCTTAGTAAAACAAGTACTGTGAAAATCTAATGTTTCATCACAATGTTTGTGTCATGGACAAATGTATTGGTGTCCTACAAGATGATTGACACCAGTACACCAACCTAGACAGCTGTTGTGTGTCTCTCTGTAGGCTGTCTGGCTGTCTGGTCACAGAGGAGGGCTGTGCTGCTCTGTCTTCAGCTCTGAGGTCAAACCCCTCCATCCTGAAAGAGCTGGACCTGAGCTACAATTACCCAGGAGACTCTGCAGGAGGACTGCTTTCAGCTGCTCTGGTGGATCCCACATATAAACTGATGAAGCTGAAGTAAGTCAGAATAGATGTCCTAATAGTGTGAGCAGTGGTTGTGTCATATGTAGTGTGGTAGGGTCAGTAACATGAGGACATGATGGAAGAATTAAGGGGAAGTTTACTCAGCAGGCTGAGCACTCCAACACAGCATACATCATAACCACATGAATTCTCTTCTTCTGCATCTCTGATATCCTGTTGGAATTGTACTCCATTCTGTATGTAGTAGGTAGGATAGAATACCTGTATGTCTCTAGTAATGAATTGTACTCCGTTCTGTATGCAGTATGTAGGATAGAATACCTGTATGTCTCTAGTAATGAATTGTACTCTGTTCTGTATGCAGTAGGTAGGATAGAATACCTGTATGTCTCTAGTATTGAACTTGGATAGTGCACCAGAACACAACAATATGGTTTAAATGTTGACTGCTTTATTAGGTCTTTGTCAGTCAATAACCTGTTTCTCCTACAGTGTGGATCATGGTGGAGAGTGCAGGCTGAAATCAGGGCTGAGGAAATGTACGTCTCTTCAATCCTAATTAACTGTATTTTTAGAACTATAGTAACAGAGTAACTAATCAATACTTGTTCTGTACCTACAAAACAACATTTTATATGAAGATGTGGTTTGATTAAACTCTCCTTTTGTCTACAGATGCCTGTCATCTCACCCTGGACCCAAATACAGCAAACCCAAACCTGATACTGTCTGAGGGGAACAGGAAGGTGACATGTGTGGTGGAGGATCAGCATTATGAAGACCATCCAGACAGATTTGACTGTAGTCCCCAAGTTCTCTGCAGAGAAGGCTTATCTGGATGTCGTTATTACTGGGAGGTGGAGAAGGATGGTGGCAAGGCTGACATTGGTGTGGTGTACAAAGGAATGAATAGGAATGGATGGGAGGACGACAGTAAGATTGGAGGCAATAGGAAGTCCTGGAGTTTAGTCTGCTCTCACTGTGGTTATCACTTTAACCATCCTGGAGTCAGTAGATCCATCTCTGGTCCTGATTCTAACAGAGTTGGAGTCTATCTGGACTGGCCAGCTGGTACTTTGTCCTTCTATAGTGTGTCCTCCTCTGGTACACTGACACACCTTTACACAGAACACACCACATTTACTGAACCCCTCTATCCTGGGTTTGGGGTTTGCTCCTCCTCCTCCTCAGTGACCCTGTGTCAGATAGATGACCAACACATTCAGAGGTGAGTCATAGCAATATTTCATCATTTGTTTCATCATTTCTATAATTACATTAGTAGTGGTGTGTTTTAATGTGTTCTGTTGGACCTACAGACAGTTAGATTAGTAGTAGTGGTGTGTTTTAATGTGTTCTGTTGGACCTACAGACAGTTAGATTAGTAGTAGTGGTGTGTTTTAATGTGTTCTGTTGGACCTACAGACAGTTAGATTAGTAGTAGTGGTGGTGTGTTTTAATGTGTTCTGTTGGACCTACAGACAGTTAGATTAGTAGTAGTGGTGTGTTTTAATGTGTTCTGTTGGACCTACAGACAGTTAGATTAGTAGTAGTGGTGTGTTTTAATGTGTTCTGTTGGACCTACAGACAGTTAGATTAGTAGTAGTGGTGTGTTTTAATGTGTTCTGTTGGACCTACAGACAGTTAGATTAGTAGTAGTGGTGTGTTTTAATGTGTTAGTAGATTCCTGTCCTCTATTTAATTTCAGTCTGTTAAATAGAACAGCCTCTCTGTAATGTCATTCTCTCTCTAACCACTAGAGGGCATCAGAACCTTTTAAATAGAACAGCCTCTCTGTAATGTCATTCTCTCTGTAACCACTAGAGGGCATCAGAACCTGTTAAATAGAACAGCCTCTCTGTATCATTCTCTCTCTAACCACTAGAGGGCATCAGAACCTGTTGAATAGAACAGCCTCTCTGTAATGTCATTCTCTCTCTAATCACTACCTGGGGGTATGTAACTCATGATACCTGGTGACTTCACATCTCTAAGGGCTTTCCTCAAGATATGAAAGTTGACATAGTTGGTTATGTCACATTTAGGCAATGCGCCCTACATAGAGAGTTGTTCTCTCACCCCATATAAACTTGTTGTATGTCTTATGAAGACTGTATGCATGATATATAAAGCCTTTATAAGTTGTATTTAGTTTAATCACAGTCTATCCTTCTGCTTTACCAACAGTAGAGACCATGGTGGAGAGAGTTGGATCAAGCCTGGACCTGAGGACACCAGAGACCATGGTGGAGAGAGTTGTATCAAGCCTGGAACTGATAAATGTGAGTTAACTGATAATTGTTTTTTAATCAAAATAGTTTTAAAGCGTTCATTATACTTGAGTCCCAGGCAAGGAACACAATCATGATCTATTTGGTCAAAACAAACTTAAAGGTAGAGTCAGCGATATGAAATAGATGCACAAAGTAAACAGCATAGTGGGTCAATTTCTACAACAACTAAGAATGTTGGAGCGCAAGGCTAAACCTGTTTTGGTCCCGTGGCTAACACTCTGTAAGAGAGTGAAGAGAACCCTTCCACATGGGCAGATACTGTGTGTGACTGTGTGAGAGAGAAGTCAGGCATCTTGCTCATCACAATATCTGTGGTGATGCTCGTACATCATCATTTAGCTGACTCTACCTTTAAGCTCTCATCCTAGGATCTACCAGAAATCAGGCCCCCAACATCTACAAAACATGGACCAGAACGATGTTGTTTCCTGCTTCCACAAACATTAATTAATATAATGCTAATGTCAGATTATGGTAGGCTAATGAGTGTACTTTCTGAGACTGTTGATCACTTATATTCATTTTTATTACAAGTCTATTTAATAATTATTAATTCATTATTACATGAGATTGTCAGTTTTAAATAACTACTTTTGGCTTCAGGGATTCCTCAGAGCTGTAAGACTTGTGTCCATGTTGAGGTAAGTCATAATTTAAATTCTTACTTTTACATACCTGCAGGAGTCAGGCACAGTCTCAAAGCCAGGTGTGTATTCACCAACAATTCATACTGGGATATAAACAGTCCTGTGTTCTGCTTTAGTAATATAAACACAGTCTCAAAGCCAGGTGTGTACTGACCAACCATTCATACTGGGATATAGACAGTCCTGTGTTCTGCTTGTAGGCATGCAGGATTTTAGCTGTTGTCATATTTTGTCATTAGACAGTGTCGTGTCTTTGGGCACCATTAACTGAAGACATGTTTATCAAAATAACTCCCTGTAATTATTATCACGCGATTAAACTGATTAATTGTTAAACTGTAATTAACTAGGAGATCAGGGCACCAAGGAAAATATTCAGATTACAAAGTTATAATTTTCCTAATATAACTTTCCTATATTATAACATTGCCTACGGAGCTGTGAGGGGAACGGCACCTCCGTACCTTCAGGCTCTGATCAGGCCCTACACCCAAACAAGGGCACTGCGTTCATCCACCTCTGGCCTGCTGGGCCCCCTACCGCTGCGGAAGCACAGTTCCCGCTCAGGCCAGTCAAAACTGTTCGCTGCTCTGGCACCCCAATGGTGGAACAAGCTCCTTCACGACGCCAGGACAGCGGAGTCAATCACCACCTTCCGGAGTCACCTGAAACCCCACCTCTTTAAGGAATACCTGGGATAGGATATAGTAATCCTTCTAATCCCCCCCCCCCAAAAAAAAAAAAAAGATATAGATGTACTATTGTAAAGTGGTTGTTCCACTGGATATCATAAGGTGAATGCACCAATTTGTAAGTCGCTCTGGATAAGAGCGTCTGCTAAATGACGTAAATGTAAAAATATTGTACTATAGTATAGGCCGATTATCTTCTGGTTTAAATGGTGTATTTTACCTCGCTTCCAGTCTCATTCCAAACTTCGTAAATTGTTGTATCTGCACGAATCCAGCCTTTACTAAAAGTCATCCATACATCAATTGTCTTAAAATCATTTATTTACTAAACTAAGTAATTCACAGAAAGCATACAAACAGTTGGTTATCGTCACAAAGAATTGGTGGAGTAATGTGCCCTAGTGGGCTAAACAGGCATGGAGGCCTGTTAAACAAACAAGGGGGGTGGGGGCAGAGGACAAGACCCTACAGAGCTGATAAATATTAACCATTGATATGCTAATCCTTTGCACATGAACGCTCACTCATTCGGAAACAATTTCAGTCAATATATATATTTACGCTCAGTGTGTCGTCGATCTTCGTTAGAAAGGGTCTTTCAAAGCGACATTCATTAATTTGTTATGGATAGGAGGCAGTATTTTCACGGCCGGATAAAAAACGTACCGATTTAATCTGATTATTACTCCTGCCCAGAAACTAGAATATGCATATAATTATTAGCTTTGGATAGAAAACACTCCAAAGTTTCTAAAACTGTTTGAATGGTGTCTGTGAGTATAACAGAACTCATTTGGCAGGCCAAAACCTGAGAAGATTCCAAACAGGAAGCGCCCTCTCTGACCATTTATTGGCCTTCTTGATCATCTCTATCCAAAACAGGGGATCTCTGGCATAACGTGACATTTTCTGACGCTCCCATAGGCTCTCAGAAGGCGCCAGAACGTTGAATGATGACTTTGCAGGCCATGAATGAAAAACAGTAGTGCATTTGGATAGTGGTCGATCTGAGAACAATGAGACTGGGGGCGCGTGCACGAGAAGACTCCATGTTTTCATTTTCAGTCTTTGAACGAAAACAACGACTCCCGGTCGGAATATTATCGCTTTTTTACGAGAAAAATCGCATAAAAATTGATTTTAAACAGCGTTTGACATGCTTCGAAGTACGGTAATGGAATATTTTGACATTTTTTGTCACGAAACGCGCCGGGCGCGTCACCCTTCGGATAGTGTCTTGAACGCACAACAAAACGCCGCTATTTGGATATAACTATGGATTATTTGGAACCAAACCAACATTTGTTATTGAAGTAGAAGTCCTGGGAGTGCATTCTGACGAAGAACAGCAAAGGTAATCCAATTTTTCTTATAGTAAATCTGAGTTTGGTGAGTACCAAACTTGGTGGGTGTCAAAATAGGTAGCCATGATGGCCGGGCTATCTACTCAGAATATTGCAAAATGTGCTTTCACCGAAAAGCAATTTTAAAATCGGACACCGCGATTGTATAAAGGAGTTCTGTATCTATAATTCTTAAAATAATTGTTATGTTTTTTGTGAACGTTTATCGGGAGTAATTTAGTAAATTCACCGGAAGTGTTCGGTGGGAATGCTAGTTCTGAACGTCACATGCTAATGTAAAAAGCTGTTTTTTGATATAAATATGAACTTGATTGAACAAAACATGCATGGATTGTATAACATAATGTCATAGGAGTGTCATCTGATGAAGATCATCAAAGGTTAGTGCTGCATTTAGCTGTGGTTTTGTTTTTTGTGACATTATATGCTAGCTTGAAAAATGGGTGTCTGATTATTTCTGGCTGGGTACTCTGCTGACATAATCTAATGTTTTGCTTTCGCTGTGAAGCCTTTTTGAAATCGGACAGTGTGGTTAGATAAAGGAGAGTGTTGTCTTTAAAATGGTGTAAAATAGTCATATGTTTGAAAAATTGAAGTTTTCGGATTTTCGAGGACTTTGTATTTCGCGCCACGCCCATCATTGGATATTGGAGCAGGTGTTCCGCTAGCAGAACGTCTAGATGTAAGAGGTTAATGTCGTTATAGAATGGATGTTTCGTCGGTCTTCGCGTTTGATGATATCGAGTACTTAGCTGCAGACTAATAATTAATATCAAAGACTTGTTCTTATTCTGTCGGTATCGATAGTCAAAAGTTAACCTGTTGGGGGTAGGGGGCAGTATTTGCACGGCCGGATAAAAAACATACCCGATTTAATCTGGTTATTACTACTGCCCAGAAGCTAGAATATGCATATAATTATTGGCTTTGGATAGAAAATGCCCTAAAGTTTCTAAAACTGTTTGAATGGTGTCTGTGAGTATAACAGAACTCATATGGCAGGCAAAAACCTGAGAAGATTCCTTACAGGGAGTGGCCTGTCTGACAATTTCTTGGGCTTCTTGACTCTCTTTTTTCAAAACTGAGGATCTCTGCTGTAACGTGACACTTCCTACGGCTCCCATAGGCTCTCAGAAGGCGGGAAAAAGCTGAATGATGTCTTTGGAGCCCCTGGCTGAAAAACATTGGCGCCTTTGGATAGTGGTCGATCAGAGTACAATGAGACTGAGGCGTGTGCACGAGGCGACCCCATGTTTTTATTTTCTCTCTCTTTGAACTAAAAAAGGGTTTCCCGGTCGGAATATTATCGCTTTTTTACGAGAAAAATTGCAAAAAAATTGATTTTAAACAGCGGTTGACATGCTTCGAAGTACGGTAATGGAATATTTAGAATTTTTTGTCACGAAACGCGTCAGGCGCATCACCCTTCTTTACCTTTCGGATAGTGTCTTGAACGCATGAACAAAACAGAGGATATTTGAACATAACTATGGATTATTTTTAACCAAACCAACATTTGTTATTGAAGTAGAAGTCCTGGGAGTGCATTCTGACGAAGAACAGCAAAGGTATGCACTCCCAGAATGCACTCCCAGGACTTCTACTTCAATAACAAATGTTGGTTTGGTCCCAAATAATCCATAGTTATATCCAAACAGCGGCGTTTTGTTAGTGCGTTCAAGACACTATCCGAAAGGGTAAAGAAGGGTGACGAGCACGACGCATTTCGTGACAAAAAAATTCTAAATATTCCATTACCGTAATTCGAAGCATGTCAATCGCTGTTTAAAATCAATTTTTATGCGATTTTTCTCGTAAAAAAACGATAATATTCCGACCGGGAAACCCTGTTTTCGTTCAAAGACAAAAAAATAAAAACATGGTGTCGGCTCGTGCACGCGCCTCAGTCTCATTGTTCTCAGATCGACCACTATCCAAATGCGCTACTGTTTTTCAGCCAGAGACAGCAGAGTCATCATTCACCGTTTTGCCGCCTTCTGAGAGCCTATGGGAGCCGTAGGAAGTGTCACGTTACAGTAGAGATCCTCAGTTTTCAATAAAGAGAGTGTAGAAGGCCAAGAAATGGTCAGAGAGGGCACTTCCTGTAAGGAATCTTCTCAGGTTTTGTCCTGCCAAATGAGTTCTGTTATACTCACAGACACCATTCAAACAGTTTTAGAAACTTTGGAGTGTTTTCTATCCAAAGATAATAATTATATGCATATTCTAGTTTCTGGGCAGGAGTAATAATCAGATTAAATCGGGTACGTTTTTTATCCAGCCGTGAAAATACTGCCCCCTAGCCACAACAGGTTATTCTAACCACGTTGTCCGATTTCAAAAAGGCTTTACGGCGAAAGCATAAAGTTAGATTATGTTAGGACAGTACATTGAAAATAGCTGTGTGTAATGTTTTGTCAATGCAAAGACAGGCTCACCAAAAGCCGAAAACCAGCAAAAATTATGCACTAACCTTTGACAATCTTCATCAGATGACACTCCTAGGACATTATGTTAGACAATACATGCATTTTCTGTTCTATCAAGTTCATATTTATATCCAAAAACAGCATTTTACAATGGCGTTGATGTTGAGGAAATATTTTCCCTCCAATACCGCCAGTCAATCAGCACAAAAAAATAAATAATTACTATTCGAAACCATTGGTAAAATATTATATTGTCATTCAAAGAATTATAGATTAACATCTCGTGAACGCAAACGCATTGCCAGATTTAAAAATAACTTTACTGGGAAATCACACTTTGCAATAAACGAGGTCCTGTCCTCAGAAAAATAGGCTTGGCGATACAGACTAGGCACCATGTTGGAGAGATCTAAAATCAAAAATACTATGTAAATATTGCCTTACCTTTGATTATCTTCATCAGAAGGCACTTCCAGGAATCCCAGGTCCATAACAAATGTAGTTTTGTTCGAAAAAGCTCATAATTGATGTCCAAAAAGCTCTGTGTTGTTAGCGCGTCCTGTAGGCTACTCAAAAACATGAACGTCGCCCTTCATCAAAGAGGGGAAAAAAAATATTTACGTTCGTTCAAACATGTCAAACGTTGCATAGCATGAATCATTAGGGCCTTTTTCAATCAGAACTTCAAAAATATTCAAGGCGGACGATTGCATTCTCTTTTAAAACGTATTGGAACGAGAGTACCCAAACATGCACTCGCGCGCCAGAGTAGTATTGGCCATCCGCTTATGACCAACGTTCCAAGTCTCTTGTTCGGTCAGTTTTCACAGTAGAAGACTCAAACCCCTTTGTAAAGACTGGTGACATCTAGTGGATGGCGTAGGAAGTGCTCAATGATTAATGAGTCCCTGTGTGTTTCAATGGCATAGGCTTAAAAGTAATTCAACACATCAGATATCCACATCCTGTCAGAATTTGTCTCAGGGTTTTGAATGCCATATGAGTTCTGTTATACTTACAGACACCATTCAAACAGTTTTAGAAAATTCAGAGTGTTTTCTATCCAAATCTGTTAATAATATGCATATCCTAGCTTCTGAGTTGGTGTAGGAGGCAGTTAAAATGGGCACATACTTTTTTCAAAATTCTCAATACTGCCCCCTAGCCCCAACAGGTTTTAATGTTCTGTTAGGTCTTATTTAAGAGGGGTGTTTTTGTCATGGGATTTGTGGGAAGTTGTTTTTGCACTGCTGTGTGTAGTTCATAGCTCAGCCATCACGGCTAGCTATTTTGACACCCGCCAAGTTCGGGGCTCACTAAACTCAGAATTACTATTAGAAAAATTGTATTACCTTTGCTGATCTTCGTCAGAATGCACTCCCAGGACTGCTACTTCCACAATAAATGTTATTTTTGTTCCAAATAATCCATAGTTATGTCCAAATACATCCGTTTTGTTTGTGCGTTCAGGTAACTATCCGAGCGCATTTCGAGACCAAAAAAATCGAAATGTTACATTACCGTACTTAGAAGCAGGTCAAACGCTGTTTAAAATCAATTTTTATGGTATTTTTCTCGTAAAATAGCGATAATATTCCAACCGGACAATAGTGTATTCATTCAAAGAGGAAAAGAAAAAACTGCGTGCTCACGTGAATGCGCATATCCAATCTCTTTGTCACCAGGCAGACCACTGACAAACTGAGCTACTCTACTCTGCCCAGAGACAGAAGACGCCTCAATCCGCTTTTTGAAGGCTTATGATAGCCAATGGAAGCCTTAGAAAGTGCTACGTAACCCCACAGATACTGTTGTTTCGATAGAGAATCAAAAGAAGAACTACAAATTCTCAGACAGGCCACTTCCTGCTTGGGATTTTCTCAGGTTTTTGCCTGCCATATGAGTTCTGTTATACTCACAGACACCATTCAAACAGTTTTAGAAACTTCAGAGTGTTTTCTATCCAAATCTACTAATAATATGCATATTCTCGTTTCTGGGCAAGAGTAGTACCCAGTTTAAATCGGGTATGTTTTTTCATCCGGCCGTGAAAATACTGCCCCCTATCCCAAACAGGTTAAAGAACTTTCTTATTGAAACTTCCATTGAGCATGCTTTTTAGTCCAGCACTAGACTCAATCTGTGTCCAGGAAACAGGCCCCATATGTATTACTGACATGCTTGTCCTTGTTCAGGACTCCACACACTGGCTTCAGATTGAACCCTTTAGTTCCACTGTCCAGGGAGTGACAATGTTCAGGTAAAATAACTACTTTTAACATTTCATTCCACTTGCTAGTGTATTTCCCCATTACCTTTGGGAATTGTCTTCTAATCCAACATCTCCATTTGACGATTGACCCTCTACCATATCTTGTTGTTGCCCTCAGACACAGGACACCCAAAGGGAGTTATGAGTGCACAGTGTCTGGGCTCCGCTGGCTGTGTGAGAGAGATGTCATTCTGAAGTATCACTTCAGGAACTGTGAACCCTACAGTCACCTTCTGAAAGACATGCAGTACACACAAGGTGGTCCATTGCTGGACATCACTATGGAGTTAGGTGAATTGGAGGAAGTTCATCTGCCACACTTTGTCTGTTTAGGTAAAACCATATAGAAATAGTATTCAGAAAGACATTTCCATGTAACTGAGTTTCACTTCCTGAATGAATGAATGAACTATTCTGGGAGTTTGAGTTTACTGTGATCCGGTACTGCATATTCTTTGTGTTTTAGTTGGATGAATAATACAATATTTGTCTTTCTGTCTCCTTTTTATTGTGTTGTTCAGGGACCAACCCTTCCCTGAGGAATGAGATGAAGATTCTTCATGTAGAGGAACATGGAGTGTCTTTAGAGGAAGTGCATGAGGTCACCAGATTCCATGCTAAAATTCTCCATCCCAAGTTCTCACTTATCTCTGTTATACTAAGATTACTGTCTTGGAACGTAGATGTCCACTGTGACGTGGTCCTCTATATGGCAGTTAAAAGGTCAACAGTCATTTCAAGGCTGTACCTGCTCCTCAGAAACTCCAGTCAGAAAGAGGTGAGGCACTTTCACTGAAGTGACAACAGTATGTTGAAACTTACTGAAGGAAAGCTGATAGTTTGTTGAAAATCTCTAGATTACAAAGACAACATGCAGCTCTGTGAGAAATCTATTTCTGTTGTAACATTAATTAATACAATAAAAACTATGACTAACATTGGTTTCTCAGTGAGCTGTATGTTGTGTGAATTATGAGACTACATTGTTCTGACTACTACATTGCTAATTTTGTAGGCTATTCAGGAACGGGAGAAAAATCAGGTGTCCCAAGGATATTCGGAATTGGTCCTGTCAAGTCCAAACGGGCCCTTAAAGCTGAACAGTTGGTTTGCACTCAAGAATTCCCACTCCACTTCCATCAATCCAGAGGTGCAGTTTTAGCAGGCTGAGGACATGAATCTGTCATATTGTATATGAATAACTGGAATATCATTCTATTTCACTATTTCTTTCTCTCTCTGTTGTCGCAATCGTTGCACCATATGGCCTTCTACAGAAGATTCAGCTGTTACCTGCAGACACCACACCAAGCTGTTGTAAGATGATTATAAGAAACACAGGGGTTGACATTGAGATGGAGTTAATCGGGGATGATGAGAGGACTGTATGGAGAGATATGGTACCAATAGGTAGGAGAATATGTGATAAGAGAATTATCTAATGAAGGTAAATGAATCAATAATCCATTATGAATTAGTAGTTATGTAGCATGGATAATAAACTGTAAGTCAATGTACTGAATGTTAGTCCCATCAAGTCTAGACATGTGTGTGTGAGATACCGGGAGTAGCCTTCAAGGTTCTCCTAATCTATGGGGAAAGGAACAGGCAGTGCTGGAACAGTGGTGGGAGGTCAAGGAAGAGATACTGTTCACCTACTGTCTGTGCGTATGTGTGTGCATAGGTTATCTACGGTTGGTGTGGAGGTGTGTGCGTAAGCGGAGAGAGAGGATAAAATGAACATCTTTGTTATTTGGACCTCAGAACGTTCTCTGAATAAAGCCGTATGAACCTTTTGCAGGAAGCTGAGTCCATGCCTAATTATTAACCCAGTGTCTTACAAACCCCGGGGATTAGTCAAGGCTTGTTGATTGTTAATTATTATCATTAGGATAGAAAATTCCTTTGACAATATGTCAATCATAACTGTTATTTCTGACAGATGCTATTTAGAGTGATATAACCTATTTCTGTTTCTTTCAGATGAATACATCACTGAAACCCATTCAACTAGTAAGTAAACATGAGAGATACAAACCAATGACTTGAGGGCCAGTCAACATGGTTTACTGTAGGACCTGGACAGGTCCTGATTATAAAATACTGTCTTCAAGAACAATGACATCTCCTCCAGGACTTGATGTAGATTAACCTGGTTCTGAATGCCCCAATGACATCTCCTCCAGGACTTAATGTAGATTAGCCTGGTTCTGAATGACCCAGCCTGTTTTTCTATGTCTGTGAAACCGTCCCTAAATGTGAATATGTGATATGTTCAGGTCGTTATTGTAAAAGATCATGTTTTCTCAATACTTTTATTTTAGGAGTCTGCTTCTAAATGACTGAAATGTAAATGTACAAATGTAGTTATTTTGTAACCTGACTCTCTCAGGTGCTGTGTTGGGGGCAGGGCGTCCGGCTGAGAGCAGTCTGACTGGTTCTACAAAACTGCAGCTGCGTTCTCTACGGACAGAGTTTGTGAAACGAGTGTCAAGACCTGTCCTGAATGAACTGCTGGACGGACTCCTGCAACACACAGTCATCAACCAGGAGGAAATGGAGTCAGTGAAGGTGATAGCTGAGAGGGCAGAGAAGGCACGTGACATCATCGACATGGTGTTGAGAAAAGGAACTGAGTCAAGTTCTAGGATGATCAACCTTCTTGGGGAGCTGGACCCCTGTCTTTGGTCACAGCTTCAGATCAACAGTGTTGGGGTACCAACCTAATGGTAGAATGGATAGTAACAGTGTTGGCGTACCATCCTAATGGTAGAATGGATAGTAACAGTGTTGGGGTACCACCCTAATGGTAGAATGGATAGTAACAGTGTTGGGGTACCAACCTAATGATAGAATGGATAGTAACAGTGTTGGGGTACCAACCTAATGGTAGAATGGATAGTAACAGTGTTGGATTACAAAATACAAAAATAACTGTGCAAATGTTATGGAGACACAGTTTACAGTATTGTGTGAAAAAGTGTGTGTGACAACCCTCCCACTCTGTCTGCCGAAAATACAGAGTCCACATACACACACACACACACACACACACACAAACACACTGTGACGACCCTCCCATTCTGTCACACTGTGACGACCCTCCCGCTCTGTCACACTGTGACGACCCTCCCACTCTGTCTGCAGAATTCTTTCTCTTTGATCTTGTTTTCTTTAATAGGATGTCGGTGGGCAGAGCTGGAAGGGTCGTCAGTGAAATGGGACACACCTGGGCTCGGCTGTGTCCCGGGGATAAATACACCTTTCCCCCATTCATTGAGGAGACTCTCTCCACCCAGACACACTGTTGTTTTTGGTTGTGGCATTTTGGGGCTTCGTTGTGTTCATTTGTTTTGGCACCTTTCAACAGCCCTCATTATCACCATCTGTGAACACATCCACTCCCTTCCACTACTGACTACACACCCCATTGTAACTTGTATATAGTTGACTTTATTTAATAAATATGTTTTCTTTATCTCCACGTTGTCTCCCTCTTTGTTACAGGCTATGAGCCGGTTCATAACAGTGTATGAGAATAATAATCTTAATCATTTGGACCGGGGAGAACTGATCCTAGATCAACCCTCCTAATCAACACCATGGGGTGTATTCACTAGGAAACAGACCTGATCCTAGATCAACCTTCCTATTCAACACCATGGGGTGTATTCACTAGGAAACAGACCTGATCCTAGATCAACCTTCCTATTCAACACCATGGGGTGTATTCACCAGGAAACAGACCTGATCCTAGATCAACACTCCTATTCAACACCATGGGGTGTGTTCACTAGGAAACAGACCTGATCCTAGATCCACACTCCTATTTTACACCATGGGGTGTGTTCACTAGGAAACAGACCTGATCCTAGATCAACCCTCCTATTCAACACCATGGGGTGTGTTCACTAGGAAACAGACCTGATCCTAGATCAACACTCCTATTCAACACCATGGGGTGTATTCACTAGGAAACAGACCTGATCCTAGATCAACCCTCCTATTCAACACCATGGGATGTATTCATTAGGAAACAGACCTGATCCTAGATCCACACTCCTATTTTACACCATGGGGTGTGTTCACTAGGAAACAGACCTGATCCTAGATCAACCCTCCTATTCAACACCATGGGGTGTGTTCACTAGGAAACAGACCTGATCCTAGATCAACACTCCTATTCAACACCATGGGGTGTATTCACTAGGAAACAGACCTGATCCTAGATCAACACTCCTATTCACCACCATTGGGTGTATTCACTAGGAAACAGACCTGATCCTAGATCAACCCTCCTATTCAACACCATGGGATGTATTCATTAGGAAACAGACCTGATCCTAGATCAACCCTCCTATTCAACACCATGGGGTGTATTCACTAGGAAACAGACCTGATCCTAGATCAACCCTCCTAATCAACACCATGGGGTGTATTCACTAGGAAACAGACCTGATCCTAGATCAACCTTCCTATTCAACACCATGGGGTGTATTCACCAGGAAACAGACCTGATCCTAGATCAACACTCCTATTCAACACCATGGGGTGTGTTCACTAGGAAACAGACCTGATCCTAGATCCACACTCCTATTCAACACCATGGGGTGTGTTCACTAGGAAACAGACCTGATCCTAGATCAACCCTCCTATTCAACACCATGGGGTGTGTTCACTAGGAAACAGACCTGATCCTAGATCAACACTCCTATTCAACACCATGGGGTGTATTCACTAGGAAACAGACCTGATCCTAGATCAACACTCCTATTCAACACCATGGGGTGTATTCACTAGGAATCAGACCTGATCCTAGATCAACCCTCCTATTCAACACCATGGGATGTATTCACTAGGAAACAGACCTGATCCTAGATCAACACTCCTATTCAACACCATGGGGTGTATTCACTAGGAAACAGACCTGATCCTAGATCAACCCTCCTATTCAACACCATGGGGTGTATTCACTAGGAAATAGACCTGATCCTAGATCAACCCTCCTACTCAACACCATGGGGTGTATTCACTAGGAAACAGACCTGATCCTAGATCAACCCTCCTATTCAACACCATGGGGTGTATTCACTAGGAAACAGACCTGATCCTAGATCCACACTACTACTCAACATTTAGGATTACACTGAAGGCTTCCCCCCATTATGCTACAGGGGTGACTTAAATACACCCCTGATCTAACTGGGCTGTAATTCTTTGTTAATAATAGCAATGAAATTATATTGTTTTTGGTTCCTAAAATGGTTCCATAATGCTCTTGTTTAACTGGAGTTTTAACATGAGAGAGAGAAATAGGCTACAGAGCCAGTTAATATAGTCTTTGTTTCTGGGTAGTTCACTGGACATACACATGTCCATACGCCTCATACACACACATATATAAATACACACACACATATATACAGTGGGGGAAAAAAGTATTTGATCCCCTGCTGATTTTGTATGTTTGCCCACTGACAAAGAAAGGATCAGTCTATAATTTTAATGGTAGGTTTATTTGAGCTGTGAGAGACAGAATAACAACAAAAATATCCAGAAAAACGCATGTCAAAAATGTTATAAATTGATTTGCATTTTAATGAGTGAAATAAGTATTTGACCCCCTCTCAATCAGAAAGATTTCTGGCTCCCAGGTGTCTTTTATACAGGTAACGAGCTGAGATTAGGAGCACACTCTTAAAGGGAGTGCTCCTAATCTCAGTTTGTTACCTGTAAAAAAGACACCTGTCCACAGAAGCAATCAATTGATCAGATTCCAAACTCTCCACCATGGCCAAGACCAAAGAGCTCTCCAAGGATGTCAGGGACAAGATTGTAGACCTACACAAGGCTGAAATGAGCTACAAGACCATCGCCAAGCAGCTTGGTGAGAAGGTGACAATATTTGATGTGATTATTCGCAAATGGAAGAATCACAAATGAACTGTCAATATCCCTTGGCCTGGGGCTCCATGCAAGATCTCACCTCGTGGAGTTGCAATGATCATGAGAACGGTGAGGAATCAGCCCAGAACTACACGGGAGGATCTTGTCAATGATCTCAAGGCAGCTGGGACCATAGTCACCAAGAAAACAATTGGTAACACACTACGCCGTGAAGGACTGAAATCCTGCAGCGCCCGCAAGGTCCCCCTGCTCAAGAATACATATACAGGCCCGTCTGAAGTCTGCCAATGAACATCTGAATGACTCAGAGGACAACTGGTGAAAGTGTTGTGGTCAGATGAGACCAAAATGGAGCTCTTTGACATCAACTCAACTCGCCGTGTTTGGAGGAGGAGGAATGCTGCCTATAACCCCAAGAACACCATCTCCACCGTCAAACATGGAGGTGGAAACATTATGCTTTGGGGGTGTTTTTCTGCTAAGGGGACAAGACAACTTCACCGCATCAAAGGGACGATGGATGGGGCCATGTGCCGTCAAATCTTGGGTGAGAACCTCCTTCCCTCAGCCAGGGCATTGAAAATGGGTCGTGGATGGGTATTCCAGCATGACAATGACCCAAAACACACGGGCAAGGCAACAAAGGAGTGGCTCAAGAAGAAGCACATTAAGGTCCTGGAGTGGCATAGCCAGTCTCCAGATCTTAATCCCATAGTAAATCTGTGGAGGGAGCTGAACGTTCGAGTTGCCAAACGTCAGCCTCGAAACCTTAATGACTTGGAGAAGATCTGCAAAGAGGAGTAGGACAAAATCCCTCCTGAGATGTGTGCAAACCTGGTGGCCAACTACAAGAAACGTCTGACCTCTGTCATTGCCAACAAGGGTTTTGCCACCAAGTACTAAGTCATGTTTTGCAGAGGGGTCAAATACTTATTTCCCTCATTAAAATGCAAATAATTTTATAACATTTCTGACATGCGTTTTTCTGGATTTTGTTGTTGTTATTCTGTCTCTCACTGTTCAAATAAACCTACTATTAAAATTATAGACTGATCATTTCTTTGTCAGTGGGCAAACGTACAAAATCAGCAGGGGATCAAATACTTTTTTCCCCCACTGTATATATATAAATACACACTCACACCTGTTGTATATACAGTGGCAAGAAAAAGTATGTGAACCCTTTTGAATTACCTGGATTTCTGCATAAATTGGTCATCAAATTTGATCTGATCTTCATCTAAGTCAACAATAGACACACAGTCTGCTTAAACTAATAACACACAAATTATGTATTTTTCTTGTCTACATTGAATACATAATTTAAGTAGTGCACTATATAGGGAATAGGGCCCTGGTCTAAAGTAGTGCACTATATAGGGAATAGGGCCCTGGTCTAAAGTAGTGCACTACAAAGGGAATAGGGACCTGGTCAAAAGTAGTGCACTTCATAGGGAATAGGGCCTTGGTCAAAAGTAGTGCACTACATAGGGAATAGGGTGCCATTTGGTATAGACAGAGACTAAAGGCTGAGTGTTTAACAGTAAAAAGAGATTGAGAAATGACAACAGAGAAGTAGGTTAAAAGTAGGGAGAGCATCGATGCAGAGAGAGATGCCAGTGGAGAAAAGAGAGTGAGATACCAGTGGAGAAAGAGAGAGATACCAGTGGAGAATAGAGAGAGAGATACCAGCGGAGAAAAGAGAGAGATACCAGTGTAGGAGAGAGAGATACAAGTGGAGAAGAGAGATACCAGTGATTAAAGACTAACCAAAACCCAGCCATAAGTGACTGCGCAACAAGGGTCATGAGGAGTGTAGCTTGGTTTGACTTCCAAATGGCCCCCTAGTCACGATCTAGTGCATTACTGGTCAAAGGTAGTGCACTACATAGGGAATAGGGTACCATTTAGTACTCAGCCTTTAACTCAGGTGAGTATTCCACCACGCTTCTGTCTGTTCACCATTGGTTGGCTGGGAAGCCTGTAAGCATTCATCTAATACACACACATTAAAAATGACACACACACACACACACACACCACACACACACACACACACACACACACACACACACACACACACACACACACACACACACACACACACACACACACACACACACACACACACACACACACACACACACACACACACACAGAGAGAGAGAGAGAGCAGTAACGCAAAAACATCTCCTGCCCCTTGTCACTGAACAGGTAAACAAAAACCAGAACAGGTAAACAAAACAACAGGGTGAAGAAAAACAAACAGTTCAGTTCCGTTCATTCTGCATCGCTGATTATCAGTCCTCCGCCTGTCGCTAAGCAACGTTCACTAGGCTGACACTACAACCCAGCACCATGGATACAGGAAACCGGCCCATGTCCAGGTGTAGCATACAGGCCCATACAAATAGGCTCTAATCCCAACTGGCACCCTGTTCCCTATGAAGTGCACTACTTTAGACCAGAGCTGTGGGGGAAGCAGTACATTATATAAGGAGAAGGGTGCCATTTGAGGGTGTGACCATAGACTACAGTCAGAGTTTGTGTGATTGTCTCTGGTTTAGAGGTGACAGTCTAGTGTGCAGAGATGAGGGGGAGAGGGGAGTCTAGAGCTGTGTTCGAATACCCATACTAACATACTGTATACTACATACTTAATGAGTATATACTACATACTATTAGTTCATTTTAGTATACTGTATACTACATACTTAATGAGTATATACTACATACTATTAGTTCATTTTAGTATACTGTATACTACATACTTAATGAGTATATACTACATACTATTCGTTTATTTTAGTATACTGTATACTACATATCTAATGAGTATATACTACATACTATTAGTTCATTTTAGTATACTGTATACTACATACTTAATGAGTATATACTACATACTATTAGTTCATTTTAGTATACTGTATACTACATACTTAATGAGTATATACTACATACTATTCGTTTATTTTAGTATACTGTATACTACATATCTAATGAGTATATACTACATACTATTAGTTCATTTTAGTATACTGTATACTACATATTTAATGAATATATAGTACATACTATTAGTTCATTTTAGTATACTGTATACTACATACTTAATGAGTATATACTACATACTATTAGTTTTGGTATACTGTAACCGACCAGCTTTTTGCCTTCTCTACCGGAAGTTGATGCTGTTGCTATACAAACTCTTGCTAGCTAGTCAGTGTAACAAATTACTAGTTAGACATTGTTCGACTTTGGGTGTGTTATTAAATTAAATATGGAGTGCTGGACGCTCAGGCCGAGGAGTAGGGTTGAATTGAGCACTCTGGTGCTGCTGGAAACAATTTAATTACGCTTTTTTGCCGACGTTTACTGACACCGGCCATATTCAACGGGTGTTGAGCTGCTCGTAAATTCATTATTCTGCGCTCTGGTCTCTCAGGCGAGATGCTCTGAAATCGGAGTAGAGAGCCAGAGAGAATTTACTAAAGCACAACGACTATACCATTTAGCTAAGAATGACGGGAATAATCAAGTCAATAAACGTTGAGTAGTTAGTTAACCTGTAGTTAATATACTGGCACGTTTGATGTATAAGTAGCCAACTACTGTAACGTTAGGTAGGTAGCTAACATACCGGTACATACAGCTGTAATGATATGATATGTGGTTCGTAAGGACAACGTAGCTAGCAAATTGTCAGCCAGCATAACGTGTAAGGTAACTTATTAGAAAAGTCATTACTTTATTACATTGCTCAACATTTTCTTAACATTTGTCATAATTAGTTAAAACAATGAATTTGTATCCGCTCTCGTTGGACTTCGGCAACATATTTTCCGCCATTTTCTTCAAATCTGAAAACGTGAAGCCCCGCCCATTTCCTGAAGAATTGCATTATGGGCCCTAAAGTACGGAAGTAGTGTCCTCTGCGTTTAAACTTAATATTTTGGCGAATTTAGTACGACATCCGGGAACTTTTGGCATACTAAACGATATCATACTATGACCAATAAGCATACTATATACTCAAATCACGTCACAAATAGTACAGTTAGTGTGGTTAGTATGAGTATTAGAAAACGGACTACCATCTGAAATGAGACCCTATTGGAGGAGATGAGGGCAGTCTAGGATTACCATCTGAAATGACACCCTATTGGAGGAGATGAGAAGAGTCTAGGATTACCATCTGAAATGACATCCTATTGGAGGAGATGAGGAGAGTCTAGGATTACCATCTGAAATGACACCCTATTGGAGGAGATGAGGAGAGTCTAGGATTACCATCTGAAATGACACCCTATTGGAGGAGATGAGGGGAGTCTAGGATTACCATCTGAAATGACATCCTATTGGAGGAGATGAGGAGAGTCTAGGATTACCATCTGAAATGACACCCTATTGGAGGAGATGAGGAGAGTCTAGGACTACCATCTGAAATTACACCATATTGGAGGAGATTGTAAGCATGTATTGTAAGCATGTATTGGAAACATGTATTGTATATGTATTGTAAACGTGTATTGTATATGTATTGTAAATGTGTATTGTAAACATGTATTGTACATGTATTTTAAACATGTATTGGAAATGTGTATTGTATTTGTATTGGAACCATGTATTGTATATATATTGGAAACGTGTATTGTAACCATGTATTGGAAACGTGTATTGTATATGTATTGGAAACATGTATTGTATCTGTATTGTAAACATGTTTATGTTTTGGAAATGTGTATTATATATGTATTGTAAACGTGTATTGTAAACTTGTATTGTATATGTATTGTAAACGTGTGTTGTAAACGTGTGTTGCATATGTACTGTTAACTTGTATTGTAAGCATGTATTGTATTGTAAATGTGTATTGTATATGTATTGTAAATGTGTATTGTATATGTATTGGAAACATGTATTGTATTGTATTGTAAACGTGTATTGTATATGTATTGTAAACATGTATTGTATATGTATTGTAAACGTGTGTTGTATATGTATTGTAAACGTGTATTGTTTATGTGTTGTAAGCATGTATTGTATATGTATTGTAAACTTGTATATGTATTGTAAGCATGTATTGTATATGTATTGGAAACATGTATTGTGTATGTATTGTAAACGTGTATTATATATGAATTGTAAACATGTGTTGTATATGTATTGTAAACGTGTATTGTATATGTATTGGAAACATGTATTGTTTATGTATTGGAAACGTGTATTGTGTATGTATTGTAAATGTGTATTGTATATGTATTGGAAACATGCATTGTGTATGTATTGGAAACGTGTATTGTATATGTGTTGTAAACGTGTATTGTATATGTATTGGAAATATGTATTGTGTATGTATTGGAAACGTGTATTGTAAACATGTGTTGTATATGTATTATAAACGTGTATTGTATATGTTTTGTAAGCATGTATTGTGTATGTATTGTATAAGTATTGGAAACATGTATTGTATATGTATTGTAAGCATGTATTGTATATGTATTGGAAACGTGAATTGTATATGTATTGGAAACGTGTGTTGTATATGTATTGGAAACATGTATTGTGATGTTATTGGAATGTACTTGCTGTATTTGCATACTCACTGTGAATGTGTCTGGTTAACTGGCTCTGAGAATTTGGCATTCAACTTAAAACCACATAAATGTATTTTATGAATATATTGTGCAGTGTTGGCCTGTTAGAGGTTCATGAGAGAGGCTGAATATCAACACAACCACCTCAGTCTATCAGCAGCTTTCCTGTTAGAGGTTCATGAGAGAGACTGAATATCAACACAACCACCTCAGTCTATCAGCAGCTTTCTGTGTTGAAACAGGAAGTCCATTTATAAGGAAGTAGAGGAAAGGGTCTCTTATTATAGCTCGATGGTGCTGCTACTTCACTTCACCTCCGTTCCACCAGTATGAATAACCAAGACCTAGCAAGAATAAGGCCGTGACCCCGGCGATTGTCCTTCAAAATAAAAGTCCCACTATGATTGTGATTTTTCTTTTTTTTTTTACACATTCGTAACAATTTAGGAGGAAATGTTAGCAGACTTAGAAAAGGTATTTTCTAGTTTTCATATCCACTTTGTTATTATTCATTACCAGGGGCCTCATTTATTAATCATACGTAAGAGATAATCGGTATGTAAACCATGCAAGGGATCATTACCACGCAAAGTGTGAGATTTATCAATAGAAATGTTAGCTTGACAGTGTGCAGCCCCATTACCATGCATACGAACAGTGCCAAGGGGTGGAATAAGGGAACTGCTTGTCAAGTGTAGAATGGGGAAAGGGGGATACCTAGTCAGTTGAACTGAAATGTGTCTTCCGCATTTAACCATGAATCAGAGAGGTGCTGAGTCTGCCTTAATTAACATCCACGTCGTTTAACCCTGAATCAGAGGTGCTGAGTCTGCCTTAATCAACATCCAGATCATTTAACCATGAATCAGAGGTGCTGAGTCTGCCTTAATCAACATCCAGATCATTTAACCATGAATCAGAGGTGCTGAGTCTGCCTTAATCAACATCCACGTCATTTAACCATGAATCAGAGGTGCTGAGTCTGACTTAATCAACATCCACGTCATTTAACCATGAATCAGAGGTGCTGAGTCTGCCTTAATCAACATCCACGTCATTTAACCATGAATCAGAGGTGCTGAGTCTGCCTTAATCAACATCCACGTCATTTAACCATGAATCAGAGGTGCTGAGTCTGCCTTAATCAACATCCACGTCATTTAACCATGAATCAGAGGTGCTGAGTCTGCCTTAATCAACATCCACGTCATTTAACCATGAATCAGAGGTGCTGAGTCTGCCTTAATCAACATCCACGTCATTTAACCATGAATCAGAGGTGCTGAGTCTGCCTTAATCAACATCCACGTCATTTAACCATGAATCAGAGGGGCTGAGTCTGCCTTAATCAACATCCACGTCATTTAACCATGAATCAGAGGGGCTGAGTCTGCCTTAATCAACATCCACGTCATTTAACCATGAATCAGAGGTGCTGAGTCTGCCTTAATCAACATCCACATCATTTGCGCCCGGGGAACAGTGGGTTAACTGCCTTGCTCAGGGGCAGAACGACAGATTTGTATCTTGTCAGCTTGTGGATTCGATTTAGCAACTTTTCGGTTACTGGTCCAATGCTCCTACCCACCAGGCTACCTGCCTCCCCTAATATACTGTATGTTGAAAATGTGAATTCATGCAACATGCCTTGACAGGCTATATATAATTTGACCACATCAGTGCATTTGTTACGATAACAGTCAATATAAAGTACAGTAAATAGTTCAATTACAGTAAATAGTTAAATTAGAGGTGAAACTATTGTTGAAATACTATAATGGATGTTTTGTGGCATATTTTGTGTGTAGACAACGTTTACAAATGAGGCCCCTGGTATTTTCCATAGAGAAAAATACTTGAAATAGCTTATCTATTTCCTGCTGTGAACTGGGTCCAATTAAACGAGAGATGGGACGAATGGTAACCTCGTTGTAGACCTATATGCTACCTCGTGAGTATGAAACCATCACAGAAAAGGTGAGGAATTTATTATGCAACGATCATGGAAACGAAATAAATAATAGCCTAGGAAATAGATGGCTATTTCTAATTATTTTAAAACGCAAAGATAAACTAAATGGATGTTCTCTTTTCTCACTAACGGTAAATGATTACATCTTGTTATTGACCTTGTTATTGTTATGAATAAGCGTGTCCATCATATCCCACATTTACACTAAATACTAATCTACTGGTCTTCTGGAAATGCAATACTTCAACCACTAGAAACTGTGCATACACATGGTCTAAAGTTAGCGGGAAGGAGAGTGTGTGTGTGTGTCTGTCTGCGCGTGTGTTTTGTGTTTGTGTGTCTTCACATAAACCTATACCTGTTGAACCCGCCCAGTGTGTTGAAACAAGGAAGTACATTTATAAGGAAGAAGAGGCAGAACTGGACACTGTCGGTCGAAGAAAAATGTTTCTGAGGTTTGTAGCGTTCTTTTACCATTTTATGACAAAAAGTGTTTTGGAGAAGTTAGGCCATCGCAGAGAGAGGTGATTTAGGGGGTATGACATCCGCAGAATTGTTCAGTTATTACAATACTGATTTCAACTTTCAATAATGATCATTTTAGGCTTCCTTACATGATCAGCCTAGTCAATATGTATCAATGTTATATTATAGGCTACAGGGCTGTGAGGTAAGGTATGGGGTTATATTATAGTCTACAGGGCTGTGAGGTAGGGTATGGGGTTATAATATAGGCTACAGGGCTATGAGGTAGGGTATGGGGTTATATTATAGGCTACAGGGTTATGAGGTAGGGTATGGGGTTATATTATACTCTACAGGGCTATGAGGTAGGGTATGGGGTTATATTATAGGCTACAGCGTTATGAGGTAGGGTATGGGGTTATATTATAGTCTACAGGGTTATGAGGTAGGGTATGGGGTTATATTATAGTCTACAGGGTTATGAGGTAGGGTATGGGGTTATATTATAGTCTACAGGGCTATGAGGTAGGGTATGGGGTTATATTATAGTCTACAGGGCTATGAGGTAGGGTATGGGGTTATATTATAGTCTACAGGGTTATGAGGTAGGGTATGGGGTTATATTATAGTCACAGGGTTATGAGGTAGGGTATGGGGTTATAATATAGGCTACAGGGCTGTGAGGTAGGGTATGGGGTTATGTTATAGTCTACAGGGCTGTGAGGTAGGGTATGGGGTTATATTATAGTCTACAGGGTTGTGAGGTAGGGTATGGGGTTATGTTATAGTCTACAGGGCTGTGAGGTAGGGTATGGGGTTATATTATAGTCTACAGGGTTATGAGGTAGGGTATGGGGTTATGTTATAGTCTACAGGGTTATGAGGTAGGGTATGGGGTTATATTATAGTCTACAGGGTTATGAGGTAGGGTATGGGGTTATATTATAGTCTACAGGGTTATGAGGTAGGGTATGGGGTTATAATATAGGCTACAGGGCTGTGAGGTAGGGTATGGGGTTATATTATAGTCTACAGGGCTGTGAGGTAGGGTATGGGGTTATATTATAGTCTACAGGGTTATGAGGTAGGGTATGGGGTTATATTATAGTCTACAGGGCTGTGAGGTAGGGTATGGGGTTATATTATAGTCTACAGGGTTGTGAGGTAGGGTATGGGGTTATATTATAGTCTACAGGGCTGTGAGGTAGGGTATTGGGTTATATTATAGTCTACAGGGTTATGAGGTAGGGTATGGGGTTATATTATAGTCTACAGGGTTATGAGGTAGGGTATGGGGTTATATTATAGTCTACAGGGCTGTGAGGTAGGGTATGGGGTTATATTATAGTCTACAGGGTTGTGAGGTAGGGTATGGGGTTATATTATAGTCTACAGGGTTATGAGGTAGGGTATGGGGTTATATTATAGTCTACAGGGCTATGAGGTAGGGTATGGGGTTATGTTATAGTCTACAGGGTTATGAGGTAGGGTATGGGGTTATAATATAGTCTACAGGGTTATGAGGTAGGGTATGGGGTTATATTATATTCTACAGGGTTATGAGGTAGGGTATGGGGTTATATTATAGTCTACAGGGTTATGAGGTAGGGTATGGGGTTATAATATAGTCTACAGGGTTATGAGGTAGGGTATGGGGTTATGTTATAGTCTACAGGGTTGTGAGGTAGGGTATGGGGTTATGTTATAGTCTACAGGGCTGTGAGGTAGGGTATGGGGTTATATTATAGTCTACAGGGTTATGAGGTAGGGTATGGGGTTATGTTATAGTCTACAGGGTTATGAGGTAGGGTATGGGGTTATATTATAGTCTACAGGGTTATGAGGTAGGGTATGGGGTTATATTATAGTCTACAGGGTTATGAGGTAGGGTATGGGGTTATATTATAGTCTACAGGGTTATGAGGTAGGGTATGGGGTTATATTATAGTCTACAGGGTTATGAGGTAGGGTATGGGGTTATATTATAGTCTACAGGGCTATGAGGTAGGGTATGGGGTTATATTATAGTCTACAGGGTTATGAGGTAGGGTATGGGCGATTGATTTATTTGCGCTCTTTCACATCCCGGAGGAAGACGTGTGTCACGTCATCTAGTTTCTTTGTAGAAAAATAATTGTCCCTCTTGTCAATTCGGTAAAAAGTGACATGCGGTAATGGGCATTGAAACTAAATGTGACCGACAGACTTGATTCGGTCTTACGTAGCAACATTTGAAATTGTGTTTTTTACATTGGAAAAAAAGCAGAGACAGAGATACAAAATGGTATATCATACACTGCATTTGAGGAACAATGGGAAAGTAATTCTACTTTGAAAGTTGATAAACCTGAAACCCCACTTTTGTGAAAATGGCCCCTGAATGTTTTTGGTGCGCCTACTGGAGAGCTCTCCTTTGTCTCCACCCATTCAGCATTGTTCACACCCTCTTAAGCCTTAGCCCCACCCATCTGTTTAAGGATTCACATGTGAGGTCATGTGATAAACAGTGAGTAGTGTAGTAAAGATTAAGACTAAAAGTAGTAGCCTACAATAAGGAACAATCCCAGGTAAGCAGAAAGTGTCCAGATAAAAATATTGTAGAAATGTTAGATGATGCTAATCCAGACATTAAACTGATGGGTCATGTGACAGAAATGCTGTATCCCCCAGCCACATCTAGCTAAGTGGATGGGTCTCTACAGAAGGTGGAAACTGTACAGACAAATGGTTACTTACGTAGTAGCAATATCAGAAATATATTGTGTCAATATAAATAATATAAATAAATAAAAAAAAACAAGTGTCAATGTAGAGAAAGAACTACAGAATATACAGTATGTAAAATAACAATATCAATAACCATATCAGTGATACTGGTGATAGAGGAGGTAGATTGATATACAGTATGTAGAAGAACATTATCAATAACCATATCAGTGATACTGGTGATAGATGAGGTAGATTGATATACAATATGTAGAAGAACATTATCAATAACCATATCAGTTATATTGGTTATAAATGAGGTAGATTGATATACAGTATGTAGAAGAACATTATCAATAACCATATCAGTGATACTGGTGATAGATGAGGTAGATAGATATACAGTATGTAGAAGAACATTATCAATAACCATATCAGTGATACTGGTTATAAATGAGGTAGATAGATATACAGTATGTAGAAGAACATTATCAATAACCATATCAGAGATACTGGTGATAGATGAGGTAGATTGATATACAGTATGTAGAAGAACATTATCAATAACCATATCAGTGATACTGGTGACAGATGAGGTAGATAGATATACAGTATGTAGAAGAACATTATCAATAACCATATCAGTGATACTGGTTATAAATGAGGTAGATAGATATACAGTATGTAGAAGAACATTATCAATAACCATATCAGTTATACTGGTTATAAATGAGGTAGATTGATATACAGTATGTAGAAGAACATTATCAATAACCGTATCAGTGATACTGGTGATAGATGAGGTAGATAGATATACAGTATGTAGAAGAACATTATCAATAACCATATCAGTTATACTGGTTATAAATGAGTTACATAGATATACAGTATGTAGAAGAACATTATCAATAACCATATCAGTTATACTGGTTATAAATGAGGTAGATTGATATACAGTATGTAGAAGAACATTATCAATAACCATATCAGTTATACTGGTTATAAATGAGGTAGATTGATATACAGTATGTAGAAGAACATTATCAATAACCATATCAGTTATACTGGTTATAAATGAGGTAGATTGATATACAGTATGTAGAAGAACATTATCAATAACCATATCAGTTATACTGGTGATAGATGAGGTAGATTGATATACAGTATGTAGAAGAACATTATCAATAACCATATCAGTGATACTGGTTATAAATGAGGTAGATAGATATACAATATGTAGAAGAACATTATCAATAACCATATCAGTTATACTGGTGATAAATGAGGTAGATTGATATACAATATGTAGAAGAACATTATCAATAACCATATCAGTTATACTGGTTATAAATGAGGTAGATAGATATACAGTATGTAGAAGAACAATATCAATAACCATATCAGTGATACTGGTGATAGATGAGGTAGATTGATATACAGTATGTAGAAGAACATTATCAATAACCATATCAGTGATACTGGTTATAAATGAGGTAGATAGATATACAGTATGTAGAAGAACATTATCAATAACCATATCAGAGATACTGGTGATAGATGAGGTAGATTGATATACAGTATGTAGAAGAACATTATCAATAACCATATCAGTGATACTGGTGACAGATGAGGTAGATAGATATACAGTATGTAGAAGAACATTATCAATAACCATATCAGTGATACTGGTTATAAATGAGGTAGATAGATATACAGTATGTAGAAGAACATTATCAATAACCATATCAGTTATACTGGTTATAAATGAGGTAGATTGATATACAGTATGTAGAAGAACATTATCAATAACCGTATCAGTGATACTGGTGATAGATGAGGTAGATAGATATACAGTATGTAGAAGAACATTATCAATAACCATATCAGTTATACTGGTTATAAATGAGTTACATAGATATACAGTATGTAGAAGAACATTATCAATAACCATATCAGTTATACTGGTTATAAATGAGGTAGATTGATATACAGTATGTAGAAGAACATTATCAATAACCATATCAGTTATACTGGTTATAAATGAGGTAGATTGATATACAGTATGTAGAAGAACATTATCAATAACCATATCAGTTATACTGGTTATAAATGAGGTAGATTGATATACAGTATGTAGAAGAACATTATCAATAACCATATCAGTTATACTGGTGATAGATGAGGTAGATTGATATACAGTATGTAGAAGAACATTATCAATAACCATATCAGTGATACTGGTTATAAATGAGGTAGATAGATATACAATATGTAGAAGAACATTATCAATAACCATATCAGTTATACTGGTGATAAATGAGGTAGATTGATATACAATATGTAGAAGAACATTATCAATAACCATATCAGTTATACTGGTTATAAATGAGGTAGATAGATATACAGTATGTAGAAGAACATTATCAATAACCATATCAGTGATACTGGTGATAGATGAGGTAGATTGATATACAGTATGTAGAAGAACATTATCAATAACCATATCAGTGATACTGGTGATACATGAGGTAGATAGATATACAGTATGTAGAAGAACATTATCAATAACCATATCAGTTATACTGGTTATAAATGAGGTAGACTGATATACAGTATGTAGAAGAACATTATCAATAACCATATCAGTTATACTGGTTATAAATGAGGTAGATTGATATACATTATGTAGAAGAACAATATCAATAACCATATCAGTTATATTGGTTATAAATGAGGTAGATAGATATACAGTATGTAGAAGAACAATATCAATAACCATATCAGTTATACTGGTTATAAATGAGGTAGATAGATATACAGTATGTAGAAGAACATTATCAATAACCATATCAGTTATACTGGTTATAAATGAGGTAGATAGATATACAGTATGTAGAAGAACATTATCAATAACCATATCAGTGATACTGGTGATAGATGAGGTAGATTGATATACAGTATGTAGAAGAACATTATCAATAACCATATCAGTTATACTGGTTATAATTGAGGTAGATAGATATACAGTATGTAGAAGAACATTATCAATAACCATATCAGTTATACTGGTGATAGATGAGGTAGATTGATATACAGTATGTAGAAGAACAATATCAATAACCATATCAGTTATACTGGTGATAAATGAGGTAGATTGATATACAATATGTAGAAGAACATTATCAATAACCATATCAGTTATACTGGTTATAAATGAGGTAGATAGATATACAGTATGTAGAAGAACATTATCAATAACCATATCAGTGATACTGGTGATAGATGAGGTAGATTGATATACAGTATGTAGAAGAACAATATCAATAACCATATCAGTTATATTGGTTATAAATGAGGTAGATAGATATACAGTATGTAGAAGAACATCAATAACCAGACAGAGGCTCTCTGGATGTTTACTTTTTGCCAAAAACAAGAAAATAAAAATAAACCGTTAGTTTTATTAGAACATTGTAAAAACATTTTTTAAATTAATGATGATAGGTTAATATTTTAATATTGCATTTTTTTAACCAAACGTTCTAATATTTGTTTAGCGCCCCTGTCAGTTACAGGCCCTTAGAATTGTCCTATGTTTTTCCCCCATATGGCACCCCTGGGCCTATATGATATTTGGTGAGTATAGGCTTTATTCTGCAATAACAGGAAATGTATGCCTACTTCTAATTATTATAGAATGTAAAGAAACATCGTTTTTTGCTCGCCTTACTAACAGCCAATGATTGCATCCTGTTATTACATTAAGCCAGGTCTACCTGTTCTTTAGTTCTGAATAAGAGTCTCGTCATATATTCCCCATCTGCACCAGGCTACTACTAGTCTACTTTTGTCTTCTTACAATGCAAGACTTCAACCACTAGAAACTGGAAGGACGCCTGGTCTAAAGTTAGCGGGAGGATTAGCAAATTCTCATGTCAAGTTCACTTTTTATAAATGACAACATTTGCGTGAAAACTGGCACATGCATGTTTTGTGGCATATTTTGTGTGTAGACAACGTTTACAAATGTGGCCCTGGTATTTTACATAGAGCAAAATACTTGAAATAGCTTATCTATTTACTACTGTGAAGTGGGTTCAATTAAACGAGAGATGGGACGAATGGTAACCTCGTTGTAGGCCTATATGCTACCTCGTGAGAATGAAAACATCACGGAAAAGGTGAGGAATTTATTATGCAATGATCATGGAAACGAAATAAATAAAAGTCTGGGAAATAGATGGCTATTTATAATTATTTTAAAATGCAAAGATAAACTAAATGGATGTTCTCTCTTCTCACTAACAGCAAATGATTACATCTTGTTATTGACCTTGTTATTGTTATGAATAAGCGTGTCCATCATATCCCACATTTACACCAAATACTAATCTACTTGCCTTCTTGAAATGCAATACTTCAACCACTAGAAACTGTGCATACACATGGTCTAAAGTTAGCGGGAAGGAGAGTGTGTGTGTGTGCATCTATGTGTCTGTCTGCGAGTGTGTTTTGTGTTTGTGTGTCTTCACATAAACCTATACCTGTTGAACCCGCCCACTGTGTTGAAACAAGGAAGTACATTTATAAGGAAGTAGAGGCAGAACTGGACACTGTCGGTCGAAGAAAAATGTTTCTGAGGTTTGTAGCGTTCTTTTACCATTTTATGTAGAAAAGTGTTTTGGAGAAGTTAGGCCATCGCAGAGAGAGGTGATTTAGGCAGTAAGACATCCGCAGAATTGTTAAGTTATTACAATACTGATTTCAACTTTCAATAATGATCATTTTAGGCTTCCTTACATTGATGCTGATTCATATTGATCAGCCTAGTCAATATGTATCAATGTTATATTATAGGCTACAGGGCTATGAGGTAGGGTATGGGGTTATATTATAGTCTACAGGGCTATGAGGTAGGGTATGGGGTTATATTATAGTCTACAGGGCTATGAGGTAGGGTATGGGGTTATATTATAGTCTACAGGGCTATGAGGTAGGGTATGGGGTTATATTATAGTCTACAGGGCTATGAGGTAGGGTATGGGGTTATATTATACTCTACAGGGCTATGAGGTAGGGTATGGGGTTATATTATAGTCTACAGGGCTGTGAGGTAGGGTATGGGGTTATATTATAGGCTACAGGGTTATGAGGTAGGGTATGGGGTTATATTATAGTCTACAGGGTTATGAGGTAGGGTATGGGGTTATATTATAGTCTACAGGGCTATGAGGTAGGGTATGGGGTTATATTATAGTCTACAGGGCTGTGAGGTAGGGTATGGGGTTATATTATAGGCTACAGGGTTATGAGGTAGGGTATGGGGTTATATTATAGTCTACAGGGTTATGAGGTAGGGTATGGGGTTATATTATAGGCTACAGGGCTATGAGGTAGGGTATGGGGTTATATTATACTCTACAGGGCTATGAGGTAGGGTATGGGGTTATATTATAGGCTACAGCGTTATGAGGTAGGGTATGGGGTTATATTATAGTCTACAGGGTTATGAGGTAGGGTATGGGGTTATATTATAGTCTACAGGGTTATGAGGTAGGGTATGGGGTTATATTATAGTCTACAGGGCTATGAGGTAGGGTATGGGGTTATATTATAGTCTACAGGGCTATGAGGTAGGGTATGGGGTTATATTATAGTCTACAGGGTTATGAGGTAGGGTATGGGGTTATATTATAGTCACAGGGTTATGAGGTAGGGTATGGGGTTATAATATAGGCTACAGGGCTGTGAGGTAGGGTATGGGGTTATGTTATAGTCTACAGGGCTGTGAGGTAGGGTATGGGGTTATATTATAGTCTACAGGGCTGTGAGGTAGGGTATGGGGTTATATTATAGGCTACAGGGCTGTGAGGTAGGGTATGGGGTTATATTATAGTCTACAGGGCTGTGAGGTAGGGTATGGGGTTATATTATAGTCTACAGGGCTGTGAGGTAGGGTATGGGGTTATATTATAGTCTACAGGGTTATGAGGTAGGGTATGGGGTTATATTATAGTCTACAGGGTTATGAGGTAGGGTATGGGGTTATAATATAGGCTACAGGGCTGTGAGGTAGGGTATGGGGTTATATTATAGTCTACAGGGCTGTGAGGTAGGGTATGGGGTTATATTATAGTCTACAGGGTTATGAGGTAGGGTATGGGGTTATATTATAGTCTACAGGGCTGTGAGGTAGGGTATGGGGTTATATTATAGTCTACAGGGTTGTGAGGTAGGGTATGGGGTTATATTATAGTCTACAGGGCTGTGAGGTAGGGTATGGGGTTATATTATAGTCTACAGGGTTATGAGGTAGGGTATGGGGTTATATTATAGTCTACAGGGTTATGAGGTAGGGTATGGGGTTATATTATAGTCTACAGGGTTGTGAGGTAGGGTATGGGGTTATATTATAGTCTACAGGGTTATGAGGTAGGGTATGGGGTTATATTATAGTCTACAGGGTTATGAGGTAGGGTATGGGGTTATGTTATAGTCTACAGGGTTATGAGGTAGGGTATGGGGTTATAATATAGTCTACAGGGTTATGAGGTAGGGTATGGGGTTATATTATATTCTACAGGGTTATGAGGTAGGGTATGGGGTTATATTATAGTCTACAGGGTTATGAGGTAGGGTATGGGGTTATAATATAGTCTACAGGGTTATGAGGTAGGGTATGGGGTTATGTTATAGTCTACAGGGTTGTGAGGTAGGGTATGGGGTTATGTTATAGTCTACAGGGCTGTGAGGTAGGGTATGGGGTTATATTATAGTCTACAGGGTTGTGAGGTAGGGTATGGGGTTATGTTATAGTCTACAGGGTTATGAGGTAGGGTATGGGGTTATATTATAGTCTACAGGGTTATGAGGTAGGGTATGGGGTTATATTATAGTCTACAGGGTTATGAGGTAGGGTATGGGGTTATATTATAGTCTACAGGGTTATGAGGTAGGGTATGGGGTTATATTATAGTCTACAGGGTTATGAGGTAGGGTATGGGGTTATATTATAGTCTACAGGGCTATGAGGTAGGGTATGGGGTTATATTATAGTCTACAGGGTTATGAGGTAGGGTATGGGCGATTGATTTATTTGCGCTCTTTCACATCCCGGAGGAAGACGTGTGTCACGTCATCTAGTTTCTTTGTAGAAAAATAATTGTCCCTCTTGTCAATTCGGTAAAAAGTGACATGCGGTAATGGGCATTGAAACTAAATGTGACCGACAGACTTGATTCGGTCTTACGTAGCAACATTTGAAATTGTGTTTTTTACATTGGAAAAAAAGCAGAGACAGAGATACAAAATGGTATATCATACACTGCATTTGAGGAACAATGGGAAAGTAATTCTACTTTGAAAGTTGATAAACCTGAAACCCCACTTTTGTGAAAATGGCCCCTGAATGTTTTTGGTGCGCCTACTGGAGAGCTCTCCTTTGTCTCCACCCATTCAGCATTGTTCACACCCTCTTAAGCCTTAGCCCCACCCATCTGTTTAAGGATTCACATGTGAGGTCATGTGATAAACAGTGAGTAGTGTAGTAAAGATTAAGACTAAAAGTAGTAGCCTACAATAAGGAACAATCCCAGGTAAGCAGAAAGTGTCCAGATAAAAATATTGTAGAAATGTTAGATGATGCTAATCCAGACATTAAACTGATGGGTCATGTGACAGAAATGCTGTATCCCCCAGCCACATCTAGCTAAGTGGATGGGTCTCTACAGAAGGTGGAAACTGTACAGACAAATGGTTACTTACGTAGTAGCAATATCAGAAATATATTGTGTCAATATAAATAATATAAATAAATAAAAAAAAACAAGTGTCAATGTAGAGAAAGAACTACAGAATATAATAACAAAATAACAAAATAAAATAACAATATCAATAACCATATCAGTGATACTGGTGATAGAGGAGGTAGATTGATATACAATATGTAGAAGAACATTATCAATAACCATATCAGTTATATTGGTTATAAATGAGGTAGATTGATATACAGTATGTAGAAGAACATTATCAATAACCATATCAGTGATACTGGTGATAGATGAGGTAGATAGATATACAGTATGTAGAAGAACATTATCAATAACCATATCAGTTATACTGGTTATAAATGAGGTAGATTGATATACAGTATGTAGAAGAACATTATCAATGACCATATCAGTTATACTGGTTATAAATGAGGTAGATAGATATACAGTATGTAGAAGAACATTATCAATAACCATATCAGTTATACTGGTTATAAATGAGGTAGATTGATATACAGTATGTAGAAGAACATTATCGATAACCATATCAGTTATATTGGTTATAAATGAGGTAGATTGATATACAGTATGTAGAAGAACATTATCAATAACCATATCAGTTATACTGGTGATAGATGAGGTAGATTGATATACAGTATGTAGAAGAACATTATCAATAACCATATCAGTGATACTGGTTATAAATGAGGTAGATAGATATACAATATGTAGAAGAACATTATCAATAACCATATCAGTTATACTGGTGATAAATGAGGTAGATTGATATACAATATGTAGAAGAACATTATCAATAACCATATCAGTTATACTGGTTATAAATGAGGTAGATAGATATACAGTATGTAGAAGAACAATATCAATAACCATATCAGTGATACTGGTGATAGATGAGGTAGATTGATATACAGTATGTAGAAGAACATTATCAATAACCATATCAGTGATACTGGTTATAAATGAGGTAGATAGATATACAGTATGTAGAAGAACATTATCAATAACCATATCAGAGATACTGGTGATAGATGAGGTAGATTGATATACAGTATGTAGAAGAACATTATCAATAACCATATCAGTGATACTGGTGACAGATGAGGTAGATAGATATACAGTATGTAGAAGAACATTATCAATAACCATATCAGTGATACTGGTTATAAATGAGGTAGATAGATATACAGTATGTAGAAGAACATTATCAATAACCATATCAGTTATACTGGTTATAAATGAGGTAGATTGATATACAGTATGTAGAAGAACATTATCAATAACCGTATCAGTGATACTGGTGATAGATGAGGTAGATAGATATACAGTATGTAGAAGAACATTATCAATAACCATATCAGTTATACTGGTTATAAATGAGTTACATAGATATACAGTATGTAGAAGAACATTATCAATAACCATATCAGTTATACTGGTTATAAATGAGGTAGATTGATATACAGTATGTAGAAGAACATTATCAATAACCATATCAGTTATACTGGTTATAAATGAGTTACATAGATATACAGTATGTAGAAGAACATTATCAATAACCATATCAGTTATATTGGTTATAAATGAGGTAGATTGATATACAGTATGTAGAAGAACATTATCAATAACCATATCTGTTATACTGGTGATAGATGAGGTAGATTGATATACAGTATGTAGAAGAACATTATCAATAACCATATCAGTGATACTGGTTATAAATGAGGTAGATAGATATACAATATGTAGAAGAACATTATCAATAACCATATCAGTTATACTGGTGATAAATGAGGTAGATTGATATACAATATGTAGAAGAACATTATCAATAACCATATCAGTTATACTGGTTATAAATGAGGTAGATAGATATACAGTATGTAGAAGAACAATATCAATAACCATATCAGTGATACTGGTGATAGATGAGGTAGATTGATATACAGTATGTAGAAGAACATTATCAATAACCATATCAGTGATACTGGTTATAAATGAGGTAGATAGATATACAGTATGTAGAAGAACATTATCAATAACCATATCAGAGATACTGGTGATAGATGAGGTAGATTGATATACAGTATGTAGAAGAACATTATCAATAACCATATCAGTGATACTGGTGACAGATGAGGTAGATAGATATACAGTATGTAGAAGAACATTATCAATAACCATATCAGTGATACTGGTTATAAATGAGGTAGAGAGATATACAGTATGTAGAAGAACATTATCAATAACCATATCAGTTATACTGGTTATAAATGAGGTAGATTGATATACAGTATGTAGAAGAACATTATCAATAACCGTATCAGTGATACTGGTGATAGATGAGGTAGATAGATATACAGTATGTAGAAGAACATTATCAATAACCATATCAGTTATACTGGTTATAAATGAGTTACATAGATATACAGTATGTAGAAGAACATTATCAATAACCATATCAGTTATACTGGTTATAAATGAGGTAGATTGATATACAGTATGTAGAAGAACATTATCAATAACCATATCAGTTATACTGGTTATAAATGAGGTAGATTGATATACAGTATGTAGAAGAACATTATCAATAACCATATCAGTTATACTGGTTATAAATGAGGTAGATTGATATACAGTATGTAGAAGAACATTATCAATAACCATATCAGTTATACTGGTGATAGATGAGGTAGATTGATATACAGTATGTAGAAGAACATTATCAATAACCATATCAGTGATACTGGTTATAAATGAGGTAGATAGATATACAATATGTAGAAGAACATTATCAATAACCATATCAGTTATACTGGTGATAAATGAGGTAGATTGATATACAATATGTAGAAGAACATTATCAATAACCATATCAGTTATACTGGTTATAAATGAGGTAGATAGATATACAGTATGTAGAAGAACATTATCAATAACCATATCAGTGATACTGGTGATAGATGAGGTAGATTGATATACAGTATGTAGAAGAACATTATCAATAACCATATCAGTGATACTGGTGATACATGAGGTAGATAGATATACAGTATGTAGAAGAACATTATCAATAACCATATCAGTTATACTGGTTATAAATGAGGTAGACTGATATACAGTATGTAGAAGAACATTATCAATAACCATATCAGTTATACTGGTTATAAATGAGGTAGATTGATATACATTATGTAGAAGAACAATATCAATAACCATATCAGTTATATTGGTTATAAATGAGGTAGATAGATATACAGTATGTAGAAGAACAATATCAATAACCATATCAGTTATACTGGTTATAAATGAGGTAGATAGATATACAGTATGTAGAAGAACATTATCAATAACCATATCAGTTATACTGGTTATAAATGAGGTAGATAGATATACAGTATGTAGAAGAACATTATCAATAACCATATCAGTGATACTGGTGATAGATGAGGTAGATTGATATACAGTATGTAGAAGAACATTATCAATAACCATATCAGTTATACTGGTTATAATTGAGGTAGATAGATATACAGTATGTAGAAGAACATTATCAATAACCATATCAGTTATACTGGTGATAGATGAGGTAGATTGCTATACAGTATGTAGAAGAACAATATCAATAACCATATCAGTTATACTGGTGATAAATGAGGTAGATTGATATACAATATGTAGAAGAACATTATCAATAACCATATCAGTTATACTGGTTATAAATGAGGTAGATTGATATACAGTATGTAGAAGAACATTATCAATGACCATATCAGTTATACTGGTTATAAATGAGGTAGATAGATATACAGTATGTAGAAGAACATTATCAATAACCATATCAGTTATACTGGTTATAAATGAGGTAGATTGATATACAGTATGTAGAAGAACATTATCGATAACCATATCAGTTATATTGGTTATAAATGAGGTAGATTGATATACAGTATGTAGAAGAACATTATCAATAACCATATCAGTTATACTGGTGATAGATGAGGTAGATTGATATACAGTATGTAGAAGAACATTATCAATAACCATATCAGTGATACTGGTTATAAATGAGGTAGATAGATATACAATATGTAGAAGAACATTATCAATAACCATATCAGTTATACTGGTGATAAATGAGGTAGATTGATATACAATATGTAGAAGAACATTATCAATAACCATATCAGTTATACTGGTTATAAATGAGGTAGATAGATATACAGTATGTAGAAGAACAATATCAATAACCATATCAGTGATACTGGTGATAGATGAGGTAGATTGATATACAGTATGTAGAAGAACATTATCAATAACCATATCAGTGATACTGGTTATAAATGAGGTAGATAGATATACAGTATGTAGAAGAACATTATCAATAACCATATCAGAGATACTGGTGATAGATGAGGTAGATTGATATACAGTATGTAGAAGAACATTATCAATAACCATATCAGTGATACTGGTGACAGATGAGGTAGATAGATATACAGTATGTAGAAGAACATTATCAATAACCATATCAGTGATACTGGTTATAAATGAGGTAGATAGATATACAGTATGTAGAAGAACATTATCAATAACCATATCAGTTATACTGGTTATAAATGAGGTAGATTGATATACAGTATGTAGAAGAACATTATCAATAACCGTATCAGTGATACTGGTGATAGATGAGGTAGATAGATATACAGTATGTAGAAGAACATTATCAATAACCATATCAGTTATACTGGTTATAAATGAGTTACATAGATATACAGTATGTAGAAGAACATTATCAATAACAATATCAGTTATACTGGTTATAAATGAGGTAGATTGATATACAGTATGTAGAAGAACATTATCAATAACCATATCAGTTATACTGGTTATAAATGAGTTACATAGATATACAGTATGTAGAAGAACATTATCAATAACCATATCAGTTATATTGGTTATAAATGAGGTAGATTGATATACAGTATGTAGAAGAACATTATCAATAACCATATCAGTTATACTGGTGATAGATGAGGTAGATTGATATACAGTATGTAGAAGAACATTATCAATAACCATATCAGTGATACTGGTTATAAATGAGGTAGATAGATATACAATATGTAGAAGAACATTATCAATAACCATATCAGTTATACTGGTGATAAATGAGGTAGATTGATATACAATATGTAGAAGAACATTATCAATAACCATATCAGTTATACTGGTTATAAATGAGGTAGATAGATATACAGTATGTAGAAGAACAATATCAATAACCATATCAGTGATACTGGTGATAGATGAGGTAGATTGATATACAGTATGTAGAAGAACATTATCAATAACCATATCAGTGATACTGGTTATAAATGAGGTAGATAGATATACAGTATGTAGAAGAACATTATCAATAACCATATCAGAGATACTGGTGATAGATGAGGTAGATTGATATACAGTATGTAGAAGAACATTATCAATAACCATATCAGTGATACTGGTGACAGATGAGGTAGATTGATATGCAGTATGTAGAAGAACATTATCAATAACCATATCAGTGATACTGGTTATAAATGAGGTAGATAGATATACAGTATGTAGAAGAACATTATCAATAACCATATCAGTTATACTGGTTATAAATGAGGTAGATTGATATACAGTATGTAGAAGAACATTATCAATAACCGTATCAGTGATACTGGTGATAGATGAGGTAGATAGATATACAGTATGTAGAAGAACATTATCAATAACCATATCAGTTATACTGGTTATAAATGAGTTACATAGATATACAGTATGTAGAAGAACATTATCAATAACCATATCAGTTATACTGGTTATAAATGAGGTAGATTGATATACAGTATGTAGAAGAACATTATCAATAACCATATCAGTTATACTGGTTATAAATGAGGTAGATTGATATACAGTATGTAGAAGAACATTATCAATAACCATATCAGTTATACTGGTTATAAATGAGGTAGATTGATATACAGTATGTAGAAGAACATTATCAATAACCATATCAGTTATACTGGTGATAGATGAGGTAGATTGATATACAGTATGTAGAAGAACATTATCAATAACCATATCAGTGATACTGGTTATAAATGAGGTAGATAGATATACAATATGTAGAAGAACATTATCAATAACCATATCAGTTATACTGGTGATAAATGAGGTAGATTGATATACAATATGTAGAAGAACATTATCAATAACCATATCAGTTATACTGGTTATAAATGAGGTAGATAGATATACAGTATGTAGAAGAACATTATCAATAACCATATCAGTGATACTGGTGATAGATGAGGTAGATTGATATACAGTATGTAGAAGAACATTATCAATAACCATATCAGTGATACTGGTGATACATGAGGTAGATAGATATACAGTATGTAGAAGAACATTATCAATAACCATATCAGTTATACTGGTTATAAATGAGGTAGACTGATATACAGTATGTAGAAGAACATTATCAATAACCATATCAGTTATACTGGTTATAAATGAGGTAGATTGATATACATTATGTAGAAGAACAATATCAATAACCATATCAGTTATATTGGTTATAAATGAGGTAGATAGATATACAGTATGTAGAAGAACAATATCAATAACCATATCAGTTATACTGGTTATAAATGAGGTAGATAGATATACAGTATGTAGAAGAACATTATCAATAACCATATCAGTTATACTGGTTATAAATGAGGTAGATAGATATACAGTATGTAGAAGAACATTATCAATAACCATATCAGTGATACTGGTGATAGATGAGGTAGATTGATATACAGTATGTAGAAGAACATTATCAATAACCATATCAGTTATACTGGTTATAATTGAGGTAGATAGATATACAGTATGTAGAAGAACATTATCAATAACCATATCAGTTATACTGGTGATAGATGAGGTAGATTGCTATACAGTATGTAGAAGAACAATATCAATAACCATATCAGTTATACTGGTGATAAATGAGGTAGATTGATATACAATATGTAGAAGAACATTATCAATAACCATATCAGTTATACTGGTTATAAATGAGGTAGATAGATATACAGGATGTAGAAGAACATTATCAATAACCATATCAGTGATACTGGTGATAGATGAGGTAGATTGATATACAGTATGTAGAAGAACATTATCAATAACCATATCAGTGATACTGGTTATAAATGAGGTAGATAGATATACAGTATGTAGAAGAACATTATCAATAACCATATCAGTTATACTGGTTATAAATGAGGTAGACTGATATACAGTATGTAGAAGAACATTATCAATAACCATATCAGTTATACTGGTTATAAATGAGGTAGATTGATATACATTATGTAGAAGAACAATATCAATAACCATATCAGTTATATTGGTTATAAATGAGGTAGATAGATATACAGTATGTAGAAGAACAATATCAATAACCATATCAGTTATACTGGTTATAAATGAGGTAGATAGATATACAGTATGTAGAAGAACATTATCAATAACCATATCAGTTATACTGGTTATAAATGAGGTAGATAGATATACAGTATGTAGAAGAACATTATCAATAACCATATCAGTGATACTGGTGATAGATGAGGTAGATTGATATACAGTATGTAGAAGAACATTATCAATAACCATATCAGTTATACTGGTTATAATTGAGGTAGATAGATATACAGTATGTAGAAGAACATTATCAATAACCATATCAGTTATACTGGTGATAGATGAGGTAGATTGCTATACAGTATGTAGAAGAACAATATCAATAACCATATCAGTTATACTGGTGATAAATGAGGTAGATTGATATACAATATGTAGAAGAACATTATCAATAACCATATCAGTTATACTGGTTATAAATGAGGTAGATAGATATACAGGATGTAGAAGAACATTATCAATAACCATATCAGTGATACTGGTGATAGATGAGGTAGATTGATATACAGTATGTAGAAGAACATTATCAATAACCATATCAGTGATACTGGTTATAAATGAGGTAGATAGATATACAGTATGTAGAAGAACATTATCAATAACCATATCAGTTACACTGGTGATAGATGAGGTAGATTGATATACAGTATGTAGAAGAACAATATCAATAACCATATCAGTTATATTGGTTATAAATGAGGTAGATAGATATACAGTATGTAGAAGAACAATATCAATAACCATATCAGTTATACTGGTTATAAATGAGGTAGATAGATATACAGTATTTTAGAAGAACATTATCAATAAGCATATCAGTTATACTGGTTATAAATGAGGTAGATATATATACAGTATGTAAAAGAACATTATCAATAACCATATCAGTTATGCTGGTGATAGATGAGGTAGATTGATATACAGTATGTAGAAGAACAATATCAATAACCATATCAGTTATATTGGTTATAAATGAGGTAGATAGATATACAGTATGTAGAAGAACATCAATAACCAGACAGAGGCTCTCTGGATGTTTACTTTTTGCCAAAAACAAGAAAATAAAAATAAACCGTTAGTTTTATTAGAACATTGTAAAAACATTTTTTAAATTAATGATGATAGGTTAATATTTTAATATTGCATTTTTTTAACCAAACGTTCTAATATTTGTTTAGCGCCCCTGTCAGTTACAGGCCCTTAGAATTGTCCTATGTTTTTCCCCCATATGGCACCCCTGGGCCTATATGATATTTGGTGAGTATAGGCTTTATTCTGCAATAACAGGAAATGTATGCCTACTTCTAATTATTATAGAATGTAAAGAAACATCGTTTTTTGCTCGCCTTACTAACAGCCAATGATTGCATCCTGTTATTACATTAAGCCAGGTCTACCTGTTCTTTAGTTCTGAATAAGAGTCTCGTCATATATTCCCCATCTGCACCAGGCTACTACTAGTCTACTTTTGTCTTCTTACAATGCAAGACTTCAACCACTAGAAACTGGAAGGACGCCTGGTCTAAAGTTAGCGGGAGGATTAGCAAATTCTCATGTCAAGTTCACTTTTTATAAATGACAACATTTGCGTGAAAACTGGCACATGCATGTTTTGTGGCATATTTTGTGTGTAGACAACGTTTACAAATGTGGCCCTGGTATTTTACATAGAGCAAAATACTTGAAATAGCTTATCTATTTACTACTGTGAAGTGGGTTCAATTAAACGAGAGATGGGACGAATGGTAACCTCGTTGTAGGCCTATATGCTACCTCGTGAGAATGAAAACATCACGGAAAAGGTGAGGAATTTATTATGCAATGATCATGGAAACGAAATAAATAAAAGTCTGGGAAATAGATGGCTATTTATAATTATTTTAAAATGCAAAGATAAACTAAATGGATGTTCTCTCTTCTCACTAACAGCAAATGATTACATCTTGTTATTGACCTTGTTATTGTTATGAATAAGCGTGTCCATCATATCCCACATTTACACCAAATACTAATCTACTTGCCTTCTTGAAATGCAATACTTCAACCACTAGAAACTGTGCATACACATGGTCTAAAGTTAGCGGGAAGGAGAGTGTGTGTGTGTGCATCTATGTGTCTGTCTGCGAGTGTGTTTTGTGTTTGTGTGTCTTCACATAAACCTATACCTGTTGAACCCGCCCACTGTGTTGAAACAAGGAAGTACATTTATAAGGAAGTAGAGGCAGAACTGGACACTGTCGGTCGAAGAAAAATGTTTCTGAGGTTTGTAGCGTTCTTTTACCATTTTATGTAGAAAAGTGTTTTGGAGAAGTTAGGCCATCGCAGAGGGAGGTGATTTAGGGGGTAAGACATCCACAGAATTGTTAAGTTATTACAATACTGATTTCAACTTTCAATAATGATCATTTTAGGCTTCCTTACATTGATGCTGATTCATATTGATCAGCCTAGTCAATATTTATCAATGTTATATTATAGGCTACAGGGCTATGAGGTAGGGTATGGGGTTATATTATAGTCTACAGGGCTATGAGGTAGGGTATGGGGTTACATTATAGGCTACAGGGTTATGAGGTAGGGTATGGGGTTATATTATAGGCTACAGGGTTATGAGGTAGGGTATGGGGTTATATTATACTCTACAGGGCTATGAGGTAGGGTATGGGGTTATATTATAGGCTACAGGGTTATGAGGTAGGGTATGGGGTTATATTATAGTCTACAGGGTTATGAGGTAGGGTATGGGGTTATATTATAGCCTACAGGGCTATGAGGTAGGGTATGGGGTTACATTATAGTCTACAGGGTAATGAGGTAGGGTATGGGGTTATATTATAGTCTACAGGGCTATGAGGTAGGGTATGGGGTTATATTATAGTCTACAGGGTTATGAGGTAGGGTATGGGGTTATATTATAGTCTACAGGGCTATGAGGTAGGGTATGGGGTTATATTATAGTCTACAGGGCTGTGAGGTAGGGTATGGGGTTATATTATAGTCTACAGGGTTATATTATAGTCTACAGGGTTATGAGGTAGCGTATGGGCGATTGACTCCACATGATCGTGATTATTGTCTTTGCGCTCTTTCACTTCCCTGAGAAAAACGTGTATCACGTCAACTAGTTTCTTTGAAAAAAAATCCTTCTTGTCAATTCGGCCAAGTAAAAGTGACGTGCAGCAATGGGTATTGAAACTAAATGAAGGAATAATGTGAAACGTTTATGCCGCGTTCATAACAACAGGGAACTCGGAAAAATACGATGTCAACGCTCGAGAAAGAGGGCAGTTCAAATCGATTTTTCTCAGTCGGATTTGGTTTTTTCCGAGTTCCCTGTTTGATGTGAATGCGACATTAGGTTGAGAAACTCAGAAAGGTGGTGATCTGCTTAGCTCACTAGTTACCACAGCCACAAAGTCAGAAGGTCCGCCTACCCGACCAATCAGATGAGGGGGTGTGATGACGCGTAATCTTACCCGACCAATCATATGGTTGCGGGAAACGCTGCGTTCTCCAAATGGTAAATCTCGAGTTCAAGTTCTGAGGACCAAATAACGAAATACATTCAGGAACAAGAATTGGCAACGTCACTAAAATTCATAACATTAGGAAAATACAAAAGTTTTTGCCAAAAAAGTAAGTTGTTTTTCTTTTTGTGGATAACTAGTATTAAATGATTAGATCACCTGTTGTTTTTTACGCACTACAAAGCCTTGACCAGAATAACGCGCTCTCCCCACTATTTATTGTTTCTGCAGTCAGGATTCACCCTCTTTAGAGAATTATTGTGTCACTTATCTGCAGGTCTTTAATATGCTAATTTTACCAGCCAATTTCCCTAGCTCCTCCTTTCATTAAATTGGTGTACAGTCAGATTGATGCAACAACACCACAATTGAAGATGGCGAAAAGGAACTCCCTTATCCGCTGCAAACAGGCCCTAAATGGCTGTACTCGGCTTCTGCTCTCCGATAATCCTGGACTTGATGCCCTTCAGTCCACGAAATACTATTATTACTTAATCATAAAGTTGATCTGCTAGCTAACACAGAGGACGGGTCTGTGTATGGCTATGCAGCTATGTTGGAGGCTCAGACACTGAGAGCAGTGCAAGTAACTTAGGCCTATGTGTTGCTAATATTGTAAGTCTGATTAGGCCAAGGGTGTATTTTATATTTAGCTAGTATATGTAGAATATATATATTTTGTTGTAATGAATGCTGGTATTTAAATGGCTGGATTGCTAAATTAGTTAGTAGTTCGCTTGATAACGTTCCTTAGCCGCACACCCCGGCCATAGCCGCAGTGAACGGCGCCGTCTTGTTATATTTTTACAGCCCTGCTAGTTACATAAAGGTGATTTATTATCGACGAGTACTGACGTCAAACATGTTTTTGTATTTATTGGCAAAACAACAACTGAAGGTTTAAAACTTCAGGCAGGCTGGCTGGCTAGCTAGCTATAATTTCAATGCTACCTAGCCTTAGCCGCACTACCTCGCGATTAGCTTAAAAACATTTACAAAGCTCACAAAGCTTCTTTGACCTAGGACAATCCTGTAAAAACTTTTGCTAATATCTACAACATATCAGCTTTCCAACAGATACTACTTTTGAAACCCTTTGGAAAAATGAATATTTCATCTAAACCTAGAAATTAACAACTTCAGACCTAAACCAGGAACGTTAACGTTAAGTACTATGGCACTGTTGGTACAGGAATCTCAGTCCCATCCATGGTCTCTATTTTTACCAAACTGTCGTCTTGCAGAATGGAAACCATACAGAGGAGCCTTGACTGGGCTAGGGAGGCTGATAAATGTTGCTTCAGCAGACGATCTAATTGATCAAGTATCTCAGTTCATTCAGGAGATGCGTACCTCTGGCTGGCATGCACAACAAGGTAAGCAGCATTGTAGTAGGTGTGGTTGTATGTCTGGCTGGCATGCACAACAAGGTAAGCAGCATTGTAGTAGGTGTGGTTGTATGTCTGGCTGGCATGCACAACAAGGTAAGCAGCATTGTAGTGGGTGTGGTTGTATGTCTGGCTGGCATGCACAACAAGGTAAGCAGCATTGTAGTAGGTGTGGTTGTATGTCTGGCTGGCATGCACGACAAGGTAAGCAGCATTGTAGTAGGTGTGGTTGTATGTCTGGCTGGCATGCACGACAAGGTAAGCAGCATTGTAGTGGGTGTGGTTGTTCGTCTGGCTGGCATGCACGACAAGGCAAGCAGCATTGTAGTGGGTGTGGTTGTTCGTCTGGCTGGCATGCACGACAAGGCAAGCAGCATTGTAGTGGGTGTGGTTGTTCGTCTGGCTGGCATGCACGACAAGGTAAGCAGCATTGTAGTGGGTGTGGTTGTTCGTCTGGCTGGCATGCACGACAAGGTAAGCAGCATTGTAGTGGGTGTGGTTGCTCGTCAGGCTGGCATGCACGACAAGGTAAGCAGCATTGTAGTGGGTGTGGTTGTTCGTCTGGCTGGCATGCACGACAAGGCAAGCAGCATTGTAGTGGGTGTGGTTGTTCGTCTGGCTGGCATGCACAACAAGGTAAGCAGCATTGTAGTGGGTGTGGTTGTTCGTCTGGCTGGCATGCACAACAAGGTAAGCAGCATTGTAGTGGGTGTGGTTGTTCGTCTGGCTGGCATGCACGACAAGGTAAGCAGCATTGTAGTGGGTGTGGTTGGGTTTACTGTTGTTTTTTTTTCACTCTTCGTTCTCCTGCTGCCCAATGTATTCGTTCTTGGTCAACATTTCTATTTATGTCTTTAAAATCCAATATTATAAAAACATTACTTGGATGCAATTTGTGACAGTTACTATAATTTAAAAGTTGTTTTGGAATGAGGGGGGTGGGCTGTGTCACAATACATTAAGTAGCCTAAACACAGTGTATTATTGTTACAGCCAGTTCCAGTTTCCGGGCTCGTCGGACTTGGAGAGGAGCTAGAGGTGCACCTTGTTATGCCATCACTCAAGAGCAACTGAGGTTTCTGATGTCCTGTGCTTTCAGTGTGGCAGATATTCTACATGTGTCCCGATCGACAGTCAAACGTCATCTAAGGTCAGTTGTTCTTGGGAGTAATGCTATAAACTACAGACTTTAGATGCATGGTTTCCAGTTTCTTACCAATCAAACAATTTAGAATGACAACAATCAAGACAGGACTTTAAAATGATTACAATGATATACATCACCTCATCCATTGTTACTTTTTTCCCCCAGACACTTCAACCTGTCACATGCACCGTTATATTCTGACATGTCAGACTTGGCTCTGGATGAAAAGATGAAGGACTTGGTGGCTGGGAACGACAAACGTGGACCGGAGGCTGTTCGATCACAATTAAGGGCTCTGGGTGCAGAGACGCAGAGTGAGGGACAGCATGCTTCGTGTTAACCCGAGGACGGCTGCCCTCAGAGCCATGTGGCAGAGGCTGCATAGAAGGTCATACCATGTTGCTGGACCAAACTTGTTATGGCACCTTGATGGAAACCACAAACTGATTTGGTAGATGTATCTTTGTGATAGACACAATTATCTATATCACTGGTGAGAAGTTGTACATTGTGACATCTCAAATTGTTCATCAACAACTAACAGTTCAGTAAGCAATGGCCCCTGATACCATATGTCACTCATGTGGATAATAATTGTTTTATTGTGTTTCTGCTACTTCTGTGATTGATGGAATATCTGCATCATGAAATGAACAAACATGCTTATATTGAGGACATACGGAGGCAATAACAGTTGGAGCAAAGTATTTGTGCCTAAGTGTGAACAACAGGAGAGTCTGTCCTCTTGACTCATCAAGATAAATGTGGTTATTTTTCCAATTGAAGTAGATATTGTAATCACACATCTTCCGCTGCAGGAAACGGTCTAGAACAAACCCTTGTTGTAGCCTTTAGAGGGCTAACGAAAGTACTTATAGTTGTGATCCACGGTAGACTGTTCATTAACATTGTTCCACATTTTGGATGTTAATTTAATATTTGGTCTGCTGCTTTGTTATATACTGCAGGGACCTGATGCAGCATCTAAGTGGTAAAGGAGGATGGTGATGTTTGTATATTTCACGTGTCTTCAGCTTTTGTATCAACCAGTGCTGTATTTTCTGATTTAGGTGGAGGATAGTCATACATGGTGGCATTGATGGGTACAGCCGTCTCGTTGTTTCTCCGTGCTTCCAGGAACAGTCACAGCAGTACTGTAATGGATTGCTTCATGAATGCTGTCTCCAGATATGGCGTTCCCTCCAGAGTTAGGACGGACCATGGAGGAGAAAACAGCACTGTCTGCTTGTTGAATGTAATACATATTGAAAATATTAATTAAAAAATAGAGCTACATGCATCCTTAAAATGTATTCTGGACCTACACATTGATTACATTCTATAGTGAGTGATGCATGCGGCTACATTTTCTTTCTGTAAATCATTTTCAGAACGCAATCACATTATGTTTGACAGCTTTATTGCTTTCTCCATGTTTTTGAAATGTATAATCCTTTAAATGACCTTTTACTGACTACTTCTACAAATGAGGCTACACTTGTGGCAGCACCTATTCCTGTGCCCCCCCCATCTTCTGCACCACTTCTTGTGGCCCCCCCTCCGCCTATACCACTTCTTGTGACCCCCCTCCGCTTATACCACTTCTTGTGGCCTTCCCTCCACCATTCCCTGAGGCTTATCGTCCACCTTCACCACACTCTTCTGTTGATGTTGGTGATGACAATGATTAAGTCGTCAATGTAAATATTTCAATGTCTTGTTATTACAGATGAATTGTGGGAAGTATCTGAGCTTTGTTATTCTGAATGTCTCTTTTAGTTTTGACCTCCAAACACTGCTGAAGTTAATGAGATGCCAACCAAATTAGTGATGAGGGACAACATTTATGATTGTGCAATGAGAGGCTTTAAGAGAGCCCGCTTTAATCCGGAGGCAAAAATAGACATGGTTTTTAGGGATGCTGACGGAAAAGGGGCAGCTGATGAGGGTGGTCCCTCAAGAGAATTTCTCCGGCTGCTAATGAGTGCCATCCATTCCTCTGCAATATTTGAGGGACCTGATTGGCAAAAATGCCTTTCTTGCAACTCTCAAGGTGAGTAACACTTTTACACCAACAAAGACACATTTATTTATGGCAATATAAATGACTTGAGTAAGAAATTTTATTTTTGAATGTAATGGGTCCTTTATTTACGGTTTGTCTTCTGTGTGACAGCACTCTATGATGGCGTATACTAGCAGGTGGGCCGTATGATTACTGTCTGGTACATGGGGTGTAGAGCCACATTTTTTTTCAGAGAGGCTATACAGGCAAGTGTCTGGCCTACAACCTCCTGTGCCAGAAATGAAAGAAATTGTGGAATATGACTTCAGGGAGAAGGTAAGTAACTGTATACTGTGATGGATGTTACATTACTGTTAATTTGCACAAAGTTGTGCTGTAGTTCATGAATACTTTTCCATATGGATTTGGTTTCCTTTTGTTGGCAGTCAATCTTTTTTAAGGGTAGTGATAATCAGTTTTTGTTTTGATAATTTGCCCCAAAACACATTTCAATAAACAATCTAAGATTCAGTTAGCACAAACTGTTGACAAGGCACAGGAAGCGGTCATGTTGGGTCCAGTGGGATACATTCGTACATTGGAGAGGGATGCCCTGGTGGAGTCAGCCACAAAGTTCTACTTAGAAAGCAGGATACAGGATGCTCTTGAACAGTGAGTTTCCATATATCTAAGGAATCTCAAGTTTAGTTAAATTCTTCAGGGCAAATTCATTGACTTGTTTTACTTTATAGATTCAAAGAGGGTCTGGAGTGTCTAGGTCTCCTGCCTTACATGAATAGACACTCAAGCCTCTCCAGAGAGGTTTTCATCTACGCTGAGAAACCTGTTTTGGCCAAAGACAGCTTCTCCCTTCAAAGCAGAGCGCTCCCCACCTGGTACCAATCAAAGAGCAATAGAGAGAAGAGTCATATGTTTCTGGAGGGACTGACTTCTGGAGGTGGAAAGTTCGATGCAAAACCATGATCATTGAGGTAACACGGCCCACATCAGTAAAACATCACCTAATCACTCTCACAACTGTGGGACAGCATTTTGTAGCCTTATTCTTCCATGGGCCCCCATAAGAATGTAATAAGAAAAATTAAATCCCAAACTACTTTCACTTAAGTGTATTGTGTTCTCCAACAAGTGTTACTTATGGACTTTAATGTCCCCCCCCCTTTCCTTTTTTCAGGGAGGAGCACATACCCTTTAACCATGGAGAAGGTTTTCATTTTCACTTCGGGGGCTTCAGCATTCCTAGGCTGGGATTGCCAGTGGAGCCAGTTACAGTTCTCTGCAACCGCACGGCAAGCGGTACCGGAGCGCCAAGTCTAGGTCCAAGAGGCTTCTAAACAGATTCTACCCCACAAGCCATAAGACTATTGAACATCTAATCAAATGGCTACCCAGACTATTTGCTGCTACTCTATCTATGCATAGTCACTTTAATATCTCTACCTACATGTATTTATTAACTCGACTAACCAGTGCCCCTGCACATTCTCTGTACCGGTATCCCCTCTATATAGTCTCGCTATTGTTATTTTACTGATGCTCTTTAATTATTTACTTTTTTTGTAACTGCATTGTTGGTTAAGGGCTTGTAAGTAAGCATTTCACTGTAAGGTCTACCTGTTGTATTTGGCGCATGTGACAAATACAATTTGATTTGATTTAAATAATTAATTTAAGGGGAATTATCCAAAATGTTTATTGCATGACTACCTAGTGAGTTCAGAATACTGCAGCCAATGTTAATTGATGTGTCCCAAAATAATTGATATTACGAAAGTTTCTGACAGGATTGTCCATCAGCAAAAAAAAGTTGTGTAATGAAAGTTTTCAAAAACATTACAACCAACCAGAATCAATTGGACACAGTAATACATAATGCAGCTTTAATATTTAAATACATGTATGATTTCTTAGTGGGTGAACTGAGCATTATGCATAGTAGTTAAGTCATGTATGTCAAGGGACTATGTTACAATATGTGCAATGTTACCATAAATAAATCTTACAGTAATTATGGACATTTCATTTGCATGTGTTATGGCAATAAGACACTGTAGTTGGTACATAGGTCGTGGTGCAGCAAGTTTTGAGGGTAGTGGAGAAGCACTGGTGGGACTTTGAGTGAAGTAACTGAGGGCAGAAAAGGATATCAGGGTGCCCAGGAACTTGAAGCTGCTGATCATCTCCATGTTAATGTACAGTAGATGGGAGAATGGTCAAGTATCACCATTGACTTTGTTTTGTTTACGCTGAGACTGTTGTCCTATCACCATTATGTCAGACCCCACAGCTCCTCCATGTACTCATGTGTACCATGGTAGTGTCGGGTCCATTCTGGGGATACACATTCTTATAATGTAAAAAATCGAATTTGTTATTACAGGATTTACACCCAGAGCCTGCTAACCAGTTTGTGGGTAAGGATGGCGTTGAAAGCAGAGCTATAAAAGAAAATGCACTCTGACGTATTTAAAAATGTATAATTGACATTTGTTGGGACAATAGGCAAAGTGGAGTAGTACATAGTGTAGCACAATCTGTTGTTCCAGTTTTTTTTAATCGATATCGACTGGGCTGCAGTGGAGACGGTAAGAAGCTTCGATGTCATGGGGACCTAATTTCTAACGTCCTTTCCTGGTTCACCCACAGACACTGCAGTCACATGCCAACCAGCGGCTCTCCGTCCTACTGTGGCTGAAGACGTTCTGCCTGACGTCAAACATTAACAAGAGTGTCGGATTGAAGTGTCTGGAAGAAATGTAAACAGAACCATAAGAGCAGATTACTTTTTTGTCATCTTTACTGGCACAGTTTTAAAATGTCTAATTGTAGTCGTTGACTCCAAGAACCATAGATTGTAGTTCATAACATTAACACAACTGACAAACGTTGCTTGACTGTAAATTTGATTGGGCTTAATGTTGCATACCTTGTCGTGTTGTGCATGCCGACCAGGTGAGAATCACCTAAATTAATTGATACTTGATGAATCAAGTCTTCTCTGCTGCTTTATCTTGCCCACTCCAAGCTCCTCTTCATGGTTCCCTTCTGCAAGACACAATTGTGTGAAAATAAAGCGGAAGGAAAGGGAACCCTATTCCTTTGAAGCAGTACTGGGTATATGCCTGAAGTTATTTTACCCTAATAAGCTTTGATGGAATATATTCAAAAAGTGAACGTGCACATTAAAGTCTACTCTGTTTGAAAGCTGACATGTAACGTTAGATGTTAGCAAAGGTTTTACAAGGTTGTCACTAGCCAAATTTGCTTTATGTGAGCTCTTCTGTCTTCATGCTAATCACGAGCTAGCGCGGCTAACGCTAGCATTGAAACGAAAGCCAGTCAGGCTGAAGAAGTTGCCTACCTTAAGTTGTTTTGCTTAAATACAAGATTTTGGGCTAAAAACATAACTCAAAACTTTTCCTGCTTCAGTACTAGCCGGTAAGTCACATTTAGGTAGCTTGTCTTCCTTTAGTCAATGATAAAGCAAAATAAAGACAATAGTCCAAAAATCGAGAACTACCAGGATTTTGAGCATCTCAGTTGTCTAATCTATGTATGCCTGGCCCTGCATGCAAGCAACAATATTGCTAGTATGTAAGTTAATTTACCTTGATAGTATCAACACAGTCCAATGTGTTTCCGTGGCTGTTATAGTTTACATGTTTTTTCAGCAGGGCTTTTAATAAAACACAAGACGGTGCCGTTCACTGCGGCTAGCAGTATGACCGGGCAAAGTTTGAGGCTAACTATATGATATAATATGGCCAGGGTTCGAGGCTACCGACGTTAGCTAAATTAGCTAGCAAAATATCTGACTTAGCTTATGCTAAGCACTGCTGATCCTGGTGCTAGATTAATGTTAGCTGAATTTTATAGCCAGTGATAAGAAACAGATCCTTCCACTGTAAACTAGCTGATAAACTTTACGATTCAGTAACAACAAATTTCAAAGACAAAACCGTTCCCTTGTAAAGGTTCAAACTCTGCTTGCAGTGGAAAAGGAAGTTCCTTCAATCTGTGAAATCTGGTTGAAAGGAGGAGCTAGGGAAATTGGCTAGTAAAATTAGCATATTAAAGAACGTGTTAAGTTAGCGTGTGTAGGTGTATATTTAGCAGCTGTAGGCGTTAACTTGATGTGTGCAGGACCGCTTGCAGCCGTTTATTTAGCACATGTTGAATCGCCTGCAAGCACATTTGCACACGCTTATTTGACGTGTGTAGGCGTTAATTTAGTGCGTGAAGACATTAATTTAACTCGTGCACCTATTTACTTTACACACGTAGCATTAAAAAGATCGCGTTTTGACCAGGTGCTTTAAGACCCAAACGGCGTTCCATATCCACCCTATGGATTTTGTCAACAGGCACTTTTCAGCGGGAGCTTGCCGATCGGCCAGTGGCATCTCACATCCCTCGATGTTTTGGATGCAATCATCAGCAACACGTGTAACATACCATTTCCACCATCGCGCAACAGGTTAGAAGGGTTTTCTGACCGAGGTAAAGACAGATTCAGGTTGGATATTCGACCGATATTCACCTGTAGTTTTCCTTACGTCCACCAACAGCAGTTAGGGACCATCAACATAGTGACAAATCAAATTTGTCAAATTTCAATAGCTTTAGCCATTACTCCTAAAACTTTCAAAACTGGTTCTAGCTAACCCGATGGCATGGACACACATTGCACAAACTTTTTGTGGGGTTGGTCTAAATCTCACATGTCCGGGTTTGGCAGGGGGTAGCTGTCATTGTAAATAAGAAATTTGTTCTTAACTGACTTGCCTGGTTAAAAAAAAAATAATAATTCAATCTAGGAAAATAATTGTAAGGTTTAGTATATTCCACATGGGCTTTAAAGGCATGGTTTTGACCATATATGGTTAGTTAGGGGCGTTTCTAAACGCTAAATAGCCAAGGTAATACACAAGAACTGAGGCTGAGAACAATTGGTATTTATCAATGGAGATCTCCTAAGTTTGCGTCATTGGATTGTTTGATAAATCACACTTTCTAGGCATTCCAACATTAAATATTGCGTTTATAAGTAGTATTTTTGAATAGTTTCTACACAATATTTATACATTGATAAATGTGCATTCACAAAAATATTGTAAATCCAGGGCACCGGTTATAACTTCAGGTGAAATACGCCCGTTATTCACCCTTTATGGTGACAATAACGCCCTTATTTGCTGTATACTTTGGACGTATTGAAATTAGGCCAAGACAGTATATCTAAAGGAAATATCGATGGTGAACTTGATTAAATGTCTTTGGTGTCACGGGCGTCGTAAGGAGTAGACCAAAACGCAGCGGGAATATGTATACTCATCTTTTTTATTTGAAGAAGGAAAACAAAATCAACACGTATACAAAAACAATAAACGACACTAAACAGTCCCGTCAGGTGCACAAACACAAAACAGGAGACAACTACCCACAAATCCCATTACAAAAACACCCCTATACATAGGACCTTCAATCAGAGGCAACGAGGAACAGCTGCCTCCAATTGAAGGTCAATCAACAACCCTAAACATAGAAATACTAGACTAGAACATAGAAATATACTAACATAGAACATAATACAAAAACCCCGGAACACTCTAAACAAACACCCCTCTACATAAACACATAGCCCAACAAACCCCGAAACACTCTAAACAAACACCCCCTGCCACGTCCTGACCAAACTACAATAACAAATAACCCCTTTACTGGTCAGGACGTGACAGTACCCCCATTCCCCCCCCAAAGGTGCAGACCCCGGATAGACCAAGCAGTAAAACCTAAAACAACAAAACAAAACCTAATCCAATAACTCTAAACACACCAAAAAATATAATCCCCAACTAAAGGGAGGGAAAGGGAGGGTGGCCACCTTCACCAACGGTTCTTGTGCTACACCCCCCCTCCCCAACCCACCTACTATGGAGGTGGCTCAGGCTTCGGCCTAGGTCTCAGACCTAACCTGTCCACCCCCGCTGAAGGCTCAGGGCTAAGATGCGCGTCGCTGGAGACCTCGGGCTAATGCGCGTCGCTGGAGACCTCGGGCTGATGCACGTCGCTGGAGACCTCGGGCTGATGCGCGTCGCTGGAGACCTCGGACTGGAGGGCAACTCTGGGAGCTCCGATTCTGGACTGGAGGGCGACTCTGGCTGCGCCGATTCCGGACTGTGGGCCGTCTCTGCAGGCTCTGGACTGTGGGCCGTCTCTGGATGGGGCACTGTTGCCGGACACTCTGGACGGGGCACTGTTGCCGGACACTCTGGACGGGGCACTGTTGCCAGACACTCTGGACGGGGCACTGTTGCCGGACACTCTGGACGGGGCACTGTTGCCGGACACTCTGGATGGGGACTGCGCACTGAAGGCCTGATGCGTGGGGCTGGCTTCGGAGGCGCCAGACTAGGAACACGCACCACAGGGCTAGTGCGAGGAGCAGGAGCAGGAGGAGCTGGACTGGGCTGACGCACTGGAGGCCTGGTGCATGGAGCTGGTACTGGAGGTACCAGACTGCAGACACGCACCCCAATGCTAGTGCGAGGAGCGGGAACATGACGTACTAGACTGGGCTGACGCACTGGAGGCCTGGTGCGTGGTGCTGGCTTAGGAGGCACCAGACTAGAGACACGCACCTCAGGGCTAGTACGAGGAGCAGGAACTGGATACACCGGGCCATGGGTAAGCACTGGAGGTCTGGAGCGCACCTCCTGCACAACCCGTCCTGGATGGATGGTAATAGTAGCCCTGCACGAGTAGAATGCTGGCACAGGGCGAACTGGGATGTGCAGAGGGCTGATGGTTGCCGTGCGTAGAGCAGGCGTAGGGTAGCCTGGGCCTAGGATGCGCACTGGTGGCCAGATGCGTTGCGCAGGCATCCTCCTTCCAGGCTGGATGCCCACTCTAGCACGGCACTTGCGAGGGGCTGGGATCTCTCGCACCGGACTGTACGTGCGCATGGGCGAGATCGTGCGCACTTCCGCATACACCGGCGCTCTTGTCTCCACGCGCTCCCCATAATAAGCACGGGGAGTTGGATCAGGTCTACTGCTTGCCATAGCCAATCTCCTCGTGTGCCCCCCCAAAAACATTTCTTGGGGGTGCCTCTCGTACTTGCCCATCGGCGCGTATAATGCCTCATAACGGCATCGCTCCGCCTTGGCTGCCTCTATTTCCTCCAGTGGGCGACGGTATTCACCAGCCTGGTGCCATGGTCCAGCCCCGTCCAGAATTTCCTCCCATGTCCATGATTCCCCATAGTCCCTCTGCTGCTCCTTCCTCCGCTGCTTGGTCCTTTGGTGGTGGGTAGTTCTGTCACGGGCGTCGTAAGGAGTAGACCAAAACGCAGCGGGAATATGTATACTCATCTTCTTTTTTGTTTGAAGAAGGAAAACAAAATCAACACGTATACAAAAACAATAAACGACACTAAACAGTCCCGTCAGGAACAGCTGCCTCCAGTTGAAGGTCAATTAACAACCCTAAACATAGAAATAGAAAGACTAGACTAGAACATAGAAATATACTAACATAGAACATAATACAAAAACCCCGGAACACTCTAAACAAACACCTCTCTACATAAACACATAGCCCAACAAACCCTGAAACACTCTAAACAAACACCCCCTGCCACGTCCTGACCAAACTACAATAACAAATAACCCCTTTACTGGTCAGGATGTGATATTTGGAGGTGTTGGCAGAATGTTTTCTTTTACAGTGACATTTGCTGTAGGCATATCTGACCGTTTCTGAAAGACAAAAACAATTGCAAACTGTTGTGGACCTACAAACTGATCGTTTGAATTCAGTAATTTTTGCATTGACTTTTTCCCGAACCTAAATATGCTGCAGTGCCCACAATTTCTGAAACATTGTCTACTTGAAAAAAATAAATCAACGACAGTTTATAGGTAGCCTAGACACTTCAATGTAAAACATCAGCTGTCTGTTCACCTGTTACATTCTGCTGTATGTTATAAACCAGATCAGCTGTCTGTTCACCTGTTACATTCTGCTGTATGTTATAAACCAGATCAGCTGTCTGTTCACCTGTTACATTCTGCTGTATGTTATAAACCAGATCAGCTGTCTGTTCACCTGTTACATTCTGCTGTATGTTATAAACCAGATCAGCTGTCTGTTCACCTGTTACATTCTGCTGTATGTTATAAACCAGATCAGCTGTCTGTTCACCTGTTACATTCTGCTGTATGTTATAAACCAGATCAGCTGTCTGTTCACCTGTTACATTCTGCTGTATGTTATAAACCAGATCAGCTGTCTGTTCACCTGTTACATTCTGCTGTATGTTATAAACCAGATCAGCTGTCTGTTCACCTGTTACATTCTGCTGTATGTTATAAACCAGATCAGCTGTCTGTTCACCTGTTACATTCTGCTGTATGTTATAAACCAGATCAGCTGTCTGTTCACCTGTTACATTCTGCTGTATGTTATAAACCAGATCAGCTGTCTGTTCACCTGTTACATTCTGCTGTATGTTATAAACCAGATCAGCTGTCTGTTCACCTGTTACATTCTGCTGTATGTTATAAACCGCGCACCATGTCATCTGCATAAACTTTAAATAATAGCCTATCTAATAGGCCCAATTCAATGAGAAATGCGCATGGTAATTAGTTGTATGGCTACATCGGGAATATGAACTCATCATGGCCACAAAAGGTGAGGAATTTATTACGCAATGATTATGACAATGTTTTATGTTTATAAATTAAATTGTCTACGCAAGAAATGTCACATTACAATATTCAGACGTACCTACAAAAGTCAATGGAAAAGGTGAGTCGTCTGTTCCAACGTTAAAATGCACTTCGGATCGGATCGCACAGAGCAGTGGTCACCAACCTTTTCTGAGTCAAGATCACTTTCTGAGTCAAAATGCAAGCAGAGATCTACCGCTCTGATATTTTATTACCATGACTTATAAAACGTAAGCCCATGCAACATTAACCAATTAAAAACAGTTCTGTAGCAATGAGGTTTGTGCAGTAAACTACAGGCCCAATACATTATCACCGCATACTGGCTTTGCTTGAATTTACCTGCCAATGCATTGTTGTTCGGGACATCTAAAAATATATATATTTGAGGTAGTCTATATGATCACACCGGTAATAGATCCATTGTTGTATTACTTTTGAGGCACAGCTGAGTGAGCATACGTTTAAATAATTAGCTTTTTATTTTACTGGGCTGATGGTGCCTGCATCTGATGGTCAGTCTCATCAGAGGGAGAGAGCAGCAGACTGAGGGTCAGTCTCAGCAGAGGGAGAGAGCAGCAGACTGAGGGTCCGTCAGCAGAGGGAGAGAGCAGCAGACTGAGGGTCAGTCTCAGCAGAGGAAGAGAGCAGCAGACTGAGGGTCCGTCTCAGCAGAGGGAGAGAGCAGCAGACTGAGGGTCCGTCTCAGCAGAGGGAGAGAGCAGCAGACTGAGGGTCAGTCTCAGCAGAGGGAGAGAGCAGCAGACTGAGGGTCAGTCTCAGCAGAGGGAGAGAGCAGCAGACTGAGGGTCCGTCTCAGCAGAGGGAGAGAGCAGCAGACTGAGGGTCCGTCTCAGCAAAGGGAGAGAGCAGCAGACTGAGGGTCCGTCTCAGCAGAGGGAGAGAGCAGCAGACTGAGGGTCAGTCTCAGCAGAGGGAGAGAGCAGCAGACTTAGGGTCAGTCTCAGCAGAGGGAGAGAGCAGCAGAATGAGGGTCAGTCTCAGCAGAGGGAGAGAGCAGCAGACTGAGGGTCTGTCTCAGCAGAGGGTGAGAGCAGCAGACTGAGGGTCAGTCTCTCAACATCCCTCCGCTCTCCCTTTCCTCCACTGACACTGACCAAAAAGGGACACCGTCTTCCAGCTGATGGCGAAACTCGAGTCGCACCTCATTATTTCTGCTTCATGCACAAATTCATGTTGTTACTCCTATGAACAGAGAAAGTGAAATATTTATTGATATTAAAAAAGACCCAAGCCGCTAATAATAACAAGGCCTATAGATCCACTTTCCTCCTCATTCATTACTGCTGCACTGCTTGTTGTAGCGCTGAGTGGAAATAGGAACAACGCGCATTTTATGGCTTATAAAAGTGTTGAATACAAAGTGTTGACAGCGCTGAGTAAAAACTTAACATGAACTCACTCATAAAAACAGCAGCTCTTTGCTGCATTCGTTGACAGTCTCTCTCTAGTCATGGTTTTAAACGTTTTGGAATCTCACAATATCAATTTTGCCGTAGCTTTATTTTATGTCTGCTACGTCACTGTAGACTCGGTCATCTGTGCAATCTGATTGGCCAGCGGACACATGGTGCACTTGATTTCCTCCCCAGGCCCACCGGGAAGCAGAGTTTGTACCTTCAGACACATGAAATGGAAACAGTTTGTACCTTCAGACACATGAAATGGAAACAGTTTGTACATTCAGACACATGAAATGGAAACAGTTTGTACCTTCAGACACATTAAATGGAAACAGTTTGTACATTTAGACACATGAAATGGAAACAGTTTGTACATTCAGACACATGAAATGGAAACAGTTTGTACCTTCAGACACATGAAATGGAAACAGTTTGTACATTCAGACACATGAAATGGAAACAGTTTGTACCTTCAGACACATGACATGGAAACAGTTTGTACCTTCAGACACATGAAATGGAAACAGTTTGTACATTCAGACACATGAAATGGAAACAGTTTGTACCTTCAGACACATTAAATGGAAACAGTTTGTACCTTCAGACACATGAAATGGAAACAGTTTGTACATTCAGACACATGAAATGGAAACAGTTTGTACCTTCAGACACATTAAATGGAAACAGTTTGTACCTTCAGAGACATGGAATGGAAACAGTTTGTACATTCAGACACATGAAATGGAAACAGTTTGTACATTCAGACACATGAAATGGAAACAGTTGGTACCTTCAGACACATGAAATGGAAACAGGTTGTACATTCAGACACATGAAATGGAAACAGTTTGTACCTTCAGACACATGAAATGGAAACAGTTTGTACCTTCAGACACATTAAATGGAAACAGTTTGTACCTTCAGAGACATGGAATGGAAACAGTATGTACATTCAGACACATGAAATGGAAACAGTTTGTACCTTCAGACACATGAAATGGAAACAGTTTGTACATTCAGACACATGAAATGGAAACAGTTTGTACATTCAGACACATGAAATGGAAACAGTTTGTACCTTCAGACACATGAAATGGAAACAGTTTGAACCTTCAGACACATGAAATGGAAACAGTTTGTACATTCAGACACATGAAATGGAAACAGTTGGTACCTTCAGACACATGAAATGGAAACAGGTTGTACATTCAGACACATGAAATGGAAACAGTTTGTACCTTCAGACACATGAAATGGAAACAGTTTGTACATTCAGACACATGAAATGGAAACAGTTTGTACATTCAGACACATGAAATGGAAACAGTTTGTACCTTCAGACACATGAAATGGAAACAGTTTGTACATTCAGACACATGAAATGGAAACAGTTTGTACCTTCAGACACATGAAATGGAAACAGTTTGTACCTTCAGACACATGAAATGGAAACAGATTGTACATTCAGACACATGAAAAGGAAACAGTTTCTACATTCAGACACACGAAATGGCAACAGTTTGCCAACCCGGCGCGCAGGACAGCAGCTGAATTGTCTGAACCTACCACCAACAGCCCGAGACTAATAACAAAGAATAGAAACACAAGGATTTATCGTTGGGTTTTTACAGAAACGTTTGGCGATCAACTAGAAATGCCTTGGAGATCGACAAGTCGATCGCGATAAACCGGTTGGTGGCCACTGGCACAGAGCAAAATAGTCTGCTTGAAATACCGTAGTTTATCTAGTTACTACTGTGAAGTGGATCCAATTAAATGAGAGATGGGAGGAATGGTAGCCAATCCTAACTTGTTATAGGCCTATAGGATATTTGGCGAGTATAGGAATTATTCTGCAATGATCATGGAAATGAAATAAATAACAGGAAATATATGCCTACTTCTAATTATTATAGAATGTAAAGACACATCGATTAACGCTCTTCTCACTAACAGCTAATGATTGCATCTTGTTATTATATTTAGCCAGGTCTACCTGTTCTTTAGTTCTGAATAAGAGTCTCGTCATATATTCCCCATCTGCACCAGGCTACTACTAGTCTACTTTTGTCTTCTTGCAATGCAAGACTTCAACCACTAGAAACTGTAAGGACGCCTGGTCTAAAGTTAGCAGGAGGATTAGCAAATTCTCATGTCAAGTTCACTTTTTATAAATGACAACATTTGCGTGAAAACTGGCACATGCATGTTTTGTGGCATATTTTGTGTGTAGACAACGTTTACAAATGTGGTCCCTGGTATTTTACATAGAGCAAAATACTTGAAATAGCTTATCTATTTACTGTTGTGAAGTCGGTCCAATTAAACGAGAGATGGGACGAATGGTAACCTTGTTGTAGGCCTATATTCTACCTCGTGAGTATGAAAACATCACAGAAAAGGTGAGAAATGTATTATGCAACGATCATGGAAACGAAATAAATAGAAGCCTAGGAAATAGATGGCTATTTCTAATTATTTTAAAATGCAAAGATAAACGGAATGGATGTCTCAGTAACGGCAAATTGTTGCATCTTGTTATTAAACTTTTTATTGTTATGAATAAGCGTGTCCATCATATCCCACATTTACACTAAATACTAATCTACTGGCCTTCTTGAAATGCAATACTTCAACCACTAGAAACTGTGCATACACATGGTCTAAAGTTAGCGGAAAGGTGTGTGTGAGTGTGTGTGTGTGTGTGTGTGTGTGTGTGTGTGTGTGTGTCTGTCTGCGCGTGTGTTTTGTGTTTGTGTGTCTTCACATAAACCTATACCGGTTGAACCCGCCCACTGTGTTGAAACAAGGAAGTACATTTATAAGGAAGTAGAGGCAGAACTGGACACTGTCGGTCGAAGAAAAATGTTTCTGAGGTTTGTAGCGTTCTTTTACCATTTTATGACAAAAAGTGTTTTGGAGAAGTTAGGCCATCGCAGAGAGAGGTGATTTAGGGGGTAAGACATCCACAGAATTGTTAAGTTATTACAATACTGATTTCAACTTTAAATAATGATCATTTTAGGCATCCTTACATTGATGCTGATTCATATTGACCAGCCTAGTCAATATGTATCAATGTTATATTATAGGCTACAGGGCTATGAGGTAGGGTATGGGGTTATATTATAGGCTACAGGGCTGTGAGGTAAGGTATGGGGTTATATTATAGTCTACAGGGCTATGAGGTAGGGTATGGGGTTATATTATAGTCTACAGGGCTGTGAGGTAGGGTATGGGGTTATATTATAGTCTACAGGGTTATGAGGTAGGGTATGGGGTTATATTATAGTCTACAGGGCTATGAGGTAGGGTATGGGGTTATATTATAGTCTACAGGGCTATGAGGTAGGGTATGGGGTTATATTATAGGCTACAGGGCTATGAGGTAGGGTATGGGGTTATATTATAGTCTACAGGGTTATGAGGTAGGGTATGGGGTTATATTATAGGCTACAGGGTTATGAGGTAGGTTATGGGGTTATATTATAGTCTACAGGGCTATGAGGTAGGGTAAGGGGTTATATTATAGTCTACAGGGCTGTGAGGTAGGGTATGGGGTTATATTATAGTCTACAGGGTTATGAGGTAGGGTGTGGGGTTATATTATAGTCTACAGGGTTATGAGGTAGGGTATGGGGTTATATTATATTCTACAGGGTTATGAGGTAGGGTATGGGGTTATATTATAGTCTACAGGGCTGTGAGGTAGGGTATGGGGTTATATTATAGTCTACAGGGTTATGAGGTAGGGTATGGGGTTATATTATAGGCTACAGGGCTATGAGGTAGGGTATGGGGTTATATTATAGTCTACAGGGCTGTGAGGTAGGGTATGGGGTTATAATATAGTCTACAGGGTTATGAGGTAGGGTATGGGGTTATATTATAGTCTACAGGGCGGTGAGGTAGGGTATGGGGTTATATTATAGGCTACAGGGTTATGAGGTAGGGTATGGGGTTATATTATAGTCTACAGGGCTATGAGGTAGGGTATGGGGTTATATTATAGGCTACAGGGCTGTGAGGTAAGGTATGGGGTTATATTATAGTCTACAGGGCTATGAGGTAGGGTATGGGGTTATATTATAGTCTACAGGGCTGTGAGGTAGGGTATGGGGTTATATTATAGTCTACAGGGTTATGAGGTAGGGTATGGGGTTATATTATAGTCTACAGGGCTATGAGGTAGGGTATGGGGTTATATTATAGTCTACAGGGCTATGAGGTAGGGTATGGGGTTATATTATAGGCTACAGGGCTATGAGGTAGGGTATGGGGTTATATTATAGTCTACAGGGTTATGAGGTAGGGTATGGGGTTATATTATAGGCTACAGGGTTATGAGGTAGGTTATGGGGTTATATTATAGTCTACAGGGCTATGAGGTAGGGTAAGGGGTTATATTATAGTCTACAGGGCTGTGAGGTAGGGTATGGGGTTATATTATAGTCTACAGGGTTATGAGGTAGGGTATGGGGTTATATTATAGTCTACAGGGCTGTGAGGTAGGGTATGGGGTTATATTATAGTCTACAGGGTTATGAGGTAGGGTATGGGGTTATATTATATTCTACAGGGTTATGAGGTAGGGTATGGGGTTATATTATAGTCTACAGGGCTGTGAGGTAGGGTATGGGGTTATATTATAGTCTACAGGGTTATGAGGTAGGGTATGGGGTTATATTATAGGCTACAGGGCTATGAGGTAGGGTATGGGGTTATATTATAGTCTACAGGGCTGTGAGGTAGGGTATGGGGTTATAATATAGTCTACAGGGTTATGAGGTAGGGTATGGGGTTATATTATAGTCTACAGGGCTGTGAGGTAGGGTATGGGGTTATATTATAGGCTACAGGGTTATGAGGTAGGGTATGGGGTTATATTATAGTCTACAGGGCTGTGAGGTAGGGTATGGGGTTATGTTATAGTCTACAGGGTTATGAGGTAGGGTATGGGGTTATATTATAGTCTACAGGGTTATGAGGTAGGGTATGGGGTTATGTTATAGTCTACAGGGCTGTGAGGTAGGGTATGGGGTTATGTTATAGTCTACAGGGCTGTGAGGTAGGGTATGGGGTTATAATATAGTCTACAGGGTTATGAGGTAGGGTATGGGGTTATATTATAGGCTACAGGGTTATGAGGTAGGGTATGGGGTTATAATATAGGCTACAGGGCTGTGAGGTAGGGTATGGGGTTATAATATAGGCTACAGGGTTATGAGGTAGGGTATGGGCGATTGATTTATTTGCGCTCTTTCACATCCCGGAGGAAGACGTGTGTCACGTCATCTAGTTTCTTTGTAGAAAAATAATTGTCGCTCTTGTCAATTGTCAAAAGTGACATGCGGTAATGGGCATTGAAACTAAATGTGACCGACAGACTTGATTCGGTCTTACGTAGCAACATTTGAAATTGTGTTTTTTACATTGAAAAAAAAGCAGAGTCAGAGGCACAAAAAGGTATATCATACACTGCATTTGAGGAACAATGGGAAAGTAATTCTGCTTTGAAAGTTGATAAACCTGAAACCCCACCTTTGTGAAAATGGCCCCTGAATGTTTTTGGTGCGCCTACTGGAGAGCTCTCCTTTGTCTCCACCCATTCAGCATTGTTCACACCCTCTTAACCTGTTGGGTCTAGGGGGCAGCATTTGCACGTCTGGATAAAAAAAATGTACCCGATTTAATCTGGTTACTAATCCTACCCAGTAACTAGAATATGCATATACTTATTATATATGGATAGAAAACACTCTAAAGTTTCCAAAACTGTTTGAATGGTGTCTGTGAGTATAACAGAACTCATTTGGCAGGCAAAACCCTGAGACATTTTCTGACAGGAAGTGGATACCTGATGTGTTGTATTGATTTTAAACCTATCCCATTGAAAAACACAGGGGTTTAGGAATATTTTGGCACTTCCTATTGCTTCCACTAGATGTCACCAGCCTTTACAAAGTGTTTTGAGTCTTCTGGAGGGAGATCTGACCGAACAAGAGCCATGGAACGGTGATGTCCCATTAGACACCTGGCGCGCTACTTCATGTTGGGTACCCTCGTTCCAATACGTTATAAAAGGCTATGCATTCGTCCACCTTGAATATTATTCATGTTCTGGTTAAAAAAGGCCCTAATGATTTATGCTATACAACGTTTGACATGTTTGAACGAACGGAAATATATTTTTTCCCCTCGTTCATGACGAGAAGTCCGGCTGGCTTACATCATGTGCTAACGAGACGGAGATTTTTGGACATAAATGATGAGCTTTTTTGAACAAAACTACATTCGTTATGGACCTGTGATACCTGGAAGTGACATCTGATGAAGAGAATCAAAGGTAATGGATTATTTACATAGTATTTTCGATTTTAGATCTCCCCAACATGACGTCTAGTCTGTATCGCAACGCGTATTTTTCTGGGCACAGTGCTCAGATTATTGCAAAGTGTGATTTCCCAGTAAGGTTATTTTTAAATCTGGCAAGTTGATTGCGTTCAAAAGATGTAAATCTATAATTCTTTAAATGACAATATAATATTTTACCAATGTTTTCTAATTTTAATTATTTAATTTGTGACGCTGACTTGACTGCCGGTTATTGGAGGGAAACGATTTCCTCAACATCAATGCCATAGTAAAACGCTGTTTTTGTATATAAATATGAACTTGATAGAACTAAAAATGCATGCATTGTCTAACATAATGTCCTAGGAGTGTCATCTGATGGAGATTGTAAAAGGTTAGTGTATCATTTTAGCTGGTTTTATGGTTTTGGTGACCCTGTCTTTGACTTGACAAAACATTACACACAACTCTTGTAAATGTACTGTCCTAACATACTCTAAATTTATGCTTTCGCCGTAAAACCTTTTTGAAATCGTAAAACGTGGTTAGATTAAGGAGATGTTTATCTTTCAAATGGTGTAACATAGTTGTATTTTTGAAAAATTTGAATTTTGACATTTATTTGGATTCAAATTTGCCGCTCTTGAAATGCACCTGCTGTTGATGGAGTGCACCACAGGTGGCACGCTAGCGTCCCACCTAGCCCCAAGAGGTTTTAAGCCTTAGCCCCACCCATCTGTTGAAGGATTCACATGTGAGGTCATGTGATAAACAGTGAGTAGTGTAGTAAAGATTAAGACTAAAAGTAGTAGCCTACAATAAGGAACAATCCCAGGTAAGCAGAAAGTGTCCAGATAAAAATATTGTATAAATGTTAGATGACGCTAATCCAGACACTAAACTGATGGTTCATGTGAAAGAAATGCTATATCCCCCAGCCACGTCTAGCTAAGTGGATGGGTCTCTACAGAAGGTGGAAACTGTACAGACAAATGGTTACTTACGTAGTAGCAATATCAGAAATAGATAGTGTCAATATAAATAATATAAATACAAAAATAACAAGTGTCAATATAGAGAAAGAACTACATAATATACAGTATGTAGAAGAACAATATCAATAACCATATCAGTGATACTGGTGATAGATGAGGTAGTTATACAGTATGTCGGGCAGTCTCTATGGGGGTGCCACAGGGTTCAATTCTCGGGCCGACTCTTTTCTCTGTATACATCAATGATGTCGCTATTGCTGCTGGTGATTCTCTGATCCACCTCTACGCGGACGACACCATTCTGTATACTTCTGGCCCTTCTTTGGACACTGTGTTAACTAACCTCCAGACGAGCCTCAATGCCATACAACTCTCCTTCTGTGGCCTCCAACTGCTCTTAAATGCAAGTAAAACTAAATACATGCTCTTCAACCAATCGCTACCCGCACCTGCCCGCCCGTCCAGCACTCTGGACGGTTCTGACTTAGAATATTTGGACATCTACAAATACCAATATACAATCCAAAATTAAATCTAGAATCGGCTTCCTATTTCCCAACCAAGCATCCTTCACTCATGCTGCCAAACATACCCTTGTAAAACTGACTATCTGAGATCCTCAGAAGGTTCTACAGTTGCAACATCGAGAGCATCCTGACCGGTTGCGTCACCTCCTGGTACGGCAATTGCTCTGCCTCCGACCGCAAGGCACTTCTGAGGGTAGTGCGTACGGCCCAGTACATCACTGAGGCAAAGCTGCCTGCCATCCAGGACCTCTACACCAGGCGGTGTCAGAGGAAGGCCCTAAAAATTGTCAAAGACCCCAGTCATAGACTGTTCTCTCTACTACCGCATTGTAAGCGGTACCGGAGTGCCAAGTCTTGGACAAAAAGGCTTCTGAACAGTTTTTACCCCCAAGCCATAAGACTCCTGAACAGGTAACCAAATTGTTACCCGGACTATTTGCCCCCCCCCAACCCCTCTTTTACGCTGCTGCTACTCTCTGTTTATCTAATATGCATAATCACTTTAACTATACATTCATGTACATACTACCTCAATTGGCCCGACCAACCAGTGCTCCCGCACATTGGCTAACCGGGCTGTCTGCATTGTGTCCCACCCACCACCCGCCAACCCCTCTTTTTACGCTACTGCTACTCTCTGTTCATCATATATGCATAGTCACTTTAACCAAACCTACATGTACATACTACCTCAATAAACCTGACTAACCGGTGTCTGTATATAGCCTTGCTACTCTTATTTTCAAATGTCTTTTTACTGTTGTTTTATTTCTTTACTTACCTACACACACACACACATACCTTTTTTTCGCACTATTGGTTAGAGCCTGTAAGTAAGCATTTCACTGTAATGTCTACACCTGTTGTATTCGGCACACGTGACAAATAAACTTTGATTTGATATCTTACCGATCCTTAACTTCGGCGATTGGATGCAGCAAATTGGATGCAGTCTATCACAGTGCCATCCGTTTTGTCACCAAAGCCCCATATACTACCCACCACTGCGACCTGTATGCTCTCGTTGGCTGGCCCTCGCTTCATATTCGTCGCCAAACCCACTGGCTCCAGGACATCTATAAGTCTTTGCTAGGTAAAGCCCCGCCTTATCTCAGCTCACTGGTCACCATAGCAGCACCCACCCATAGAACGCGCTCCAGCCGGTATATTTCACTGGTTACCCCCAAAGCCAATTTCTCATTTGGCCGCCTTTCCTTCCAGTTCTCTGCTGCCAATGACTGGAACGAATTGCAAAAATCACTGAAGCTGGAGACTCATATCTCCCTCATTAACTTTAAGCAACAGCTGTCAGAGCAGCTCACATATCACTGCACCTGAACATAGCCCATCTGTAAATAGCCCATCCAACTACCTCATCCCCATACTGTATTTTTTTTATTTATCTTGCTCCTTTGCACCCCAGTATCTCTACTTGCACATTCATCTTTTGCACATCTATCAACTCCAGTGTTTTAATTGCTAATTTGTAATTATTTCGCCACTATGGCCTATTTATTGCCTTACCTCCCTTATCTTACTTCATTTGCACACACTGTATATATACTTTTCTATTGTGTTATTGCCTTTGTTTGTTTATTCCATGTGTAACTCTGTGTTGTTGTTTGTGTTGCACTGCTTTGTTTTATCTTGGCCAGGTCGCAGTTGTAAATGAGAACTTGTTCTCAACTGGCCTACCTGGTTAAAGGGATCAGAAACCGGGCCGGCAAGTAGGGAGATATTATCAGTAGATATTTTAAACAGGCTGAGAGCTGAAGGAGCTCACTTGCACTCATTGTGCAGTGACCTGTTTTACTTCTCTGTATTATATTACAGGAGCCTGATATGAGCGTTGTTATCCCACAATCACACCCTGTGCAGTCCTGCTGCCCAAGTTAGAGTAGAATTATCATACTACGCTACCAACGTTATTGATTGACAAATTGTGCCTTTTTATGGTGTTTCATCAGCTGCAATTGGTTGTTGTAATTCCGAGAGCTGCCTTGTAGATATTACCGGAAATTTCTATCCTTGACACTTCCCTCTCACCCATACGGCAAATTATTATTTTTTACTTATTAAAAATAAGTAAAAAAGCTGTCGACTGTTCAGTTTAATCATTTTCATACAGTGGGGAGTCTACCTTATTGCCCCATTTTCTCCATATCAGGGCTGGGCTGTTGTTGAAGACAAGGGCTCTCTTTACTTTCAATGCAATGAGGAATGAAGGAGAAATGTGAAGGGCCTTGTCTGATATGGATGACTAATGGAGTGCTCTGGTCTTGGGCGACTCTGGAACCTGATGTGGGTGGTAGGAGCACATAGCAGCACCATTTTAGCCCACTCTGTACCCGTCATTCCCAGGCCTACAGAGCCGGAAAGGCAATGGCAGCCTTTTGCGCCAAGCCCTTTGGTGTCCAACCCACCACCATCCGATGGCAGTAGTTCTGAGCGATTAACCAACACTTGTTATTTTTTAATTGTTTTAACTATTTGAATTCTATTTAGTGTTTCTGTGAGCTCAATGCACAGTTTCTCTCTTGAAATCGGAACTAGTCCGAACTGGGTGATATAGTAGGGAGTTGTAGTTTCCTACAGGCCAATATTATACATGGTAATGACCATAATCCATTGCGAGACTACTTGTTCAGTCTATAGCACAGACCGTCTGTGTGGGGCAGACCGAGAGAAGAGACAAGAACACTGATCGAGAGGGTTAGAGAGCAGTTGCTTCTCTACTTGAAAATACATGATCTATGTGATAGTTGGTATTCAGGAGTCACAAAAGTAGGCTTTACTTACTTTGACAATATCCATTTTTTTTGTAGTTTTACAGCAACTCTATCGATAAGGACTTGGAATGAAATTACAGTCATCAAATGTTATATAGAGAACTGAAATATTTTATTAAAGTAATGTAAATAAATTATTTTATACGTAATAAACAGTTGGGCTGGGCAGTATACTGGTATTGATGCACAGACCGATTTGTGTTTTTACTTCACCTTCTATAACAGTATTTTAATGTTTGGTTGGCCGAATGTGACGCGCAACACCAGCGTGTCCGTAATGTCCATTTTTAGAGTTCACTCCGTTTGCTACTTGCAAGTCGTCTCTCCTGTTCCTGCATTCCACTTCCCACACCAAGCCCTGCCCCCTGTCACTCAAGGAGAGCAGGTGTTGCTTGGCGGTGTAGTCACAGGCACTTCACTTGCTGTTCACTCTGGAGCTAATGCTAACTGCTAGTTAGCTGGCTAGCTAAATGTAATCGGAGTTGGCGCAAACCTAATGTCTAATTACAGCCTGAAACCAGTGCTGGTGTAGGCCTAGATCTGCATGTTTGTGTAATGGTATCTACTAAATCAGAGGAATAGGCGAAGCATGAATATGTTAGCTAGCTAGCCACATAAAGAGGAACGGAACATCGTATAGGGACCCCTGGGAAACACTGACCAACACTTTGGTTCCATTCCTTACACACATCTTCCCTGGCTTATTCATTTGTTATGTCAAACAACAATGCATTCAATGTGCTGCCCACTATATTCCAACTATTTAATTACAATCATTATATTTCCATGATTCCAACAGTACACCAATAACCTATGCCAAGATATCTCATAAAAAAATGTATACATACATACATGCATGCATGCATGCATGCATGCATGCATGCATGCATACATACATACATACAGTTGAAGTCGGAAGTTTACATACTCCTTAGCCAAATACATTTAAACTCAGTTTTTCCCAATTCCTGACATTTAGTCCTAGTAAAAATTCTCTGTCTTAGGTCAGTTAGGATCACCACTTTATTAACAAAAATTTGAAATGTCAGAATAATAGTAGGGAGAATGGTTTATTTCAGCTTTTATTTCTTTCATCACATTCCCAGTGGGTCCGAATTTTACATACACTCAATTAGTATTTGGTAGCATTGCCTTTAAATTGTTTAACCTGGGTCAAACGTGTTGGGTAGCCTTCCACAAGCTTCCCACAATAAGTTGGGTGAATTTTGCCCATTCCTCCTGACAGCGCTGGTGTAACTGAGTCAGGTTTGTAGGCTTCCTTGCTCGCACATGCTTTTTCAGTTCTGCCCACAAATTTTCTATGGGATTGAGGTCAGGGCTTTGTGATGGCAACTCCAATACCTTGACCTTGTTGTCCTTAAATGAAGGTGAAATAAAATAAATAAATAAAATAAATGTACAATATCAATAACCATATCAGTGATACTGGTGATAGATGAGGTAGTTATATGTAGACAATCAGGGGTGAAGTGGCTGAGCAGCAGGATACATTTTTTTTATAGTAGCAGCAACGTATGGTGTGTGTTAGGAGAGAGTCATGTGACAAGAGGCACTGTAGATAGTGGTGATGACTGGGAACTCTCCCCCAGTGATGAACTGGTCTGTCCGAACCACGCATGAACAAGGGAATCTATATTCGGAGAGGCTGTTTCTGTCCTGCCCTTGACTTTGGTGCAGGGCATGTGATGTCCATAGCTTGTTCGTAGCAAAACTCCCTGATCTTCTCAAAAAGAGCCCATGTAGACAGCTGTTGTTATGGAGTCAGGGGATCCAACCAGGTAGACTAGCTGTTGTTATGGAGTCAGGGGATCCAACCAGGTAGACTAGCTGTTGTTATGGAGTCAGGGGATCCAACCAGGTAGACTAGCTGTTGTTATGGAGTCAGGGGATCCAACCAGGTAGACTAGCTGTTGTTATGGAGTCAGGGGATCCAACCAGGTAGACTAGCTGTTGTTATGGAGTCAGGGGATCCAACCAGGTAGACTAGCTGTTGTTATGGAGTCAGGGGATCCAACCAGGTAGACTAGCTGTTGTTAGGGAGTCAGGGGATCAAACCAGGTAGACTAGCTGTTGTTATGGAGTCAGCTAGTGGGGATCCAAATCAAATTAATAATATTGGACTGTGTATGTTTAAATGCAACAAGAAGTATCTGAACTCTGACCTCAGACAGTAAAAGTGTTGTCATTGTTAATGGATCTTCAATGTTTAGAAATATTGACTGTTCTGTTATTTCTTATTGGTTATTGTAGCTGAGTGAGCTGTGACTTATATCTAATACGAGTCTCTCTGGGGAGAGAGATGAGGAGACCACTGCCTCTAAAATGAGTCTCTCTGGGGAGAGAGAGGAGGAGACCACTGCCTCTAAAACGAGTCTCTCTGGGGAGAGAGAGGAGGAGACCACTGCCTCTAAAATGAGTCTCTCTGGGGAGAGAGAGGAAGAGACCACTGCCTCTAAAATGACTCAAGACACCAGTTCTAAGAGGTAAGAGATGATTTGCAAAATGTACATTGCTCTTAAAAATATCAAACTAATGAAAAGTGTTCCCAAATTACAAATTACATAAAATGTAGGTCTATATCATTCACTTAAAAGGCCAGAAATGGATTTACCAATTGCAGACTGTATCTTTATAAAGAAACATCAGGACTTCTAGATGTTCCATTATACAGTTGTTGAAAGGAAGTAGATGAGGTATTGATGAGATATTGATGAGGTGATCTGTCTCCCTGTTTTGTTCAGTGTCCAGAAGCCCAGAGCAGAGTCCCCTACAACCAGCCTGCTATCAATGACGAGTGATCAGCCACCTGCTTTCAGCCAGGAACCATTACCAGATGACAATAAGGAAGTGGAGAGTTTGGACAGTGAGGATGCATTAAAGATCACACACAACCTTCTGGACAGAAGAAGTAAGACTGTGTTTCATACAATATTACAAAGAACGGTACAAAGGCCCTTATAAAACACACACAAACTTATGAGTCCCAACTCTCAATGTTTTCCTACAGGTCAAACTCTGCTGACAGTCCAACAAGACATTAAGGCTAAACTGAAACACAAGTATCAACACATATCTGAAGGAATTGGACACCATGGAAACCAAACTCTGTTAAAGGACATCTACACAGAGCTCTACATCACAGAGGGTGGAAGTGGAGGACTCAATAATGAACATGAGGTTAGACAGATAGAGATGGCATCCAAGAAACAAACCACACAAGAGACACCAATCAAATGCAACGACATCTTCAAGCCTTTACCTGGACAAGACAAACCTATCAGAACTGTGCTGACAAAAGGAATCGCTGGCATTGGAAAAACCGTCTCTGTGCAGAAGGTCATCCTTGACTGGGCAGAGGGAAAAGCAAACCAGGACGTTCATTTCATGTTGCCTCTTCCTTTCCGTGATCTGAACCTGAAAAAGGACCAATACAGTCTGATGCAACTTCTTTCCCACTACTTCCCAGAGCTGAAAGAGATTGACAGCATTGAAGATGGTGAAACCAAAACTGTTTTCATTTTTGATGGTCTGGATGAGTGTCGACTTCCTCTAGACTTCAAAAACAATGAGAAGTGCTGTGATGTCACGAAGCCAACCTCAGTGGACGTGCTGCTGACAAACCTCATCGAGGGGAATCTGCTTCCCTCTGCTCTCGTCTGGATAACCTCACGGCCTGCAGCAGCCAATCAGATCCCTCCTGAGTGTGTTGACCAGGTGACAGAGGTACGAGGGTTCAATGATCCACAGAAGGAGGAGTATTTCAGGAAGAAAATCACAGATCAGAATCTGGCCAATGAAATCATCAAACACATGAAGACATCAAGGAGCCTCCACATCATGTGCCACATGCCAGTCTTCTGTTGGATATCAGCCACTGTCCTTGAGATGATACTGAAAGAGGCAGAGAAGGATGAAGTCCCCAAAACTCTGACCCAGATGTACTCACACTTCGTGCTCATCCAGATTATTGTGAAGAACAAGAAGTACAACATAGCCACAGAGACAAACCCAAAGGAACTGTCTCAGTCAGACAAAGAGATGATCCTGAAACTGGCAAAGCTGGCTTTCCAACAGCTGCAGAAGGGCAACCTGATCTTCTATGAGGAGGACCTGAGAGAATGTGGCCTTGATGTCACAGAGGCATCAGTGTACTCAGCATTGTGTACAGAGATCTTTAAAGAAGAATCTGGGCTGTACCAAGAGAAGGTCTACAGCTTTGTGCATCTGAGCATTCAGGAGTTTCTAGCAGCAGTGCATGCTTTAGAATCATGTCTGGACAAGAAGGAAAATGTTTTCCCCCCCAAAGCAGTCACTAGTGATGATGATGATGATGATGATGAGGAGGAGGAGGAGGAGGAGGAGGAGGAGATTGATGATAAGCAGGACGAGGAGGAGGAGAACAAGGATGATGATGATGAGGAGGAGGAGGAGGAGGAGGAGGAGGAGATTGATGATAAGCAGGACGACGAGGAGGAGAACAATGACGAAGATGAGGATGATGATGACGACAATGATGAAGAGGAGTCATTCCAGTTGTCTGACTTACACAGGAGAGCAGTGGACCAGGCCTTGAAGAGTGAGAATGGACACCTGGACCTGTTCCTCCGCTTCCTTCTGGGTCTCTCACTGGAGTCCAATCAGAATCTGTTACGAGGCCTTCTGACACAGACAGGATGTACGACAGAGACCAATGAGAAAACAGTTAAGAGAACAGTCAGGTACCTTTCATACAAGATCAAAAGAGAATCCTCACCAGAAAGGATCATCAACTTGTTCCACTGTCTGAATGAACTTGGTGCCAACTCTCTAGTTGAAGACATGCAGACCTCCCTGCGATCAGGAACTCTTTCAGAAACAGAGCTAAAACCTGACCAATGTTCAGCCCTGGCCTACCTGTTACTGATGTCAGAGGAGGTGCTGGAGGAGTTTGACCTGAAGACATACAACACATCAGAGGAAGGTTATCAGAGGTTGCTGCCGGTAGTGAAAACCTGCAAGAGAGCACTGTAAGTTCTGTTATTGAGTTGATGTTTACAGTATCATTATAATGAAGGATTTGTATATCTAACAGATTATCTCCTCTCTCAAGACTGGATCACTGTAAACTCACGTATGAATCCTGTGAGACTCTGACCTCAGCTCTGCAGACACCAAACTCCCCCCTGAGAGAACTGAACCTCAGCTACAATGACCTGGAAGACAGAGGAGTGAAGCTGCTCTGTGTTGGACTAACCAGTCCACTCTGCAACATACAGACACTAGTGTGAGTTAAATATCTTCAGTATCCACTGTCTTTATAGTGTTTATATATTTATAGTAATTATGTGTTATTATGTTTTTAACATTATTTGAACATCTTGGTAAATATGCAGAAAGATACATGAAATGTGATAAATATATGAAACTAAGGTTAAATATCTTGAGTGAGTTAGTATGTTTTTAACATAGTCTAGTCATGTCCTTCTGTTATTGTCTTAATGCATCTCGTTATTCTTAAAGCTTTGCAAATTTAACAGTGTATTGACATATCTCCTCTCTCCAGACTGGATGGCTGTAAACTCACATATAGATCCTGTGAGACTCTGACCTCAGCTCTGCAGACACCAAACTCCCCCCTGAGAAAACTGGACCTCAGCCACAACAATGACCTGGAAGACAGAGGAGTGGAGCTGCTCTGTGTTGGACTAACCAGTCCACTCTGCAACATACTGACACTAGTGTGAGTTAAACATCTTCAGTATGAGTTATTATGTGGATGTTTTAAACATGTGTTAATCATGTGCTCTTCTGCCCTCTAGTCTAGGTCAGTGTGGTCTGACAGAGGGTTGCTGTTCACATCTGGCCTCAGTCCTGAGTTCACCCAACTCACAACTGAAACAACTGGAGCTGAGAGACAATGACCTGCAGGACTCAGGAGTTACACTGCTGTCTGCTGGACTGGAGGATCCAGACTGTAAACTACACACACTGGGGTAAGTGTGTGTGTGTGTGTGTGTGTGTGTGTGTGTGTGTGTGTGTGTGTGTGTGTGTGTGTGTGTGTGTGTGTGTGTGTGTGTGTGTGTGTGTGTGTGTGTGTGTGTGTGTGTGTGTGTGTGTGTGTGTGTGTGTGTGTGTGTGTGTGTGTGTGTGTTTGTTTGTTTGTTTGGTATCAGAATCCAGATGTGTCATCTCATAATCCAGAATCACTGTTGTGGCTGAGGTCTAGTTAATTTTACTCTGTTTTTAAAATCTGAACTCAAGTAGCAGATACCACCCCTCTCAAAGCCCGTTAAATTCACCTTTTTGAAGGGTTTTAAATTCACCCTTTTGATGGGTTTTACTACCTCATCTGCCTTCCCTATATCAAGGTGTTTGGTACTTTCTGAAATCACCTATGGGGAAAAATGAAAGGTGGAAAAACGATTGGAACCATTTTCCTCTTTGACTGCTAGGTTTTATGGGTATTATGACTCATACTGTGGTACTCTATGGTGTGTAGATGGGTGACAAAAATAAACAATTTTGAAATCAGGCTGTAACACAACAAAATATGGAATAAGTCAAGGAGGATGAATACTTTCTGAAGGCACTGTATAGTCAACCAGTCTAACTGTCTATCCTGTCCTCTATCCACCATAAATAATAGTCCCTGTATAGTCTACCAGTCTAACTGTCTATCCTGTCCTCTCTCCACCATAAATAATAGTCCCTGTATAGTCTACCTATCACACCCTGATCAGTTTCACCTGTCCTTGTTATTGTCTCCACCCCCTCCTTGTTTTCCCCAGTGAATTTATCCCTGTGGTTCCTGTCTCTCTGTGCCAGTTCGTCTAGTATGTTCCAAATCAACCAGCGTTTTTCCCGTTCTCCTGCCTTTGCTATTCTTTTTTTTCTAGTCCTCCCGGGTTTTGACCCTTGCCTGTTCTGGACTCTGTCACCGCCTGCCTGACCATTCTGCCTGCCTGACCATGAGCCTTTCTGCCACTCTGTACCTCCTGAACTCTGATCTGGTTTTGACCTTTTGCCTGTTCACGACCATTCTCTTGCCTACTCCTTTTGGATTATTAAACATTATTAGACTCCAACCATGCGCATCTGGGTCTCGCCTTCTGTCATGATACTACCAGTCTACCTGTTTATCCGGTCCTCTATCCACCATAAATGGTGTCAATAGTGGATTGGTTGTCCAGATCTGCAAAGGATAACTAGCTAATATCATACCACACATACAATCATTCAAATATTTAATATACGAACATGGTGCGTCACTGAAAGAACAGTGAAGACATGAGACACGCAGCAAAAAAAACTCCCATATTGATCTTGTTTAATGACAATACAATTATCATTATTATTATCTAGCCTACAACACCACATTGCAATGAATAATTGTCTTACAAAATTCCACTCTTGGATGTAAACTGCAGTGAAAATTTCATCCAAATAATGTTGCAAAAGCCCTTTGATTTAGAATATTTAACTCCATTGATTACATTTGGATCAGTTGTGGGTCTCAACTCTCAACAGCTTATAGGAAAGGCCAGTCTGGCCTTGATTAGGTCTCGCTTTACCGCAGCCGCCGGGTCACTCAAGCAGACAGCACACAGACACTCCACGCTGTTTGAACTCAGATTCTTCCAAAAAAACAACGATGGTGCTTTTCACATTGCTTGTTAATGTTAATCCTTGTTTTCTCTATTGTACTATTAGTTTGTGTATCTTTCTCTCTCTGCAAAACGTGACTTCAATAAAAGTGTCAGCAGGCTTCGGTTCGGCTGGCAGCTGAACGAGTGTGGTCACGAGTGTGCTCGCATACTCCCCTAAAAGACCTTTGCTTGAAAAACAAAGAAAAATAGCTGTTTGTTCATTCTGAGACGCCGTAGCCAGTATACACTTCCTCAAAATAGTCAGAATTAATCTGACTAATCATTTTTATGTTTTTGCGGAGGAGATCTTAATTGTGCAATTTTACTAACTAAGATGTTTGGTACTGTATTTACATCTAACTAAGATGTTTGCTGTAATATATCTTAAGTGGAAAAAATGTGCAGATAAACAAGTCATCTCTCATTGAATGACAACTTAATTGAAGAATCTCTATTGTTGACCAATCACAGACGAAGGGGCGTAGACTTTGGCTATCGACTTCAGCTTGCCTCGAGAAAAAATGTTATGTGCACGAACAGCCAAAAAAACCTGAAGACCAAAATGAACAAAAACGTCACAAAATGTCTTCATAATAAATGCAAGAACTGTCCCAAACTGTTTATTGGATGGGAAGCATGCAGATGCCTTAAGCTGGCACGTGGCTAAAATAATGGTAATTGCTAACTAGCTAGCTGGCTAGCTAAATGCAGTTAGCTAAATGCACACGTTAGCTCTAATACAGGTTGTTACCAGTGGTGGTGTAGATCAGCATGTTTGTGCAACAGCATGTTTTGAATTAGATAGATGTGACATTTAGACAAAGATTTTAGCTATCTATTCAAATGTGATTAGTGTCCCCTGGGAAACACTCACCAACCCTTTGGTTCCTACCCTGTCATAACTCCAACCTGGCTTTTTAATTTGTTGTCATGCTAAACAACACCAACCATAGAATTAGAATAATCATTCTATTTATGTTTCCAACAGTTCAAGTGTTTTGATCTATATAAAATAAAAAATCTATCGAAAAAACTGCAAGATTTGGTTGAAAAGTTAGATTTTCTGCCCATATTGTGCAGCCTTGTATCAACCTGGAAATTTTACCAGTATATGCAAACATTTTGTGGCACAGAAAGAAAGGTGAAAAGTAATATCTTTTTCAGATGTTTTAAAAGTTAGTAGGATTAATTTACACTATAGGCCCAACGTAGGCTATATCTCAATCAATTTAAAAATAGATTATTCTGGTGCTCCTAAATTTGATGTGGTGCTCCTAACTTTTTAAAGTTAGGAGCACCAGTGCTACCAATGAAAGACAATGTTTCCCCATCTCAGACTCAACACAGAGGCAGACAGAAGTTACCATTCTGTCACCAGAGATGTGTGTGCTAAGTTTCCCTCTACTCCCCTCAGTCTAGGTCAGTGTGGTCTGACAGAGGGTTGCTGTTCACATCTGGCCTCAGTCCTGAGTTCACCCAACTCACAACTGAAACAACTGGAGCTGAGAGACAATGACCTGCAGGACTCAGGAGTTACACTGCTGTCTGCTGGACTGGAGGATCCAGACTGTAAACTACACACACTGGGGTAAGAGAGAGAGAGAGTGTTTGTGTGTGTGAGAGTGATCCAGGCTTACCCAAAACATTTACCAAGAATTTAGTTTTTTACAAAATAAAATAATGAATCTTTCATCTCTCTGTGTTTCCTAATTTTCCTTAAATTCGCAAGTATGTCACGAATGTATCTTGCAGGAGAAAGCATCCGAGTGGCGATTCTAATCCAACCATTAACTCATACATTGTTCTGCTCCTGGCCTGAGAGGATAGACCTTCAATATGTAGCTAGATGTAGAATGCTAATGTTATCTAGCTAACGTTGCCCATGAATGGAAGTTAGGCTAGCGAGCATTTTAGCCATGTAGCCTAGGACAACAAACAAGAGAAGTGTGTACTGTATGACAGAGTGATAGACTGTGTACTGTATAACAGAGTGATAGACTGTGTACTGTATAACAGAGTGATAGACTGTGTACTGTATAACAGAGTGATAGACAGTGTACTGTATAACAGTGATAGACAGTGTACTGTATAACAGAGTGATAGACAGTGTACTGTATAACAGAGTAATAGACTGTGTACTGTATAACAAAGTGATAGACTGTGTACTGTATAACAGAGTGATAGACAGTGTACTGTATAACAGTGATAGACAGTGTACTGTATAACAGTGATAGACAGTGTACTGTATAACAGAGTGATAGACAGTGTACTGTATAACAGAGTGATAGACAGTGTACTGTATAACAGAGTGATAGACAGTGTACTGTATAACAGAGTGATAGACAGTGTACTGTATAACAGAGTGATAGACTGTGTACTGTATGACAGAGTGATAGACAGTGTACTGTATAACAGTGATAGACAGTGTACTGTATAACAAAGTGATAGACTGTGTACTGTATAACAGAGTGATAGACTGTGTACTGTATAACAGAGTGATAGACTGTGTACTGTATAACAGAGTGATAGACTGTGTACTGTATAACAGAGTGATAGACTGTGTACTGTATAACAGAGTGATAGACTGTGTACTGTATAACAGAGTGATAGACTGTGTACTGTATAACAGTGATAGACAGTGTACTGTATAACAGTGATAGACTGTGTACTGTATAACAGTGATAGACTGTGTACTGTATGACAGAGTGATAGACTGTGTACTGTATGACAGAGTGATAGACTGTGTACTGTATAACAGAGCGATAGACTGTGTACTGTATAACAGAGTGATAGACTGTGTACTGTATGACAGAGTGATAGACTGTGTACTGTATGACAGAGTGATAGACTGTGTACTGTATAACAGAGTGATAGACTGTGTACTGTATGACAGAGTGATAGACTGTGTACTGTATAACAGAGTGATAGACTGTGTACTGTATAACAGTGATAGACTGTCTACTGTATAACAGTGATAGACAGTGATAGATCGTGTACTGTATAACAGAGTGATAGACTGTGTACTGTATAACAGAGTGATAAACTGTGTACTGTATGACAGAGTGATAGACTGTGTACTGTATAACAGTGATAGACTGTGTACTGTATGACAGAGTGATAGACTGTGTACTGTATAACAGTGATAGACTGTGTACTGTATAACAGAGTGATAGACAGTGTACTGTATAACAAAGTGATAGACTGTGTACTGTATAACAGAGTGATAGACTGTGTACTGTATAACAGTGATAGACTGTCTACTGTATAACAGTGATAGACAGTGATAGATCGTGTACTGTATAACAGAGTGATAGACTGTGTACTGTATAACAGAGTGATAAACTGTGTACTGTATAACAGAGTGATAGACAGTATACTGTATAACAGTGATAGACTGTGTACTGTATAACAGTGATAGACTGTGTACTGTATAACAGAGTGATAGACTGTATACTGTATAACAGTGATAGACTGTGTACTGTATAACAGAGTGATAGACTGTGTACTGTATAACAGAGTGATAGACTGTGTACTGTATAACATGACAGAGGAACATGTTTTTTCTACTTGTACTAACACGCACACACAGACATCAGTACCATGAACCATTCTTTACAACGTGCAGTAACTCTCTGTGGTTCTAAATTAATAGTTGTTTAGTGGTCCAGAAATGTCGGAAACATTAACTTGCTTGACCATGCTGTAGGTCATGTAACTGTTTGTTAAATACAATATGCTTTGTGGACTTCACTGGACAGAGGTTTCTATCCGGTTTTGTAATGAAACAAAGTTGTGGTTGAATTTATTCTGCCACTGTGTCTTATTGTCTAGGTCTTTAGTCCTATATATCACTGTGTCTTATTGTCTAGGCCTTTAGTCCTATATATCACTGTGTCTTATTGTCTCAGCCTTTAGTCCTATATATCACTGTGTCTTATTGTCTCAGCCTTTAGTCCTATATATCACTGTGTCTTATTGTCTCAGCCTTTAGTCCTATATATCACTGTGTCTTATTGTCTAGGCCTTTAGTCCTATATATCACTGTGTCTTATTGTCTCAGCCTTTAGTCCTATATATCACTGTGTCTTATTGTCTAGGCCTTTAGTCCTATATATCACTGTGTCTTATTGTCTCAGCCTTTAGTCCTATATATCACGGTGTCTTATTGTCTAGGCCTTTAGTCCTATATATCACTGTGTCTTATTGTCTAGGCCTTTAGTCCTATATATCACTGTGTCTTATTGTCTAGGCCTTTAGTCCTATATATCAGTGTGTCTTATTGTCTCAGCCTTTAGTCCTATATATCACAGTGTCTTATTGTCTCAGCTTTTAGTCTTATATATCACTGTGTCTTATTGTCTCAGCTTTTAGTCCTATATATCACTGTGTCTTATTGTCTCAGCCTTTAGTCCTATATATCACAGTGTCTTATTGTCTCAGCTTTTAGTCCTATATATCACTGTGTCTTATTGTCTCAGCCTTTAGTCCTATATATCACTGTGTCTTATTGTCTAGGCCTTTAGTCCTATATATCACTGTGTCTTATTGTCTCAGCCTTTAGTCCTATATATCACTGTGTCTTATTGTCTCAGCCTTTAGTCCTATATATCACTGTGTCTTATTGTCTCAGCCTTTAGTCCTATATATCACTGTGTCTTTTTGTCTAGGCCTTTAGTCCTATATATCACTGTGTCTTATTGTCTAGGCCTTTAGTCCTATATATCACTGTGTCTTATTGTCTAGGCCTTTAGTCCTATATATCACTGTGTCTTATTGTCTAGGCCTTTAGTCCTATATATCACTGTCTTATTGTCTAGGCCTTTAGTCCTATATATCACTGTGTCAAGGCATCTGAACCAACAGTTTATAGAGCAAACAACGCAATTATCACAACACATATGTTGTAATATGGCTTTCAAAGCCTGATCCCCTTTCCGTCTCCTTCCAAAAAAGTCCACCTGTTTACAATGAAGACTGTAGGCACTGAATGACAACGTGGAGGTGATGTTTTAGATCATAATTAGATTATTTCTCAGCAGTGTAACGATACTGTTATACCAGATTATGTTTCCCCATCAGAGAAGCTGTAGAGCGCAGAGGCCTGTAGAGAGGCCGACAAACATTACTATTTGTATTTTCCACATGTTTTTACCATATCTATCTGATAAGGTGTGTGTGACTGATGATGAAGTTTGTCCTCTACTCCCCACAGTCTAGGTCAGTGTGGTCTGACAGAGGGTTGCTGTTCAGATCTGGCCTCAGTCCTGAGTTCACCCAACTCACAACTGAAACAACTGGAGCTGAGAGACAATGACCTGCAGGACTCAGGAGTTACACTGCTGTCTGCTGGACTGGAGGATCCAGACTGTAAACTACACACACTGGGGTAAGTACAGCTGTTTCAGTCAGGTCTGTACTGAGCTGAGTTACACTGCTGTCTGCTGGACTGGAGGATCCAGACTGTAAACTACACATACTGGGGTAAGTACAGCTGTTTCAATCAGGTCTGTACTGAGCTGAGTTACACTGCTGTCTGCTGGACTGGAGGATCCAGACTGTAAACTACACACACTGGGGTAAGTACAGCTGTTTCAATCAGGTCGGTACTGAGCTTCGTAAAACAAATCCTCTGAAAATCTGATGTTTCATCACAATGTTTGTTTCATGGACAAATGTCTGGGTGTCCTAAAAGATGATTGACACCAGTACACCAACCTAGACAGCTCTTGTGTGTCTCTCTGTAGGCTGTCTGGCTGTCTGGTCACAGAGGAGGGCTGTGCTGCTCTGTCTTCAGCTCTGAGGTTAAACCCCTCCCACCTGAAAGAGCTGGACCTGAGCTACAATCACCCAGGAGACTCTGCAGGAGGACTGCTTTCAGCTGCTCTGGTGGATCCCACATATAAACTGATGAAGCTGAAGTAAGTCAGAATAGATGTCCTAATAGTGTGAGCAGCGGTTGTGTCATATGTAGTGTAGTAGGTTCAGTAACTTTATTTTATTTATTTCCCCTTTATTTAACCAGGCAGGCAAGTTGAGAACAAGTTCTCATTTACAATTGCGACCTGGCCAAGATAAAGCAAAGCAGTTCGACAACATACAACAACACAGAGTTACACATGGAGTAAAACAAACATATAGTCAATAATACAGTAGAAAAATAAGTCTATATGCAAATGTGAGCAAATGAGGTGAGATAAGGGAGGTAAAGGCAAAATGGCCATGGTGGCAAAGTAAATACATTATAGCAAGTAACACACTGGAATGGTAGATTTGTAGTGGAAGAAAGTGCAAAGTAGAAATAGAAATAATGGGGTGCAAAGGAGCAAAAATAATATATAAATACAGTAGGGTAAGAGGTAGTTGTTTGGGCTAAATTATAAATGGGCTATGTACAGGTGCAGTGATCTGTGAGCTGCTCTGGCAGCTGGTGCTTAAAGCTAGTGAGGGAGATATGTGTCTCCAGCTTCAGTGATCTTTGCAGTTCGTTCCAGTCATTGGCAGCAGAGAACTGGAAGGAAAGGCGGCCAAAGGAGGAATTGGCTTTGAGGGTGACCAGTGAGATATACTTGCTGGAGCGCGTGCTACGGGTGGGTGCTGCTATGGTGACCAGTGAGCTGAGATAAGGCGGGGCTTTACCTAGCAAAGACTTGTAGATGACCTGGAGCCAGTGGGTTTGGCGACGAGTATGAAGCGAGGGCCAGCCAACGAGAGCGTACAGGTCGCAGTGGTGGGTAGTATATGGGGCTTTGGTGACAAAACGGATGGCACTGTGATAGACTGCATCCAGTTTATTGAGTAGGGTGTTGGAGGCTATTTTGTAAATGACATCGCCGAAGTCGAGGATCGGTAGGATGGTCAGTTTTACGAGGGTATGTTTGGCAGCATGAGTGAAAGATGATTTGTTGCAAAATAGGAAGCCAATTCTAGATTTAACTTTGGATTGGAGATGTTTGATGTGAGTCTGGAAGGAGAGTTTACAGTCTAACCAGACACCTAGGTATTTGTAGTTGTCCACATATTCTAAGTCAGAACCATCCAGAGTAGTGATGCTGGACGGGCCGGCAAGTGCAAGCAGCGATCGGTTGAAGAGCATGCTTTTAGTTTTGCTTGTATTTAAGAGCAGTTGGAGGCCACGGAAGGGGAGTTGTATGGCATTGAAGCTCGTCTGGATGGTTATTAACACAGTGTTCAAAGAAGGGCCAGAAGTATACAGAATGGTGTCATCTGCATAGAGGTGGATCAGAGACTCTCCAGCAGCAAGAGCGACATCATTGATGTATACAGAGAAAAGAGTTGGCCCAAGATTTGAACACTGTGGCACCCCCATAGAGACTACCAGAGGCCCGGACAACAGGCCATCCGATTTGACACATTGAACTCTATCAGAGAAGTAGTTGGTGAACCAGGCGAGGCAATCATTTGAGAAACCAAGGCTGTCGAGTCTGCCAATAAGAATGTGGTGATTGACAGAGTCGAAAGCTTTGGCCAGGTCAATGAATACGGCAGCACAGTATTTTTTCTTATCGATGGCGGTTACGATATCGTTTAGGACATTGAGCGTGGCTGAGGTGCACCCATGACCAGCTCTGAAACCAGATTGCATAGCGGAGAAGGTGCGGTGGGATTCGAAATGGTCTGTAATCTGTTTGTTGACTTGGCTTTCGAAGGCCTTAGAAAGGCAGGGTAGGATAGATATAGGTCTGTAGCAGTTTGGCTCAAGAGTGTCCCCTCCTTTGAAGAGGGGGATGACAGCAGCTGCTTTCCAATCTTTGGGAATCTCAGACGATACGAAGGAGAGGTTGAACAGGCTAGCAATAGGGGTTGCAACAATTTCGGCAGATCATTTTAGAAAGAAAGGGTCCAGATTGTCTAGCCCGGCTGATTTGTAGGGGTCCAGATTTTGCAGCTCTTTCAGAACATCAGCTGAATGGATTTGGGAGAAGGAGAAATGGGGAAGGCTTGGGCGAGTAGCTGTGGGGGGTGCAGTGCTGTTGCATGCAGTAGGGGTAGTTAGGTGGAAAGCATGGCCAGCCGTAGAAAAATGCTTATTGAAATTCTCAATTATAGTGGGCTTATCGGTGGTGACAGAGTTTCCTATCCTCAGTGCAGTGGACAGTTGGGAGGAGGTGTTCTTATTCTCCATGGACTTTACAATGTCCCAGAACTTTTTAGAGTTGGAGTTGCACGAAGCAAATTTCTGTTTGAAAAAGCTAGCCTTGGCGTTTCTAACTGCCTGTGTGTATTGGTTTCTAACTTCCCTAAAAAGTTGCATATCGCGGGGGCAGTTCGATGCTAATGCAGAACGCCACAGGATATTTTTGTGTTGGTTAAGGGCAGTCAGGTCTGGGGAGAACCAAGGGCTATATCTGTTCCTGGTTCTAAATTTCTTGAAAGGGGCATGCTTGTTTAAGATGGAGAGGAAGGCATTTAAAAAAAATAACCAGGCATCCTCTACTGACGGGATGAGGTCAATATCCTTCCAGGATACCAGGGCCAGGTCGATTAGAAAGGCTTGCTCGTTGAAATGTTTCAGGGAGTGTTTGACAGTGATGAGTGGAGGTCGTTTGACCGCTGACCCATTACGGGTGCAGGCAATGAGGCAGTGATCGCTGAGATCTTGGTTGAAAACAGCAGAGGTGTATTTAGAGGGCACGTTGGTTAGGATGATATCTATGAGGGTGCCAGTGTTTGCGGCTTTGGGGTTGTACCTGGTGGGTTCATTAATAATTTGTGTGAGATTGAGGGCATCAAGCTTGGATTGTAGGATGGCTGGGGTGTTAAGCATGTCCCAGTTTAGGTCACCTAGTAGCACGAGCTCTGAAGATAGATGGGGGGCAATCAGTTCACATATGGTGTCCAGAGCACAGCTAGGGGCCGAGGGGGGTCTATAGCAGGCGGCAACGGTGAGAGACTTGTTTTTGGAGAGGTGGATTTTTAAAAGTAGAAGTTCAAATTGTTTGGGTACAGACCTGGATAGCAGGACAGAACTCTGCAGGCTATCTCTGCAGTAGATTGCAACACCGCCCCCTTTGGCTGTTCTATCTTGTCTGAAAATGTTGTAATTAGGGATGAAGATTTCAGAGTTTTTGGTTGAGGACATGATGGTAGAATTAAGGGGAAGTTTACCCAACAGGCTGAGCACTCCAACACAGCATACATCATCACCACATGAATACTCTTCTTCTGCATCTCTGATATCCTGTTGGATTTGTACTCCGTTCTGTATGCAGTAGGTAGGATAGAATACCTGTATGTCTCTAGTAATGAATTGTACTCTGTTCTGTATGCAGTAGGTAGGATAGAATACCTGTATGTCTCTAGTAATGAACTTGGATAGTGCACCAGAACACAACAACATGGTTTAAATGTTGACTGCTTTATTAGGGCTTTGTCAGCCAATAACCTGTTTCTCCTCCAGTGTGGATCATGGTGGAGAGTGCAGGCTGAAATCAAGGCTGAGGAAATGTAAGTCTCTTCAATCCTAATTAACTGCATATTCAGAACTATAGTAACATAGCTAAGTGTTATGACAATGGGGTTTGATTAATTACTATGTCTACAGATGCCTGTCATCTCACCCTGGACCCAAATACAGCAAACCCAGACCTGTTACTGTCTGAGGGGAACAGGAAGGTGACACCGGTGGTGGAGAAGCAGCGTTATGAAGACCATCCAGACAGATTTGACCGTTATCGCCAAGTTCTCTGCAGCGAAGGCTTATCTGGATCTCGTTATTATTGGGAGATTGACTGGGATGGTGGTTGGCCTGCCATTGGTGTGGTGTACAAAGGAATGATGGGAAGGGCATGTATTGGACTCACCAGCAATTCCTGGTGTATGTATGGCTCTGACAGCGTTTATGACTTTTACAATGCTGGAGTCCGTAGTAGATCCATCCTTGGCCCTGTTTCTAACAGAGTTGGAGTGTATCTGGACTGGCCAGCTGGTACTTTGTCCTTCTATAGTGTGTCCTCCTCTGGTACACTGACACACCTTTACACATTCTACACCACATTCACTGAACCCCTCCATCCTGGATTTGGGTTTCTTTTGTTGAAAACCTCCTCAGTGACCCTGTATCAGATCAATGACCAATACATTCAAAGGTGAGTCATAGTTGACTAAGGGTAAATCCTTGAAGTCGGAAGTTAACCTTAGCCAAATACATTTCAACTCAGTTTTTCACAATTCCTGACATTTAATCCTAGTAAAAATTCCCTGTCATATGTCAGCTAGGATCACCACTTTTTTTCAGAATGTGAAATGCCAGAATAATAGTAGAGAGAATGATTTATTTCAGCTTTTATTTCTTTCATCACATTCCCAGTGGGTCTGAAGTTTACATACACTCAATTAGTATTTGGTAGCATTGCCTTTAAATTGTTTAACTTGGGTCAAATGTTTCGGGTAGCCTTCCACAAGCTTCCCACAATAAGTTGGGTGAATTTTGGTCCATTCCTTCTGACAGAACTGGTGTAACTGAGTCAGGTTTGTAGGCCTCTTTGCTCGCACACGCTTTTTCAGTTCTGCACACAAATTTTCTATGGGATTGAGGTCAGGGCTTTGTGATGGCAACTCCAATACCATGACTTTATTGTCCTTAAGCCATTTTGCCACAACTTTGGAAGTATGCTTGGGGTCATTGTCCATTTAGAAGACTCATTTGCGACCAAGCTTTAACTTCCTGACTGATGTCTTGAGATGTTGTTTCAATATATCCACATAGTTTTCTTCCTCATGATGCCATCTAGTTTGTGAATTGCACCAGTCCCTCCTGTAGCAAAGATCCCCCACAACATGATGCTGCCACCCCTGTGCTTCACGGTTGGAATGGTGTTCTTCGGCTTGCAAGCTTCCCCTTTTTCCTCCAAACATAACGATGGTCATTATGGCCAAACAGTTATATTTTTATTTCATCAGACCAGAGGACATTTCTCCAAAAAGTATGATCTTTGTCCCCATGTGCAGTTGCAAACCATAGTCTGGCTTTTTATGGCAGTTTTGGAGCAGTGGCTTCTTCCTTGCTGAGCGGCCTTTCAGGTTATGTCGATATAGGACTGTGGATATAGATGCTTTTGTACCTGTTTCCTCCAACATCTTCACAAGGTCCTTTGCTGTTGTTCTGGGATTGATTTGCATTTTTCGCACCAAAGTACGTTCATCTCTAGGAGACAGAATGTGTCTCCTTCCTGAGCGGTATGACGGCTGCGTGGACCCATGGTGTTTATACTTGCGTACTATTGTTTGTACAGCTGAACGTGGTACCTTCAGGCGTTTGGAAATTGCTCCCAAGGATGAACTAGACTTGTGGAGGTCTACAATTTTTCTGAAGTCTTGGCTGATTTCTTTTGATTTTCCCATGATGTCAAGCAAAGAGGCACTGAGTTTGAAGGTAGGCCTTGAAATACATCCACAGGTACACCTCCAATTGACTCAAATGATGTCAATTAGCCTATCAGAAGCTTCTAAAGCCATGACATCATTTCCTGGAATTTTCCAAGCTGTTTAAAGGCAGTCAACTTAGTGTATATAAACTTCTGACCCACTGGAACTGTGATACAGTGAATTATAAGTGAAATAATCTGTTTCTTAACAGTTGTTGGAAAAATTACTTGTGTCATGCACAAAGTAGATGTCCTAACTGACTTGCCAAAACTATAGTTTGTTAACAAGAAACTTGTGGAGTGGTTGAAAAATGAGTTTTAATGACTCCAACCTAACTGTATGTAAACTTACGACTTCAACTGTGTGTGTGTGTGTGTGTGTGTGTGTGTGTGTGTGTGTGTGTGTGTGTGTGTGTGTGTGTGTGTGTGTGTGTGTGTGTGTGTGTGTGTGTATATACCAAAAATATATGGGGCATTGGAAATGATGCAGATAATTACATTGATGGAAGCAACAATCTATCTTCAATATTAAAGCTGAACCCCCCCTGATTATTATCAACAGCTGTAACAAGTTGTCCACTGCAGGAAACCCTCACTGGTACCCTAATTTATAGAAAGATCCATGTATGCTATACAGTATAAAGTTGTAGTTTGTTTAATCACGGTCAGTCTGTCTGCTATCCCAATACCAGAGACCTTGATGGAGACTGTTGTCTCAAACCTGGACCTGAGAACACCAGAGACCATGGTGGAGAGTGTTGGATCAAGCCTGGACCTGAGAACACCAGAGACCATGGTGGAGAGTGTTGGATCAAGCCTGGACCTGAGAACACCAGAGACCATGGTGGAGAGTGTTGTATCAAGCCTGGACCTGAGGACACCAGAGACCATGGTGGAGAGTGTTGGATCAAGCCTGGACCTGAGAACACCAGAGACCATGGTGGAGAGAGTTGTATCAAGCCTGGACCTGAGAACACCAGAGACCATGGTGGAGAGTGTTGTATCAAGCCTGGACCTGAGAACACCAGAGACCATGGTGGAGAGTGTTGTATCAAGCCTGGACCTGAGGACACCAGAGACCATGGTGGAGAGAGTTGTATCAAGCCTGGACCTGAGAAAAGTGAGTGTTAACTGATTTCCTTGTTTTACTTGTTTTCCAATCAAAATATGATTATAACATTCATTGTACTAGAGTCCCAGGCAAGGAACACAATAATTCTGTATTTGTGACCCGTTTCAGGAAACTAGGCGTATGTCGCAAGTCACGACTTCACAGGAGAGCTTTTTATCAAAATGCGTTTTTGGGGCAGAAATGCCTTTGCGAACATGTGAACTTTCATGTGCCTTAATAACAAACTTGTATGCCATCTATAAATATGAATTAGACTTTTAAATTACGAGCCTTGTTGGTTAAGCTACAGAAAAAGTTAGCAACCTTCCCACTATCCATGATTGGCTGAGATAATGAGTGGGCTAGACATGCAAAGAGAGGAGTTCGGATTGGTTTGCCATAGAAGGCTTCTGTCTATTTGAGATGGTCAGTCTGTTGGTAATCCTGTTGAATGCTGCTTTAAAAAAAATGTATTGTGTAGTAGAGTTGCTCTCCACTTTCTGGAGGATCGAGTTTTGAAATCCGTGGAATTAGAGTATGATAGCTAAAGAGATGGAGGAAACACCTGTCTCCGGATTAAATCTTCAAACTAAGGGCAACCGTGGTATGGCATCCATGACAGGGAGACACGTGCAGCAAGAGTGACATCATTGATGTATACAGAGAAGAGAGTTGGCCCAAGAATTGAACCCTGTGGCACCCCCATAGAGACTGCCAGAGGTCTGGACAACAGGCTCTCCGATTTGACACATTGAACTCTATCAGAAAAGTAGTTGGTGATAAGAATGTGGTGATTGACAGAGTCGAAAGCCTTGGCCAGGTTGATGAATACGGCTGCACAGTAATGTCTCTTATCGATGGCGGTTATGATATCGTTTAGGACCTTGAGCATGGCTGAGGTGCACCCATGACCAGCTCTGAAACCAGATTGCATAGCGGAGAAGGTATAGTGGGATTCGAAATGGTCGGTAATCTGTTTGTTAACTTGGCTTTCAAAGACCTTAGAAAGGCAGGGTAGGATAGATATAGGTCTGTAGCAGTTTGGGTCTAAAGTGTCACCACCTTTGAAGAGGGGGATGACCGCGGCAGCTTTCCAATCTTTAGGGATCTCGGACGATACGAAAGAGAGGTTGAACAGACTGGTAACAGGGGTTGCAACAATGGCGGCGGATAATTTTAGAAAGAGATGGTCCAGATTGTGTAGCCCAGCTGATTTGTAGGGGTCCAGATTTTGCAGCTCTTTCATAACATCTGCTATCTGGATTTGGGTTAAGGAGAAACTGGGGAGGCTTGGGCATGTAGCTGTGGGGGGTGCGGAGCTGTTGGCCGGGGTTGGGGTAGCCAGGAGGAAAGCATGGCCAGCCGTAGAGAAATGCTTATTGAAATTCTCGATTATCGTGGATTTATCATTGGTGACAGTGTTACCTAGCCTCAGTGCAGTGGGCAGCTGGGAGGAGGTGCTCTTATTCTCCATGGACATTACAGTGTCCCAGAACTTTTTGGAGTTAGAGCTACAGGATGCAAATTTCTGTTTGAAAAAGCTAGTCTTTGCTTTCCTGACTGACTGCGTGTATTGGTTCCTGACTTCCCTGAAAAGTTGCATATCGCAGGGACTATTCGATGCTAGTGCAGTCCGCCACAGGATGTTTTTGTGCTGGTCGAGGGCAGTCAGGTCTGGAGTGAACCAAGGGCTATATCTGTTCTTAGTTCTACATTTTTTGAAAGGGGCATGCTTATTTAAGATGGTGAGGAAATTACTTTTAAAGAACGACTAGGCATCCTCGACTGACGGGATGAGGTCAATATCCTTCCAGGATACCCGGGCCAGGTCAATTAGAAAGGCCTGCTCGCAGAAGTGTTTTAGGGAGCGTTTAACAGTGATGAGGGGTGGTCGTTTGACCGCGGACCCATGGCAGATGCAGGCAATGAGGCAGTGATCGCTGAAATCTTGATAGAAAACAGCAGAGGTGTATTTGGAGGGCAAGTTGGTCAGGATAATATCTATGAGGGTGCCCATGTTTACGGATTTGGGGTTGTACCTGGTGGGTAACTAGCTAACATTAACTGGCTGGCTCGTTAACTAACGTTATGTGACGTGTGTGATCTTACACGTTGTTTACCTAGCTAGGTTCATTGTTTACCGAGCTAGCTAGCTACATGTCTTAAGCTAAAGTGTACAACACCTGTTGAATATGGCCAGTGTCAGTAAATGTCAACAAAAAAAGCCAGCAAAGCTGGTAAGGCTGTTTTCATGAGATAAACAACAGAGGTAAACAAATCGGCCAGAGCATCAGGTGTGCTCTGAACACTCCAAGAGCGAAAGAGATGGGTGGGGCTAAAGCTTAAGTGGGTGTGAACGATGCTATTCACTAAATACCAAAACATTTAAAGGCAATTTTCTCAAAAGTGAGTTTACAAGTTGATCAACTTTCAAAGCAGAATTTTGTTCCCATTGTTCCTCAAAATGCAGTGTATGATATACCATTTTGTAGCTCTGAGTCTCTACTTTTATCCAGTGTAAAAAACACAATTTCAAATGTTGCTACTTAATAACACCAAATCCAGGTGGTGAGTCACATTTGGTAAAAACAAGCTTAAGCATTCATTTTAGAAACTAGGGAACCAGAAATCAGGCCCCTAACGTCTACAAAACATGGACCAGAGCAATGTTGTTTCCTGCTTCCACAAACATGAATTAATATAACAATGTAATTGTATCCTTAATACTTTTCACGTCAGATTATGGTAATGAGTGTATAAATCATGTATGACTTCATTATCCACACAACATTCTAAGCCTGTTGCTCACTTATATTCCTTTTTATTACAAGTCTAAGTCAAACGATTAAAACAATTAATCGAGTTAATGGCATTAGTTCAATTTTAGAATTTGTTAAAATTTGTCCCTAAATTAAAAATGGACCATTTTTTAAAAGCAGTGCATTGAGTTATAAGCATACAATGCTTTGATTGTAAGGGAAAAAACACAAAATAATCTGTATCAGAATGTTTTTTCACCATAAACAACACCAAGTCTCTGTAACACACAGTTCTTTAAGTAGCCCTGCTTATCAATGTTCTTGAAGTTTGACACTTGCGTGTGACACACACACACACAAACACAAGTACGTCAGGAGTTTTATATGAGTGTTCTCCCAATTTCTGATTGGAGGGTTGAAAATGGAACGGAGTCAAACATGGTTTCCATATGCTTGATGTGTTTAATATCGTTCCATTTATTTCATTCCAGCCATTACAATGAGCCCGTCCTCCTATATCTCCTCCCACCAGCCTCCACTGGTATAAAAAAACATGACATTATATTTCACAACACATTAAGTGTGTGCCATCAGGCTACTACTCCACTACCACATATCTACAACACAAAATCCATGTGTATGTGAGTGTATGGTGTGTATGTTATCATGTTTGTGTGTACAGTGCATTCGGAAAGTATTCAGACCTCTTTACTTCTTCCACATTTTGTTACGTTACAGCCTTATTCTAAAATGGATTACATTTATTTATTTTCAATCTACACACAATACTCTATAACGACAAACCGAAAACCGGTTTTTAGAAATGTTAGCAAAATTAGAAAAATGAATACCTTATTTACGTAAGTATTCAGACCTTTTGCTATAAGACTCGTAATTGAGCTCAGGTACATCCTGTTTTCATTGATCATCTTTGAGATGTTTCTACAACTTAATTGGAGTCAACCTGTGATAAACTCAATTGATTGGACATGATTTTGAAAAGGCACACACCTGTCTATATAAGGTCCCACAGTTGACAGTACATGTCAGAGCAAAAACCAAGCTATGAGGTTCGAAGGAATTGTCCATAGAGCTCCGAAACAGGATTGTGACTCTTCCTAGAGCTGGCCGCCCGGCCAAACTGAGCAATCGGGGGAGAAGTGCCTCGGTCAGGAAGTTGACCAAGAACCCAATGGTCACTATGACAGAGCTTGAGAGGTCCTCTGTGGACATGGAATAACATTCCAGAAGGACAACCTTCTCTGCAGCACTCCACTAATCAGCCACTCCTCAGTAAAAGGCACCTGACAGCCCGCTTGGAGTTTGCCAAAAGGCACCTAAAGGACTCTCAGAACATGAGAAACAAGATTCTCTGGTCTGATGAAACCAAGCTTGAACTCTTTGGTCTGGAGGAAACCAGGCACAGCTCATTACCTGGTCAATACCATCCCTATGGTGAAGCATGGTGGTGGCATGCTGCGGGGATGTTTTTCAGCAGCAGAGACTGGAAGACTAGTCAGGATCGAGGGGAAGGATGAACGGAGCAAAGTACAGAGATCCTTGATGAAAACCTGCTCCAGAGCGCTCAGGACCTCAGACTGGGGTGAAGGATCACCTTCCAATAAGACAACGACCCTAAACTATGAATCAACACATATGGAATGACAGCTTTGCACACTCTTGGCATTGGTTGGGCTGGTTGAGAGAATGCCAAGAGTGTGCAAAGCTGTAATCATGGCAAAGGGTTGCTATTTGAAGAATCTCAAACATAAAATACATTTTGAGTAACACTTTTTTGGTTACTACATGATTCCATGTGTTATTTCATGGTTTTGATGTCTTCACTATTATTCTACAATGTAGAAAATAGTAAAAAATAAAGAGAAAAGCCTTGAATGAGTAGGTGTTCAAACACTTTTGACCGGTAGTGTGTGTGTGTATATACACTGCTCAAAAAAATAAAGGGAACACTTAAACAACACAATGTAACTCCAAGTCAATCACACTTCTGTGAAATCAAACTGTCCACTTAGAAAGCAACACTGATTGACAATACATTTCACATGCTGTTGTGCAAATGGAATAGACAACAGCTGGAAATTATAGGCAATTAGCAAGACACCCCCAATAAAGGAGTGGTTCTGCAGGTGGGGACCACAGACCACTTCTCAGTTCCTATGCTTCCTGGCTGATGTTTTGGTCACTTTTGAATGCTGGTGGTGCTTTCACTCTAGTGGTAGCATGAGACGGAGTCTACAACCCACACAAGTGGCTCAGGTAGTGCAGCTCATCCAGGATGGCACATCAATGCGAGCTGTGGCAAGAAGGTTTGCTGTGTCTGTCAGCGTAGTGTCCAGAGCATGGAGGCGCTACCAGGAGACAGGCCAGTACATCAGGAGATGTGGAGGAGGCCGTAGGAGGGCAACAACCCAGCAGCAGGACCACTACCTCCGCCTTTGTGCAAGGAGGAGCAGGAGAATCACTGCCAGAGCCCTGCAAAATGACCTCCAGCAGGCCACAAATGTGCATGTGTCTGCTCAAACGGTCAGAAACAGACTCCATGAGAGTGGTATGAGGGCCCGACGTCCACAGGTGGGGTTGTGCTTACAGCCCAACACCGTGCAGGACGTTTGGCATTTGCCAGACAACACCAAGATTGGCAAATTCGCCACTGGCGCCCTGTGCTCTTCACAGATGAAAGCAGGTTCACACTGAGCACATGTGACAGACGTGACAGAGTCTGGAGACGCCGTGGAGAACGTTCTGCTGCCTGCAACATCCTCCAGCATGACCGGTTTGGCGGTGGGTCAGTCATGGTGTGGGGTGGCATTTCTTTGGGGGGCGGCACAGCCCTCCATGTGCTCGCCAGAGGTAGCCTGACTGCCATTAGGTACCGAGATGAGATCCTCAGACCCCTTGTGAGACCATATGCTGGTGCGGTTGGCCCTGGGTTCCTCCTAATGCAAGACAATGCTAGACCTCATGTGGCTGGAGTGTGTCAGCAGTTCCTGCAAGAGGGAGGCATTGATGCTATGGACTGGCCCGCCGTTCCCCAGACCTGAATCCAATTGAGCACATCTGGGACATCATGTCTCGCTCCATCCACCAACGCCACGTTGCACCACAGACTGTCCAGGAGTTGGCGGATGCTTTAGTCCAGGTCTGGGAGGAGATCCCTCAGGAGACCATCCGCCACCTCATCAGGAGCATGCCCAGGCGTTGTAGGGAGGTCATACAGGCACGTGGAGGCCACACACACTACTGAGCCTCATTTTGACTTGTTTTAAAGACATTACATCAAAGTTGGATCAGCCTGTAGTGTGGTTTTCCACTTTAATTTTGAGTGTGACTCCAAATCCAGACCTCCATGGGTTGATAAATTGGATTTGCATTGATTACTTTTGTGTGATTTTGTTGTCAGCACATTCAACTATGTAAAGAAAAAAGTATTTAATAAGATTATTTCATTCCTTCAGATCTAGGATGTGTTATTTTAGTGTTCCCTTTATTTTTTTGAGCCGTGTATATACAGTGGGGGAAAAAAGTATTTGATCCCCTGCTGATTTTGTAAGTTTGCCCACTGACAAAGAAATGATCAGTCTATAATTTTAATGGTAGATTTATTTGAACAGTGAGACAGAATAACAACAAAAATATCCAGAAAAGCGCACGTCAAAAATGTTATAAATTGATTTGCATTTTAATGAGGGAAATAAGTATTTGACCCCCTCTCAATCAGAAAGATTTCTGTCTCCCAGGTGTCTTTTATACAGGTAACGAGCTGAGATTAGGAGCACACTCTTAAAGGGAGTGCTCCTAACCGCAGCTTGTTACCTGTAAAAAAGACACCTGTCCACAGAAGCAATCAATCAATCAGATTCCAAACTCTCCACCATGGCCAAGACCAAAGAGCTCTCCAAGGATGTCAGGGACAAGATTGTAGACCTACACAAGGCTGGAATGGGCTACAAGACCATCGCCAAGCAGCTTGGTGAGAAGGTGACAACATTTGGTGCGATTATTCGCAAATGGAAGAAACACAAAAGAACTGTCAATATCTCTCAGCCTGGGGCTCCATGCAAGATCTCACTTCGTGGGGTTGCAATGATCATGAGAACGGTGAGGAATCAGCACAGAACTACACGGGAGAATCTTGTCAATGATCTCAAGGCAGCTGGGACCATAGTCGCCAAGAAAACAATTGGTAACACACTACGCCGTGAAGGACTGAAATCCTGCAGCGCCCGCAAGGTCCCCCTGCTAAAGAATACATATACATGCCCGTCTGAAGTTTGCCAATGAACATCTGAATGATTCAGAATACAACTGGTGAAAGTGTTGTGGTCAGATGAGACCAAAATGGAGCTTTTTGGCATCAACTCAACTCGCCGTGTTTGGAGGAGGAGGAATGCTGCCTATGACCCCAAGAACACCATCTCCACTGTCAAACATGGAGGTGGAAACATTATGCTTTGGGTTTGTTTTTCTGGTAAGGGGACAGGACAACTTCACCGCATCAAGGGACGATGGACAGGGCCATGTACCGTCAAATCTTGGGTGAGAACCTCCTTCCCTCAGCCAGGGCATTGAAAATGGGTCATGGATGGGTATTCCAGCATGATAATGACCCAAAACACACAGCCAAGGCAACAAAGGAGTGGCTCAACAAGAAGCACATTAAGGTCCTGGAGTGGCCTAGCCAGTCTCCAGACCTTAATCCCATAGAAAATCTGTGGAGGGAGCTGAAGGTTCGAGTTGCCAAACGTCAGCCTCGAAACCTTAATGACTTGGAGAAGATCTGCAAATGGGAGTGGGACAAAAATCCCTCCTGAGATGTGTGCAAACCTGGTGAGCAACTACAAGAAATGTCTGACCTCTGATTGCCAACAAGGGTTTTGCCACCAAGTACTAAGTCATGTTTTGCAGAGGGATCAAATACTTATTTCCTTCATTAAAATGCAAATCATTTTATAACATTTTTGACATGCGTTTTTCTGGATTTTTTGGGGGATTTTTGTTGTTATTCTGTCTCTCACTGTTCAAATGAACCTACCATTAAAATTATAGACTGATCATTTCTTTGTCAGTGGGCAAACGTACAAAATCAGCAGGGGATCAAATACTTTTTTCCCCCACTGTATGTATATATATATTTATTTCATTCTGATTTTTCAGGGGGTAGCGCAGCCCCTACTGCCCTCAGTAGTCTGTCATTCCTTTTCCCTCTCAACCATATCATTTTTAATTCCTCATCAATCCATGGTAATTTAACAGCGTTTACAGTCAGTTATTAATGGGTGCATGGTTATTAGTAACTGAAATAAGCAATTTCATAAATGCGTCTGGTTGCTTGACAGTCTAATTACTTGTATTTAAATATGTTTTATAGAACAGCTACTTTTGACTTCAGGGATTCCTCAGAGCTGTAAGACTTGTGACCATGTTCAGGTAAGTCATAATGTCAATTCTTACTTTTACATACCTGCAGGAGTCAGGCACAGTCTCAAAGCCAGGTGTGTACTGACCAACCATTCATACTGGGATATAGACATTCCTGTGTTCTGCTTTAGAAATATAAACACAGTCTCAAAGCCAGGTGTGTACTGACCAACCATTCATACTGGGATATAGACAGTCCTGTGTTCTGCTTTAGTAATATAAACACAGTCTCAAAGCCAGGTGTGTACTGACCAACCATTCATACTGGGATATAGACAGTCCTGTGTTCTGCTTTAGTAATATAAACACAGTCTCAAAGCCAGGTGTGTACTGACCAACCATTCATACTGGGATATAGACAGTCCTGTGTTCTGCTTGTAGTCATGCAGGATTTTAGCTATTGTCATATTTTTTTATTTGACAGTTGAATTGATAAATCACCAGCATTCCATGTAACTGTCACGCCTCACCTGAGAGAGAGAGGGTTTGTTTCTCTATGTGGTTAGGTCAGGGTGTGGGGTGGGCTTTCTATGATGTCTATTTCTTTGTTTTGAGCCGAGTATGGTTCCTAATCAGAGGCAGCTGTCTATCGTTGTCTCTGATTAGGAATCATACTTAGGCAGCCTTTTCCCAACCTGTTTGTGGATTATTATTCTTTCTATGAGTGTTTTGTGTGTACTGCAGTTGTGTCACGTTCATTTCTGTTTATCCTGTTAATTGTTTTTGTTCGGTTTCACTTCTATTAAAGTATGTGGAATTACCGGCACGCTGCGCCTTGGCTCCTATATGACAGGAAATTTGAAGACAGTACTCGTGACAGTAACATTGAATAAATACATTAGATTAGTTACTTTGGTTAATGGGCCAGTTTCCCAGACACAGATTAAGTCTAGTCCTGGACTGATAAGATCTTTCTATTGAAACTTCCATTGAGTATGCTTTTTAGTCCAGCACTAGACTCAATCTGTGTCCAGGAAACAGGCCCCATATGTATTACTGGCATGCTTGTCCTTGTTCAGGACTCCACACACTGGCTTCAGATTGAACCCTTGACTTCCACTGTCCAGGGAGTGACAATGTTCAGGTAAAATAACTACTTTTAACATTTCATTCCACTTGCTAGTGTATTTCCCCATTACCTTTGGGAGTAGTCTTCTAATCCAACCTCTCCATTTGACGATTGACCCTCTCTACCATATCTTGTTGTTGCCCTCAGGCACAGGACACCCAAAGGGAGTTATGAGTGCACAGTGTCTGGGCTCCGCTGGCTGTGTGAGAGAGATGTCATTCTGAAGTATCACTTCAGGAACTGGGAACCCTACAGTCACCTTCTGAAAGACATGCAGTACACACAAGGTGGTCCATTGCTGGACATCACTATGGAGTTAGGTGAACTGGAGGAAGTTCATCTGCCACACTGTGTCTGTTTAGGTAAAACCATATAGAAATAGTATTCAGAAAGACATTTTCATGTAACTGAGTTTCACTTCCTGAATGAATGAATGAACTATTCTGGGAGTTTGAGTTTACTGTGATCTGATACTGCATATTCTTTGTGTTTTAGTTGGATTAATAATACAATATTTGTCTTTCTGTCTCCTTTTTATTGTGTTGTTCAGGGACCAACCCGTCCCTGAGGAATGAGATGAAGATTCTTCATGTAGAGGAACATGGAGTGTCTTTAGAGGAAGTGCATGAGGTTACCAGATTCCATGCTAAAATTCTCCATCCCAAGTTCTCACTTATCTCTGTTATACTGAGATTACTGTCTTTGAACATAGATGTCCACTGTGACGTGGTCCTCTATATGGCAGTAAAAAGGTCAACAGTCATTTCAAGGCTGTACCTGCTCCTCAGAAACTCCAGTCAGAAAGAGGTGAGGCACTTTCACTGAAGTGACAACAGTATGTTGAAACTTACTGAAGGAAAGCTGATAGTTTGTTGAAAATCTCTAGATTACAAAGACAACATGCAGCTCTGTGAGAAATCTATTTTTGTCTCATTCATTTGAAGAGCCAGTAGACAGCACTCCTCCCTCTGGTCGAAGGAGAACCCAATGCCCCTGGGCAGTGATGGGGACATTGCCCTGTGTAGGGTGCTGTCTTTCAGATGGGATGTTAAATGGGTGTCCTCTCCATGGTCACTAAAGATCCCATGGCACTTATCATAAGAGTAGGGGTGTTAACCCGGTGTCCTGGCTCAACTCCCAATTTGGCCCTCATACTATCATGGCTACCTAATCATCCCCAGCTTCCAATTGGCTCATTAATCCCCTCTCCTCTTCCCTGTAACTCTTCCCCAGGTCGTTGCTGTAAAAGAGGAAATCTCTTCTCAGTCAACTTACCTGGTACACCTTTAAAATATTATCCTGGTAAAATAGGGATAGTAGAACAATAGTCTACACATTTTTTGTTGTTGACAAAAATGGATTGCATGTTGTGTGAATTACGAGACTACATTGTTCTGACTGACTACTACATTGCTCATTTTGTAGGCTGTTCGGGAACGGGAGAAAGATCAGGTGTCCAAAGGATTTTCAGAATTCGTCCTGTCAAGTCCAAACGGGCCCTTAAAGCTGAACAGTTTGTTTGCATTCAAGAATCCCCACTCCACTTCCATCAATCCAGAGGTGCAGTTTTAGCAGGCTGAGGACATGAATCTGTCATATTGTATATGAATAACTGGAATGTCATTCTATTTCACTATTTCTTTCTATCTCTTGTCTGTTGTCTCAATCGTTGCACCATATGGGCCTTCTACAGAAGATTCAGCTGTTACCTGCAGACACCACACCAAGCTGTTGTCAGATGATTATGAGAAACACAGGGGTTGACATTGAGATGGAATTAATCGGGGAAGATGAGAGGACAGTATGGAAATCAGTGGTATCAAAAGGTAAGAAATACTAGACATAAACAGTATGTCAATCATCAATGTCCTTTTCTAACAGATGCTTTTAAAATGTTTTATGATATTTTCTATTGTTTGTCTTTCAGATGTATACAGCAAAGACTCTCATCCAACATGTAAGCTTGTTTTTGTGGATGAGGTTTATAAAACGGGTTACAGAGCTAACATCTCTTCAAGTTGTGATGAAGGACACTGAAGGTCTTCATGAGTCATGTTCAGTGGGGTGATGAAGGTCTTCATGAGTCATGTTCAGTGGGGTGATGAAGGTCTTCATGAGTCATGTTCAGTGGGGTGATGAAGGTCTTCATGAGTCATGTTCAGTGGGGTGTAATGATATAAAACATTCAGACATAAATACAGAGCCTTATCTGCGTCACATTTTGTTTAACAGTGGGATTAAAAGGGATTTCATTGTCATTTCTTGACGACAATCTACACAAAATACTCAAATGTCAAAGAATATATATATTTAGATTGATAGAAATGAAATACCTAAAATAGTCGTTCCATAAGTATTCAGCCCCCCGAGTCAATACTTAGAAACACCTTTGGCAGCGATTACAGCTGGAAGTCTTCTTGGGTAAGTCTCTAAGAGCTTTCCACACCTGGATTGTACAATATTAGCCCATTATTATTTTCATAATTCTTCAAGCTCTGTCAAGATGTTGGAGATCATGGCTAGACAGCCATTTAAATCTTTCCATAGATTTACAAGCAGATTTAAGTCAGAACTGTAACGTGGCCACTCAGGAACATTCAATGTCTTCTTGGTAAGCAGCTCAAGTGTAGATTTGGCCTTGTTATGTAGGTTATTGTTCTGTTGAAAGGTGAATTCCTCTCCCAGTGTCTGGTGGAAAGCAGACTGAAGCAGGTTTTCCTCTAGGATTTTGCCTATTCTTAGCTCCATTCCATTTATTTTTATCCTGAAAAACTACCCAGTATTTGCTGATGACAAACATACCCATACTATGATGCAGCCACCACCATGCTTGAAAATAAGGAGGCAGTTACTCAGTGATGTGTTGGATTTGCCCCAAACATGAGGCTTTGCATTTAGGCCAAAAAGTGTCTTCCTTTGTAGATGTTTTTAACAGTATTACTTTAGTACCTTGTTGCATATAAGATGCATGTTTTGGAATATTTTTATTCTGTATATTTGTATTCTTCTTTTCACTCTGTCATTTAAGTCGTTATTATGGAGTCACTACAATGTTGTTGATCCATCCTCAGTTTTCTCCCATCACAGACATTTAACTCTGGAACTGTTTTAAATTCACCAGTGTCCTGATGGTGACGTCCCTGAGCAGTTTCCTTCCTGTCCTGCAACTCAGTTCAGAAGGACGACTATCTTTGATGTGTCTGGGTGGTTTATTGGTGGCCTTGATAAGTTCCTTTCCTGAGGATGGCTCACCTCTCACAGTTCTGGGTGACTCTCTGCCTCCTTCTTTCCACTCCTCTCCTCTTTTGACCTCACCCTCTCACCTTCCCCCCCTACTCACAAGGCAGGCAATACGCTTGACCTCATCTTTACTAGATGCTGTTCTTCCACTAATCTCATTGCAACTCCCCTCCAAATCTCCGACCACTACCTTGTATCCTTTTCCCTCTTGCTCTTATCCAACACTTCTCACTCTGCCCCTACTCGGATGGTATTGCGCCGTCCCAACCTTCGCTCTCTCTCTCCCGCTACTCTCTCCTCTTCCATCCTATCATCTCTTCCCTCTGCTCAAACCTTCTCCAACCTATCTCCTGATTCTGCCTCCTCAACCCTCCTCTCCTCCCTTTCTGCATCCTTTGATTTTCTCTGTCCCCTATCCTCCAGGCCGGCTCGGTCCTCCCCTCCTGCTCCGTGGCTCGACGACTCACTACGAGCTCACAGAACAGGGCTCCGGGCAGCCGAGCGGAAATGGAGGAAAACTCGCCTCCCTGCGGACCTGGCATCCTTTCACTCACTCCTCTCTACATTCTCCTCTTCTGTCTCTGCTGCTAAAGCCACTTTCTACCACTCTAAATTCCAAGCATCTGCCTCTAACCCTAGGAAGCTCTTTGCTACCTTCTCCTCCCTCCTGAATCCTCCTCCCCCTCCCCCCCCCTCCTCCCTCTCTGCGGATGACTTCGTCAACCATTTTGAAAAGAAGGTTGACGATATCCGATCCTCGTTTGCTAAGTCAAACGACACCGCTGGTCCTGCTCACACTGCCCTACCCTGTGCTTTGACCTCTTTCTCCCCTCTCTCTCCAGATGAAATCTCGCGTCTTGTGACGGCCGGCCGCCCAACAACCTGCCCACTTGACCCTATCCCCTCCTCTCTTCTCCAGACCATTTGCGGAGACCTTCTCCCCTTCCTCACCTCGCTCATCAACTCATCCTTGACCGCTGGCTACGTCCCTTCCGTCTTCAAGAGAGCGAGAGTTGCACCCCTTCTGAAAAAACCTACACTCGATCCCTCCGATGTCAACAACTACAGACCAGTATCCCTTCTTTCTTTTCTCTCCAAAACTCTTGAACGTGCCGTCCTTGGCCAGCTCTCCTGCTATCTCTCTCAGAATGACCTTCTTGATCCTAATCAGTCAGGTTTCAAGACTGGGCATTCAACTGAGACTGCTCTTCTCTGTGTCACGGAGGCTCTCCGCACTGCTAAAGCTAACTCTCTCTCCTCTGCTCTCATACTTCTAGACCTATCTGCTGCCTTTGATACTGTGAACCATCAGATCCTCCTCTCCACCCTCTCCGAGTTGGGCATCTCCGGCGCGGCCCACGCTTGGATTGCGTCCTACCTGACAGGTCGCTCCTACCAGGTGGCGTGGCGAGAATCTGTCTCCGCACCATGCGCTCTCACCACTGGTGTCCCCCAGGGCTCTGTTCTAGGCCCTCTCCTATTCTCGCTATACACCAAGTCACTTGGCTCTGTCATATCCTCACATGGTCTCTCCTATCATTGCTATGCAGACGACACACAATTAATCTTCTCCTTTCCCCCTTCTGATAACCAGGCGGCGAATCGCATCTCTGCATGTCTGTCAGACATATCAGTGTGGATGACGGATCACCAGCTCAAGCTGAACCTCGGCAAGACGGAGCTGCTCTTCCTCCCGGGGAAGGACTGCCCGTTCCATGATCTCGCCATCACGGTTGACAACTCCCTTGTGTCCTCCTCCCAGAGTGCTAAGAACCTTGGCGTGATCCTGGACAACACCCTGTCGTTCTCCACTAACATCAAGGCGGTGACCCGATCCTGTAGGTTCATGCTCTACAACATTCGCAGAGTACGACCCTGCCTCACACAGGAAGCGGCGCAGGTCCTAATCCAGGCACTTGTCATCTCCCGTCTGGATTACTGCAACTCGCTGTTGGCTGGGCTCCCTGCCTGTGCCATTAAACCCCTACAACTCATCCAGAACGCCGCAGCCCGTCTGGTGTTCAACCTTCCCAAGTTCTCTCACGTCACCCCGCTCCTCCGCTCTCTCCACTGGCTTCCAGTTGAAGCTCGCATCCGCTACAAGACCATGGTGATTGCCTACGGAGCTGTGAAGGGAACGGCACCTCCATACCTTCAGGCTCTGATCAGGCCCTACACCCAAACAAGGGCACTGCGTTCATCCACCACTGGCCTGCTGGCCCCCCTACCTCTGAGGAAGCACAGTTCCCGCTCAGCCCAGTCAAAACTGTTCGCTGCTCTGGCACCCCAATGGTGGAACAAGCTCCCTCACGACGCCAGGACAGCGGAGTCAATCACCACCTTCCGGAGACACCTGAAACCCCACCTCTTTAAGGAATACCTAGGATAGGATAAAGTAATCCTTCTAACCCCCCCCCCCCCCTTAAAATATTTAGATGCACTATTGTAAAGTGGTTGTTCCACTGGATATCATAAGGTGAATGCACCATTTTGTAAGTCGCTCTGGATAAGAGCGTCTGCTAAATGACTTAAATGTAATGTAATGTAAATGTTTAATATGTAATCCACAGCATAATTATTAAATGTCTGATTTTGTTATTGTTACCCATCTACCAATCACTGCCCTTCTTCACGAGGCTTTCAAAAACATCCCTGGTCTTTGTATATAGTTGAATCTGTGCTTGAAATGTAATACTTCCAGATATTGTATGTATGGGGAACATGTCCACTTTGACATTACAGACTATTTTCAGTAGATTGATGACAAAACATTACAACTAAATCCATTTTAATCCCACTATGTAACACAATAGAGAAATCCAAGGGGTATGAACACTTTTGCAAGGCTCTGTATGTTATGTAGAATAGGCAATCGTGTCAGCCAGGGTAGGTGTCAATTCCAAATAAATCAGTCATTTCAGGAAGTAAACTGAAATTCCAATTCAATAACTGGAAAAGGGCATCTACTTTCAATGACTTCTCAATAAACAGAATAGTAATTTTATTTATTTTTTATTGACTGACTTCAATTGGAATTGACCACAACCCTGGAGTCAGCTCTATTCAATAAATGACTATCAGGGGAATGATAACTGGAGAGACTGCATGATGTAGAAACAGCTGCTGTTCACCCTAAAGACATATTCATTTAATTGATCCCCCCTTCAGCATTAATACTCATTGGGATTCCTGCTGAGGAGTTTCTTCAGAATCACAGGGCTATACTCATTCAGGGAGTCAAAAACCCAATGCCAATAGCAGATGTTCTGCGGTCAAAGAGAATGATTGGTGATGAAGAGTACTCCAGAATAAAAGCTGAAACAACTGAACAGGACCGAATGAGAGAACTACTGAGATCAGTCCTCCCTAAAGGACCAGAAGTGACGGGAGCTTGTCTCAAAGCTCTCATTGAACATGAACACCATCTTGTTAAGTACTTGAGTGAATCTAGGTAAGACCGTTTTCTTTTCTCCCTCCCTTGAATATGTGGAATGATTAAATATAGGTCAAATAAAAACATAGCTACCCAGATCAAAGAGAAAGTATTTTTCAGAATGGAAGCATGTTTTTGTGTTGCTGCCTGTAATAAATGTATCTTATTATAGTTCTATCATAGGACCATCATCACATCATTATCTCAGGGGTATCATAGGAACATCATCACATCATTATCTCAGGTGTATCATAGGACCATCATCACATCATTATCTCAGGTGTATCATAGGACCATCATCACATCATTATCTCAGGTGTATCATAGGACCATCATCACATCATTATCTCAGGTGTATCATAGGACCATCATCACATAATTATCTCAGGTGTATCTCACTCCTCATTCTTCTGCATACTTTCTGACCTCTCTCTTCCCTTCTCCTCCATCCTCTGTCTTATAGCACCTAATCTGAAGATGCTGAGGCCTGTCTCCTAGTCTGTGGACAAAGACACTTCTTCACCTAATCTGAAGATGCTGAGGCCTGTCTCCTAGTCTGTGGACAAAGACACTTCTTCACCTAATCTGAAGATGCTGAGGCCTGTCTCCTAGTCTGTGGACAAAGACACTTCTTCACCTAATCTGAAGATGCTGAGGCCTGTCTCCTGGTCTGTGGACAAAGACACTTAAATGATTGTAAGGGAAATGTTTATGTTTGTGCTATTCTTTTAACAAATGTCTGTGTTTTATTCATGTGCTGTTCTATAAACTAATTTGTGTGTTCATCAAGTGGCTGACTGTACAAATCCTCACTATCAGTAGCTGTAATTTGGCAGTAAGCCCAGACGTTGTTTTGAGAACGAGATATCTCAGTTTCAAGGTCTCAGCTTAGAGAGAAGAAGACTGGTGAGGTGTTGGTCTGTTAAATGTTATGAACCAGTATTGGTCTGTCAAATGTTATGAACCAGTATTGGTCGGTCACATGAATGGAACAAAACGGTAATGATTCATTAATTATGCTAAATCATGCAAATATAACTTGTCTGTGTATAGCCGTATATAAGACAACTGCTGGGTCTGACCCGGGAGAGATCCTGATTGACATGTGTACTATGGTGCATTGAGTTGGGTCTGACCAGGGAGAGTTCCTGATTGACATGTGTTCTATGGTGCATTGAGTTGGGTCTGACCAGGGAGAGCTCCTGATTGGTTGGAACCTCTCCAGCTCACTGACAATAAACAATGATTCATTTCAGATTGACTTCGAGTGTCTCTGTGTGAAAGAATTTCCACAACATGATTTTGAAAACACAATTAAGGGAATGAACTGGAATGATCTTTTGTCCTATACAGATGGGGAGGCTGATAGTCAGGCTAGTCAAAGATACACACCACCATGTTGACATCTTGACCAAAGACCTTCCTTAGATTCTTTATGGGATTACAACTCACTCTGTCTGAAGGAAGTGAGGAAATGGACTCACTATAGGGGATAGCTGAGAGGGCAGAGAAGGCACGTCATTTTTTTCATTTTATTTTAGTCATTTAGCAGACACTCTTATCCAGAGCAACTTACAGTAGTGAATGCATACATTTCATACATTTTTTTTCTGTGCTGGCCCCCCGTGGGAATCGAACCCACAACCCTGGTGTTGCAAACACCATGCTCTACCAACTGAGCTACAGGGAAGGCTCGTGACATCATCGACATGGTGTTGAGAAAAGGAACTGAGTCAAGTTCCAGGATGATCAACCTTCTTGGGGAGCTGGACCCCTGTCTTTGTTCACTGCTTCAGATCAACAGTGTTGGAGTACCAACCTAATGGTAGAATGGATAGTAACAGTGTTGGAGTACCAACCTAATGGTAGAATGGATAGTATCAGTGTTGGGGTACCAACCTAATGGTAGAATGGATAGTAACAGTGTTGGAGTACCAACCTAATGGTAGAATGGATAGTATCAGTGTTGGGCTACCAACCTAATGGTAGAATGGATAGTAACAGTGTTGGAGTACCAACCTAATGGTAGAATGGATAGTAACAGTGTTGGGCTACCAACCTAATGGTAGAATGGATAGTAACAGTGTTGGGCTACCAACCTAATGGTAGAATGGATAGTAACAGTGCACAAATGTTATGGAGAAAAAAACATTTTATATATTGTGTGTGTTTGACGACCCTCCCGCTCTGTCACACTCTGACGACCCTCCCATTCTGTCACACTGTGACGACCCTCCCGCTCTGTCACTCTGTGACGACCCTCCCGCTCTGTCACACTGTGACGACCCTCCCGCTCTGTCACACTGTGACGACCCTCCCATTCTGTCACACTGTGACGACCCTCCCACTCTGTCACACTCTGACGACCCTCCCATTCTGTCACACTGTGACGACCCTCCCGCTCTGTCACTCTGTGACGACCCTCCCGCTCTGTCACACTGTGACGACCCTCCCGCTCTGTCACACTGTGACGACCCTCCCGCTCTGTCACACTGTGACGACCCTCCCGCTCTGTCACACTGTGACGACCCTCCCGCTCTGTCACACTGTGACGACCCTCCCGCTCTGTCACACTGTGACGACCCTCCCGCTCTGTCACACTGTGACGACCCTCCCGCTCTGTCACACTGTGACGACCCTCCCGCTCTGTCACACTGTGACGACCCTCCCGCTCTGTCACACTGTGACGACCCTCCCGCTCTGTCACACTGTGACGACCCTCCCGCTCTGTCACACTGTGACGACCCTCCCACTCTGTCTGCAGAATTCTTTCTCTTTGATCTTGTTTTCTTTAATAGGATGTCGGTGGGCAGAGCTGGAAGGGTCGTCAGTGAAATGGGACACACCTGGGCTCGGCTGTGTCCCGGGGATAAATACACCTTTCCCCCATTCATTGAGGAGACTCTCTCCACCCAGACACACTGTTATTTTTGGTTGTGGCATTTTGGGGCTTCGTTGTGTTCATTTGTTTTGGCACCTTTCAACAGCCCTCATTATCACCATCTGTGAACACATCCACTCACTTCCACTACTGACTACACACCACATTGTTACTTGTATATAGTTGACTTTATTTAATAAATATGTTTTTCTATATCTCCACGTTGTCTCCCTCTTTGTTACGGACTATGAGCCGGTTCATAACAGTGGATGAGAATTATAATCTTAATCATTTGGACCGGGGAGACCTGATCCTAGATCAACCCTCCTATTCAACACCATGGGGTGTATTCACTAGGAAACAGACCTGATCCTAGATCAACCCTCCTATTCAACACCATGGGGTGTATTCACTAGGAAACAGACCTGATCCTAGATCAACCCTCCTACTCAACACCATGGGGTGTATTCACTAGGAAACAGACCTGATCCTAGATCAACCCTCCTATTCAACACCATGGGGTGTATTCACTAGGAAACAGACCTGGTCCTAGATCAACCCTCCTATTCAACACCATGGGGTGTATTCACTAGGAAACAGACCTGATCCTAGATCAACCCTCCTATTCAACACCATGGGGTGTATTCACTAGGAAACAGACCTGATCCTAGATCAACCCTCCTATTCAACACCATGGGGTGTATTCACTAGGAAACAGACCTGATCCTAGATCAACCCTCCTATTCAACACCATGCGGTGTATTCATTAGAGACCTGATCCTAGATCAAAACTCCTACTCAACGTTTAGGATTACACTGAGTGCTTTCCCCCTAAAACAGGTAGGGACCTACCTGACTTTTTCCAAAAGAAACAATTTTTTTGTTGCAAAACGTTGTGCTACGGTGGGTGACTAATTAATACACCCCATGGTGTTGCTCATAGCTGTAAATCTTTGTCAAATCTTTGTCAAAAAAGCAACAAACAAAAAAATACATATATTTTTTTACCTCTTCTGAGGACAAATATCTTTAGTTTTTTCCCCCAGCTTTTTATCTACACATACGTACATATACATATATACATACACATTTCCATATGCCATATATTTTTAAATTGGGATGTGATGTTTTACAAAATGTTTGAATCTTTCTAATCGTATATTATCCACAGATTGAGAGCTAAAGATGTAAACATTTCCTGCGAGTATTATTGTGTTATTTATTGACTGACTGTGGTTTTCCAAACCACCCAACACTGATATTTGTAAGGTTCAGTTTAAGCATTCTGTTGGTGGCAAGAATTGTATATAATCATTTTAATTGAAAAACTCTAAGTGTTGAGTCAAGTGTCGTTTTTTTTGTACCAGTTCATAAACCGTGTGCCATGGAATTGGTACATTGAAAATCTCCTCCCATTTATTTTTCATCCTGTATGGTGCAGCTGTCAACATTTTGGTCCTCAGATGAAACTGGTATATTTTTCCATTTATGCCAGTTCCTTTCAGCCAATTTGTATCATTAATATATGGCAGGCAAACAAGTTCCCTACCTTCTCCCTTTTCCACTTGCCTCCTCCATTTTTGTGGTAGTGCTGCAATCAGTTGGTTGTAAATGTGGATTGAGCAGATATTCCCATATATTTTCGACAACTGCATATGTGACAACTCCATTTCTATTCATAATATCATTAATAAATATAATGCAATTTTTTTTACAATTTCTCCCGTAAATTATGTTTTTTTGTCACGACTTCCGCCTCTCCTTGTTCGGGCGGCGTTCGGCGATCGACGTCACCGGCTTTCTAGCCATCGCCGCTCCATTTTTCATATATCCATTTGTCTTGTCTTGTTTCCATACACCCCTGGTTTTCATTTCCCCAATTTATCTACTTGTATTTAACCCTCTGGTTCCCATCATGTTTTGTGTGTAATTGTTTCTTGTTATGTGGTGTTAGTTTACGCGCTTTACTTTTATGTTCCGTGTTTTGAGCGCGTTTGATTTATGTAGTGCTCTCGTTTTTGGAACTATAATAAAAGTGTGCCTGTTCATTATACTCTGCTCTCCTGCACCTGACTTCGCCTCCAATACACCATTTAATTTTTTTTATTAATCAATATATTTGAGTTTAACCTTAACATTTTGTAATGGAATTTATATGATTAAAGGTTTGGCTAAATGATTTCACCCTGAAAATGTATAACCACGTGATTGTAATATTAATTTACTAATGTGTGTGTGGAAGAATAATTTACTCAAAGCTTAATGATTTAGCAATGTAAGCAAGACATTCAAGGAAAAGGGGAACTGTTAACAGACAGCAGACAACTTGTGACCACGGAGGAACTGATAACAGGAAGAATGTCTCCCCACCCAGGGAGGGGAGAAACCTTGAGGCTTACAGTAGATTAACGTTCTGATCATTGTAAACTGGGTCTCAGTCTGTTTCCTTCAACCGGAACCTTACACCTTCTGGTATACAAACTGAGTACTTAAATTGAAGTTCGGTTTATGAACATTGATAACTTAATTCCCGTATCACATTTGTTCTAATATTTTTTTCTATCGTTTACGAAGGATAAAACTGAAATTGTAACCAGCTTTGTATGGCTTGTTTAAGAAAGTGCGATACTTTAAACAAAATGTCATTTTCAATTAGTCAGAAATGAGAAGTTGTAATCTGTATGAAGGCAAAAAAACAATGTTTGAACAACGGATGCGCTTTTCTTAATAATCTACTGGAGAACCATTTTGGGTTTAATTAAGTATAATTTATGTATGAGTGAAGCTTTTAGTGAGAGGTTTAAAGCTTTTTAATATTTAATCATTTTGGCCCCACAAACTCATATTCATTATATAATTAGGCACGTTTAATTTTGTCTGGCTTAGCATTCCAAATAAAATGAAATACATTTTTCGAAGCAATTAAATATAGTTTTTGGTTCTTAAAATGGTTCCATAGTGCTCTTGTTTGAGTTTTAACATGATAACATTTTTTAATTTTTTTTTAAATATTTTGAGTCATTTAGCAGATGCTCTTATCTAGAGCGACTTACAGCAGTGAATGCATACATTTCATAAAACATGTTCTTGTACTGGTCCTCCGTGGGAAACGAACCCACAACCCTGGCGTTGCAAACACCATGCTCTACCAACTGAGCCACACGGGCTCAGATAAAGAGAAAGTATTCTGTTTCTGGGTAGTTTACTGCACACACCTGTTACATATACACCTGTTACACACACACCTGTTACATATACACACCTGTTACGTGATCATTCATACACACATCTGCCAGGATCATAACACACCTGTTTAGAAATACCAGACAAAGAATTTAAAAGGGGTGACCAAGATCAAATCATGGACTGAGATTACAGTTGAAAACACAACTACACACAAAGGAAATCTGCTTACAGCATTAAACTTGCTTTATATGTGAGGTAACCAATCAGAAAGCTAATTGATGCTGTATGAACCTAAAGTTGTCTTGATGATATCAACCCTCCTCCCAGAGAGCTACTGGATCTGCAGGCTTTTGCTTCAGCCCTGCTCTAACACACCTCATTCTGCCAGTCAAGGTTCTGATTAGACTGATTAGTAGAATCAGGTGTGTTAGAGCAGGATCGGAGGAAAAGCCTGCACGGCCAGTAGTATCTCTCTAGGAGTAGGTTTGGCCGTCCCAAATGGCATTCTATTCCCTATACAGAGCCCTATGGGTCCTGGTCTAAAGTAGTGCACTACATAGGGAATAGGCCCCTGGTCTAAAGTAGCGCACTACATAGGGAATAGGGTGCCAAACAAAAACCAGAACAGGTAAACAAAACAACAGGGTGAAGAAAAACAAACAGTTCAGTTCTGTTCTTTCTGCATCATTTCTTTCTTTCTACTGCATCATTGATTGTATGTTGTTTTACTCCATGTGTAACTCTGTGTTTTTGTATGTTGTCGAACTGCTTTGCTTTATCTTGGCCAGGTCGCAATTGTAAATGAGAACTTGTTCTCAAATTGCCTACCTGGTTAAATAAAGGTGAAATAAAAATAAATAAAAAAATCGCTGATCAGTCCTCCGCCTGTCGCTAAGCAACGGTCACTAAGCTGACACTTCAACCCAGCGCCATGGATACAGGAAACCGGCCCATGTCCACGTGTAGCATATGGGTCCATACAAATAGGCTCTAATCCCAACTGGCACCCTGTTCTCTATGAAGTGCACTACGTTAGACCAGAGCTGTGGGGGAAGCAGTACATTAAATAAGGAGAAGGGTGCCATTTGAGGGTGTGACCATAGACTACAGTCAGAGTTTGTGTGATTGTCTCTGGTTTAGAGGTGACAGTCTAGTGTGCAGAGATGAGGGGGAGAGGGGAGTCTAGAGCTGTGTTCGAATACCCATACTAACATACTGTATACTACATACTTAATGAGTATATACTACATACTATTAGTTCATTTTAGTATACTGTATACTACATACTTAATGAATATATACTACATACTATTAGTTCATGTTAGTATACTGTATACTACATACTTATGAATATATAGTACATACTATTAGTTCATTTTAGTATACTGTATACTACATACCTAATGAGTATATACTACATACTATTAGTTCATTTTAGTATACTGTATACTACATATTTAATGAATATATAGTACATACTATTAGTTCATTTTAGTATACTGTATACAACATATCTAATGAATATGTAGTACATACTATTAGTTCATTTTAGTATACTATATACTACATATTTAATGAGTATATACTACATACTATTAGTTCATTTTAGTATACTGTATACTACATACTTAATGAGTATATACTACATACTATTAGTTCATTTTAGTATACTGTATACTACATACTTAATGAGTATATACTACATATTATTAGTTCATTTTAGTATACTGTATACTACTGTCATGACGTTGGCCTGTGGGTAAGGTTTATGACCCCCCCCCGATAAATACCTTTCTCCCTTCCCCTCTCTTACTGACCCTACTGAAGGACTGCTGTCCTGTTAAATATAGAGAGTCTGGGAACATCAAACAAATGGGGAAAGGAACCATATTTTGGTAATAAAACCAGTTGGAAATATGCTTGATAACGTAATGAGTATGGATTTCATTTCAGTTGTCATCTGAGACATTATAATTGATGACAGGACGACATAAACTGTACCTGAGAAAGTATACGCCCACTAGTTATCAGAGTCACATGGAATTGTTATGCAATTGAAATGTTTGATATTGAAATTGTTTGTTAGGAGATGAAATGTAATTTTAGCTTCCAAATGAGAGATTTGGGTTTTCATAAGGAAAGTGCCCTGCTTGATCAGTGGCCCACCCCTGTGAAGAGGAGGGGTTATAAACGATGAAACACATCCTTCCCCCCTCTCCACTATATAAGCCTTTGACGAAAAGATAACCACGTGGTTCCAGCACGTGAGGTCTGCAGCTTCTACGTTAGAAGGACACACATGTCAAGAACAGAACTAAGCCAACCTCGGCGTGAGCTTTGGTGGCGAATGGTATGAACTTTGAGCTTATTCACTACAGAAGTGTTACTTCCTAGCCGTTGAGTTAGCAGCGGCCGCTGTCGACGTGGGCTAGGAAAGGACGGACGACGGATCCAGTCTAACAACCAGACGAAGATACCACCACGTATCCAATTGACCACCATTGACATTCTTCCGAAAACAGGGAGATCTGTTGGCCAACCCGGCCAGCATCTACGACCAATCTTCCGAAGCGCAGCTCAAGAGTAAATATTTATTGCATTTTCCTTTTCCAAATGGGCAGTAATTTAGAATGCATAAGATAATGTATTTACGATAGCATAGCTTCTGTTTCTGTGTTCTTAAATCTTCCCGCTCTTTCATTCAAGCCCAACCCCCTTTCCTTTGTGTAACCAGCCATGATACAGGTTCCGTTCACCAGGGGTGAATTCTGTATGACATCATTGTATTCTGTGTATTTGTAATTCTGTGTGATTAGTTAGGTATTTAGTAAATAAATAATTAAACCCAATTTTGTATTGCTGATTCAACTTGTTAGCCAGGGTTCGTGAAGATAACCAAGAATTTACAACTTTCATTATGAGACTGAAAATAAGATAAGGGTTAATATTGATTGCTATCGATGTAAAATATTACTAAGTATTTTAAGAGTTTATTCGGAAGATAACTGCTCTATAAACGTTCTTCCGTGGTGCCCCGACTTTCTAGTTAATTACATTTACATGATTAGCTTAATCAGGTAATATTAATTACAGAGAAATCATTTTATAAGTTAGCATGTCATATCACTTAATCCGGCATAGCCAAAGACACGACACTACATACTTAATGAGTATATACTACATACTATTAGTTCATTTTAGTATATTGTATACTACATACTTAATGAGTATATAGTACATACTATTAGTTCATTTTAGTATACTGTATACTACATACTTAATGAGTATATAGTACATACTATTAGTTCATTTTAGTATACTGTAACCGACCAGCTCTTTGCCTTCTCTACTGAAAGTTGATGCGGTTGCTATGCAACCTCTTGCTAGCTAGTTAGCGTAACAAATTACTAGTTAGACATTGTTCGACTTTGGGTGTGTTATTAAATTAAATCTGGAGTGCTGGACGCTCAGGCCGAGGAGTAGGGTTGAATTGAGCGCTCTGGTGCTGCTGGAAACAATTTAATTACGCTTGTAATTAAATAATATGTCAAACTTAGAAATTTCAATGGTTGTATGCAATTTGAGGCCAAGATGTATTTTTACATCAGTCCAGAACACTTCACTATATAAACAATTACAGAATAAGAGTTCAATAGATTCAGTTTCTAGTTCACAAAAACTGCATTCACTGGTAACATTAAGTATATATTTAGCTTAGCTAAATGGTATAGTCGTTGTGCTTTCGTAAATTCTCTCTGGCTCTACTCCGATTTCAGAGCATCTCGCCTGAGAGACCAGAGCGCAGAATAATGAATTTACGAGCCGCTCAACACCCGTTCAATATGGCCAGTGTCAGTAAACGTCGACAAAAAAAGGGTAATTAAATTGTTTCCAGCCGCACTAGAAAGCTCAAATCAACCCTACTCCTCGGCCTGAGCGTGCAACACTCCAGATTTAATTTAATAACACACCCAAAGTCGAACAATGTTTAACTAGTAACTTGTTACGCTAACTAGCTAGCAAGAGGTTGCATAGCAACAGCATCAACTTCCGGTAGAGAAGGCAAAGAGCTGGTCGGTTACAGTATACTAAAATGAACTAATAGTATGTACTATATACTCATTAAGTATGTAGTATACACTATACTAAAATGAACTAATAGTATGTAGTATATACTCATTAAGTATGTAGTATACAGTATACTAAAATGAACTAATAGTATGTAGTATATACTCATTAAGTATGTAGTATACAGTATACTAAAATGAACTAATAGTATGTAGTATATACTCATTAAATATGTAGTATACAGTATACTAAAATGAACTGATAGTATGTGGTATATACTCAAGTATGTAGTATACAGTATACTAAAATGAACTAATAGTATGTAGTATATACTCATTAAGTATGTAGTATACAGTATACTAAAATGAACTAATAGTAGTGTAACGACACGGTTTATAAGCGCGTAAATCGACTCTGCCGCTTGAGCATGCTTTAGAGCTTTTGCGGCACAGTCGATAGCGCGCCGGACTTCGGGCTTGAAGGTCGAGGGTTCGAGATCTGCTCCCTGCTGTTTCATTACAGTATGTACTATATACTCATTAAGTATGTAGTATACAGTATACTAAAATGAACTAATAGTATGTACTATATACTCATTAAGTATGTAATATACAGTATACTAAAATGAACTAATAGTACGTAGTATATACCCATTAAGTATGTAGTATACAGTATACTGAAATGAACTAATAGTATGTAGTATATACCCATTAAATATGTAGTATACAGTATACTAAAATGAACTAATAGTATGTACTATATATTCATTAAGTATGTAGTATACAGTATACTAAAATAAAGTAATAGTATGTAGTATATACTCATTAAGTATGTAGTATACAGTATACTAAAATGAACTAATAGTATGTACTATATATTCATTAAATATGTAGTATACAGTATGTTAGTATGGGTATTCGAACACAGCTCTAGACTCCCCTCTCCCCCTCATCTCTGCACACTAGACTGTCACCTCTAAACCAGAGACAATCACACAAACTCTGACTGTAGTCTATGGTCACACCCTCAAATGGCACCCTTCTCCTTATATAATGTATTGCTTCCCCCACAGCTCTGGTCTAAAGTAGTGCACTTCATAGGGAACAGGGTGCCAGTTGGGATTAGAGCCTATTTGTATGGACCCGTATGCTACACCTGGACATGGGCCGGTTTCCTGTATCCATGGAGCTGGGTTGAAGTGTCAGCTTAGCGACCGTTGCTTAGCGACAGGCGGAGGACAGATCAGCGATGCAGAATGAACGGAACTGAACTGTTTGTTTTTCTTCACCCTGTTGTTTTGTTTACCTGTTCTGGTTTATGTTTGGCACCCTATTCCCTATGTAGTGCGCTACTTTAGACCAGGGCCCTATTCCCTATGTAGTGCACTACATTAGACCAGGACCCATCGGGCTCTGTATAGGGAATAGGATGCCATTTGGGACGGCCAAACCTACTCCTGGAGAGATACTACTGGCCGTGCAGGCTTTTGCTCCGACCCTGCTCTAACACACCTGATTCTGCTAATCAGTCTAATCAGAACCTTGACTGGCATAATGAGGTGTGTTAGAGCAGGGCTGAAGCAAAAGCCTGCAGACCCAGTAGCTCTCTGAGAGGAGGGTTGATATCACCAAGACCACTTTAGGTTCATACGGCATCAACTAGCTTTCTGATTGGTTTACCGGCCATCAACTAGCTTTCTGATTGGTTACCTCACATATAAAGCAAGTTTAATGCCGTAAGCAGATTTCCTGTGTGTGTAGTTATGTTTTCAACTGTAATCTCAGTCCATGATTTGATCTTGGTCACCCCTTTTATATTCTTTGTCTGGTATTTCTAAACAGGTGTGTTATGATCCTGGCAGATGTGTGGATGAATGATCACGTAACAGGTGTGTGTGTAACAGGTGTGTGTGTAACAGGTGTGTATGTAACAGGTGTGTGTGTAACAGGTGTGTGTGTACCAGGTGTGTGTGTAACAGGTGTGTATGTAACAGGTGTGTATGTAACAGGTGTGTATGTAACAGTTGTATATGTAACAGGTGTGTGTGCAGTAAACTATCCAGAAACAGAATACTTTCTCTTCATCATGTTAAAACTCCAACAAGAGCACTATGGAACCATTTTAGGAAGCAAAAACTATATTTAATTGCTTCGAAAAATGTATTGAATTTTATTTGGAAAGCTAAGACAGACAAAATTAAACGTGCCTATTTATATAATGAATATGAGTTTGGGGGGCCACAATTATTAAATATTAAAAAGCTTTAAACCTCTCACTAAAAGCTTCACTCATACATAAATTATACTTAATTAAACCCCAAATGGTTTTCCGATTATTAAGAAAAGCTCATCCTTTGTTCAAAAATAGTTTTTTCTACTTCATACAGATTACAACTTCTCATTTCTGACTAATTGAAAATGAAATTTTGTTTAAAGTATTGCACTTTCTTAAACAAGCCATACAAAGCTGGTGTCACGGTTGTCGTACTGGATAGAAGACCAAAACGCAGCGGGTTGCGTGCTCATCATTGACATTTATTAAATCAACGTGGACACGGAAAAACAATAAACCAAAAGAGAATGACAGACCGACAGTTTACAGGCTAAACAAATACTAGCAGTGCAAAATACAATTACCCACAAACACACAGACAAACACACCCTACTAATATAGGACTCCCAATCAAAGGCAACTCAACACACCTGCCTTCAATTGGGAGTCCCACCCCAATTAACTATACATAGAAAATCACAGCTAGACAGAACGTAGACACACATATCAAACACAAACCCCTCTGCCACGCCCTGACCAAAACTAATACAATACTCCCTCTGCTGGTCAGGACGTGACAGCTGGTTACAATTTCAGTTTTTGTAATGGAAATTATATGATTAAAGGTTTGACTAAATGATTTCACTCAGAAACCATATAACCTGTTGAAATGTATTAGAAATTATAAGGCTATAATAAGGTGTTAAAGACTATAATCCAATGCTGTGTGTGAGTAGATTTTTAAGACTAGGACACTGTTACTACTTCAAAATGAGCAGGGCAGAGTTGATAAGACGACCTTGGGAAAGGAACAGGAGAAGAGGCCTCCCTAAATTAGGGAGAGAAACAATGGCCTGAGAACAGCTTATCTGCAGGAGATTAGAAGACAGGTGATTTGATAATGAATGTATGTGTACTGTGGGAAAATACAGCCTCCTAAAGCAGGGTGGAGTTCTCTACTGATGCGAGTTCATTTGGGTCTGTGTGTGTGTTAATATAAAAGGCTTTGTGCATTGTATGGATTTTAGAGCTCTCATAAAAAAACGTTTTGACCATTGTTGTCTGGGTCTTCGTCTGCTTCATTCAACCAGAATCTTACACACTCTGGTGGGGCAGACTGAGTAGTTTAATTGAAGTTCGGTTTAAGAACATTGATAACTTAATTCCCGTAACAATTTGGTCCTTCGAGCCGGATTCCAAAATCTGTCCCTGTCTTCCTAAGGTAACATGCCGAAAACCGTGCATGGGCGGGTCATTGACTCGTAAATTAAAGACCTGCCCCCCGAAATTGGGGTTCAATAACAGGCCGGTAAATATCTAAGGTCGACAGAGACGGTGACGGAATCCAACCAACATTGCTTTTCCCAGCCTACAAGACGAAGGTCAGTAATTCTTTATTTACGAATTTGGGGGAATGATTTAAGATATCTTGGATTTGATGTTCTAAATACTTGGAATTGATCAATAATAGGAGCTTAGTTATTCTACACAGATTCACTAAGGTGTTTTTACTTTGTGTATTAACAAAATCGATAAGGGAGCAGGTCCGCGAAGACCTGAGGTACAAGTGCACTACCATAAATAAAACTAGCTTAAAATAGCTTTTCGGTGAAAGCACATTTTGCAATATTCTCAGTAGATAGCCCGGCATCACAGGGCTAGCTATTTAGACACCCAGCAAGTTTAGCACTCACCAAAGTCAGATTTACTATAAGAAAAATGTTATTACCTTTGCTGTCTTCGTCAGAATGCACTCCCAGGACTTCTACTTCAATAACAAATGTTGGTTTGGTCCCAAATAATCCATTGTTATATCCAAATAGCGGCGTTTTGTTCGTGCGTTCAAGACACTATCCGAAAGGGTAAATAAGGGTGACGAGCATGGCGCAATTCATGACAAAAAAATTCTAAATATTCCATTACCGTACTTCGAAGCATGTCAACCGCTGTTTAAAATCCATTTTTATGCAATTTTTCTCGTAAAAAAGCGATAATATTCCGACCGGGAATCTGCGTTTAGGTAAACAGAGGAAAGAAAACAAAGCATTCGGTCGACGCGGGCACGCGCCTGAGTCTCACAGTACTGTAACCAGCCACTACCCAAACGCGCTACTTTTCTCAGCCAGAGCCTGCAAAGCCACGATTCAGCTTTTTGCCGCCTTCTGAGAGCCCATGGGAGCCGTAGGAAGTGTCACGTAACAGCAGAGATCCTTTGTAATGGATAGAGATAATCAAGAAGGGGAAGAAATTGTCAGACAGGCCACTTCCTGCATGGAATCTTCTCAGGTTTTGGCCTGCCATATGAGTTTTGTTATACTCACAGACACCATTCAAACAGTTTTAGAAACTTTAGGGTGTTTTCTATCCAAAGCCAATAATTATATGCATATTCTAGTTACTGGGCAGGAGTAGTAACCAGATTAAATCGGGTACGTTTTTTATCCGGCCGTGTCAATACTGCCCCCTAGCCCTAACAGGTTAATTCCTGCACCTCCTTTGAGGATTTGCCACCCATGGTTATCCAAGAACTATCGTTGTTATTATGCTTCTTCTCACAATCTGTGTGTACTTACTATTAATCTCTATGTGAGTGCATTCTACCGTTATGTAATGTCTTGTCTGTGGTGTGGCGGAAAGAAGCGCAGGAAGCAGCGAACACTGTGTGGTAATTTTAATCAAGAACCACCCGTACAAAATAAGAGGTCTCCCAACAACAGGGAAAAATACAATGAACAAGCACAGTCAACAAACGCAGTTGACATACAGAAAAACAATCCCGCACAATAGGGTGCGGGCCAGCTGAACTAAATAGCCCTCTTAATTACCTAACTCAGGGCAGGTGAGAAAACATAAAAAAAAGGGAAAAACAAAAAGGGAATCGGTGGTAGCTAATAGGCCGGTGACGACGACCGCCGAGCGCCACCCGAGCAGGAGGGGGCGCCACCGTCGGTAGGAATCGTGACAGTACCCCCCTCCTGACCCGCGGCCCCTGCAGCGCGCCGACACCGGCCTCGAGGCCGACCCGGAGGACGAGGCGCAGGGCGATCCGGACGGAGGCGGTGGAACTCCTTCAACATGGATGGGTCCAAGACGTCCTCCGCCGGCACCCAGCACCTCTCCTCCGGACCGTACCCCTCCCAGTCCACAAGGTACTGCAGGCCCCCCGCCCGGCGTCTCGAGTCCAGAATGGCCCTTACGCTGTACGCCGGGGACCCCCCGATGTCCAGGGGGGGTGGAGGGACCTCCGGCACCTCATCTTCTTGTAGGGGACCAGCCACCACCGGCCTGAGGAGAGACACATGAAACGAGGGGTTAATACGGTAATAGGAAGGGAGTTGCAACCGATAACACACCTCGTTTATCCTCCTCAGGACTTTGAAGGGTCCCACACACTGCGGCCCCAGCTTCCGGCAGGGCACGCGGAGAGACAGGTTCCGGGTCGAGAGCCAGACCCTGTCACCCGGTGCGAACACCGGCGCCTCACTGCGGTGGCGGTCAGCACTCCTTTTCTGCCTAGCACTGGCCTCCTTCAGTGAGTCCTGTACTGCTTTCCAGGTCTCCTTGGAGTGCTGAACCCAGTCCTCCACCGCAGGAGCCTCGGTCTGGCTCTGGTGCCATGGGGCCAGGACCGGCTGGTACCCTAGCACACACTGGAAGGGTGACATGTTAGTAGAGGAGTGGCGAAGTGAGTTCTGGGCTAACTCTGCCCAAGGAATATACCTCGCCCACTCCCCTGGCCGGTCCCGGCAATACGACCTCAGGAACCTGCCCACCTCCTGGTTCACCCTCTCCGCCTGCCCATTGCTCTCGGGGTGATAACCGGAGGTTAAACTGACCGAGACCCCCAGCCGCTCCATAAACGCCTTCCAGACCCTGGATGTGAACTGGGAACCCCGATCAGAGACAATATCCTCCGGCACCCCGTAGTGCCGGAAGACGTGGGTAAATAGGGCCTCCGCAGTCTGCAGGGCCGTAGGGAGACCGGGCAAGGGGAGGAGACGGCAGGACTTAGAAAACCGATCCACAACCACCAGAATCGCAGTGTTCCCCTGAGAGGGGGGAAGATCTGTCAGGAAGTCGATAGACAGGTGCGACCATGGCCGTTGCGGAACGGGAGGGGCTGTAACTTCCCTCTCTGTAAATGCCTAGGAGCCTTACTCTGGGCACAGACCGAACAGGAAGAGACATATGACCTCACGTCCTTAGCCAAGGTGGGCCACCAATACTTCCCCCTTAGACTCCGCCCTGTCCTCTCTACACCAGGATGACCCGCCGCAGGTAGCGTGTGCGCCCACCGAATCAACCGATCGCGAACATCGAGCGGCACATACATGCGCCCCACGGGCACCTGCGCAGGCGCAGGATCCAACACCAGTGCCCGCTCGATGTCCGCGTCCACCTCCCACACCACTGGTGCCACCAGCCTAGACGCTGGAATGATGGGAGTTGGATCGATGGGGCGGTCATCCGTGTCATACAGACGGGACAGCGCGTCGGCTTTAGTATTAAGGGAACCCGGTCTATATGAGATGGTAAACCTAAACCGGGCGAAGAACATGGCCCACCTTGCCTGACGTGGATTCAGTCTCCTCGCTGCCCGGATGTACTCCAGGTTTCGGTGGTCGGTCCAGATGAGAAAGGGGTGCTTAGCCCCCTCAAGCCAGTGTCGCCACACCCTCAAGGCTTTGACTACCGCTAGCAACTCCCTGTCCCCCACATCGTAGTTACGCTCCGCCGAACTGAGCTTCCCTGAGAAGAAAGCGCAGGGGCGGAGTTTCGGTGGCGCACCCGAGCGCTGTGATAGCACGGCACCCACCCCAGCTTCGGATGCGTCCACCTCTACCACGAACGCTAAAGATGGGTCCGGGTGCGCCAACACGGGCGCGTCGGTGAACAGGGTCTTCAACTTCTTGAAGGCTCCGTCCGCCTCCGTCGACCATCTCAAACGCGCCGGCCCCCCCTTCAGCAGTGAGGTAATGGGAGCCGCTACCTGGCCAAACCCCCGGATAAACCTCCGGTAGTAGTTGGCAAAGCCCAAGAACCGCTGCACCTCCTTCACCGTGGTTGGAGTCGGCCAATTACGCACGGCCTTAACGCGGTCACACTCCATCACCACCCCCGTGGTGGAAATGCGATAACCCAGAAAGGAGACGGCTCGTTTGAAAAACTCACACTTCTCAGCCTTAACGTATAGGTCATGCTCCAGCAGTCTACCAAGCACCCTGCGCACCAGGGACACATGCGCGGAGCGGGTGGCGGAATATATCAGAATGTCATCGATATAGACAATCACGCCCTGCCCGTGCAGGTCCCTGAGAATCTCGTCAACAAAGGATTGAAAGACGGCTGGAGCATTTTTCAACCCATACGGCATGACGAGGTACTCATAATGGCCTGATGTGGTACTAAAGGCGGTTTTCCACTCGTCTCCCTTCTTGATACGCACCAGGTTATACGCGCTCCTGAGATCCAATTTTGTGAAGAACTGTGCTCCGTGAAATGATTCCACCGCCGTAGCGATAAGAGGTAGTGGGTAACTAAACCCCACCGTGATCGCGTTTAGACCTCTATAATCAATGCACGGACGCAGACCTCCCTCCTTTTTCTTCACAAAAAAGAAACTCGAGGAAGCGGGTGAGATGGAGGGCCGAATGTACCCCTGTCCCAAGGATTCCGTGACGTATGTCTCCATAGCCGCCGTCTCCTCTTGTGACAAGGGGTACACGTGACTCCTGGGAAGCGCAGCGTTAACCTGGAGATCTATCGCACAATCCCCCTGTCGATGAGGTGGTAATTTAGTCGCTCTCTTTTTACAAAAAGCGATCGCCAAATCGGCGTATTCAGGGGGAATGCGCACGGTGGACACCTGGTCTGGACTCTCCACCGACGTGGCACCTATGGAAACTCCTAGACATTTCCCTGAACACTCCTCCGACCACCCCTGGAGAACCCCCTGTTTCCATGAAATGAGGGGATTGTGACCAGCCAGCCAGGGGACCCCCAGCACCACTGGAAACGCAGGTGAATCAATAAGGAAAAAGTTAATGCTTTCCCTATGATTCCCCAGCGTTACCATGTCCAGCGGCACCGTAGACTCCCTGACTAGCCCTGACCCTAATGGTCGGCTATCTAAGGAGTGCACGGGGAAGGGGGAATCTATCGGCACCCGTGGAATGCCCAGCTTAATGGCAAGTCCACGGTCCATAAAGTTCCCAGCTGCGCCTGAATCGACTAGCGCCCTATGCTGGGAAGAGGGAAAAAATTTAGAAAATGAAACAGGCAAAAACACATGACCAACAGGGGGTTCTGGGCGAATCTGGTGCTGACTCACCTGAGGTGACCGAGAAGTGTTCTGCCTGCCTTCTCGACTCCCAGACTGGCTCCTCCAGCACCGGTCGGCCGTGTGTCCTCTCCGACCACAGCTGGTGCAGGAGGAGCCACCTCCTCCGGTGCCCCTTGGCACGGCCCCCCCTACCTCCATAGGGGTAGGGGCGGGGGTGCACGGGGGTGGAACGGGCAGGACCCTCTCCGAACGCCCGCGGGCAGCCAGCAAATTGTCCAACCGTATGGACATGTCAATGAGTTCGTCCAGGGATAGATTGGTGTCCCTACAGGCCAGCTCCCTGCGGACGTCCGCCCGGAGACTACACCGGTAGTGGTCTATGAGGGCCCTGTCATTCCACCCCGCTCCAGCAGCCAAGGTCCTAAACTCCAGCGCGAAGTCTTGAGCGCTCCTCGTCTCCTGCCTGAGGTGGAACAGCCGTTCACCCGCCGCTTTACCTTCGGGGGGGTGGTCGAAAACAGCCCGAAAGCGGCGGGTGAACTCTGGGTAGTGGTCCCTCGCCGAGTCTGGAGCGTTCCAGACCGCATTAGCCCACTCCAGAGCTCGGCCCGTCAGGCAGGAAACGAGGGCACTTACGCTCTCCTCTCCTGTAGGAGCAGGTCTGACGGTGGCCAGGTACAACTCTAGCTGGAGAAGAAACCCCTTGCACCCAGCCGCCGTCCCATCGTACTCCCTCGGGAGTGCCAGGCGAAGCGCGCCAGAGCCAGACGTCGTAGGAGGAGGAGATGGTTGTATCGGGGGGGGTGTAGGTGGAGAGAGGATACCACTCCTCTCCCATCGTTCCATCCTCTCCATCATCTGGTCCATGGCGGATCCGATGCGATGCAGGACCGATGTATTGTGCTGGACACGTTCCTCCATTGAGGGTAGTGGAGTGCCCGCTGCTCCCGCTGATTCCATGCTCCTTCTGGTGGTGCGGGATTCTGTAATGTCTTGTCTGTGGTGTGGCGCAAAGAAGCGCAGGAAGCAGCGAACACTGTGTGGTAATTTTAATCAAGAACCACCCGTACAAAATAAGAGGTCTCCCAACAACAGGGAAAAATACAATGAACAAGCACAGTCAACAAACGCAGTTGACATACAGAAAAACAATCCCGCACAATAGGGTGCGGGCCAGCTGAACTAAATAGCCCTCTTAATTACCTAACTCAGGGCAGGTGAGAAAACATAAAAAAAAGGGAAAAACAAAAAGGGAATCGGTGGTAGCTAATAGGCCGGTGACGACGACCGCCGAGCGCCACCCGAGCAGGAGGGGGCGCCACCGTCGGTAGGAATCGTGACAGTACCCCCCTCCTGACGCGCGGCCCCTGCAGCGCGCCGACACCGGCCTCGAGGCCGACCCGGAGGACGAGGCGCAGGGCGATCCGGACGGAGGCGGTGGAACTCCTTCAACATGGATGGGTCCAAGACGTCCTCCGCCGGCACCCAGCACCTCTCCTCCGGACCGTACCCCTCCCAGTCCACAAGGTACTGCAGGCCCCCCGCCCGGCGTCTCGAGTCCAGAATGGCCCTTACGCTGTACGCCGGGGACCCCCCGATGTCCAGGGGGGGTGGAGGGACCTCCGGCACCTCATCTTCTTGTAGGGGACCAGCCACCACCGGCCTGAGGAGAGACACATGAAACGAGGGGTTAATACGGTAATAGGAAGGGAGTTGCAACCGATAACACACCTCGTTTATCCTCCTCAGGACTTTGAAGGGTCCCACACACTGCGGCCCCAGCTTCCGGCAGGGCACGCGGAGAGACAGGTTCCGGGTCGAGAGCCAGACCCTGTCACCCGGTGCGAACACCGGCGCCTCACTGCGGTGGCGGTCAGCACTCCTTTTCTGCCTAGCACTGGCCTCCTTCAGTGAGTCCTGTACTGCTTTCCAGGTCTCCTTGGAGTGCTGAACCCAGTCCTCCACCGCAGGAGCCTCGGTCTGGCTCTGGTGCCATGGGGCCAGGACCGGCTGGTACCCTAGCACACACTGGAAGGGTGACATGTTAGTAGAGGAGTGGCGAAGTGAGTTCTGGGCTAACTCTGCCCAAGGAATATACCTCGCCCACTCCCCTGGCCGGTCCCGGCAATACGACCTCAGGAACCTGCCCACCTCCTGGTTCACCCTCTCCGCCTGCCCATTGCTCTCGGGGTGATAACCGGAGGTTAAACTGACCGAGACCCCCAGCCGCTCCATAAACGCCTTCCAGACCCTGGATGTGAACTGGGAACCCCGATCAGAGACAATATCCTCCGGCACCCCGTAGTGCCGGAAGACGTGGGTAAATAGGGCCTCCGCAGTCTGCAGGGCCGTAGGGAGACCGGGCAAGGGGAGGAGACGGCAGGACTTAGAAAACCGATCCACAACCACCAGAATCGCAGTGTTCCCCTGAGAGGGGGGAAGATCTGTCAGGAAGTCGATAGACAGGTGCGACCATGGCCGTTGCGGAACGGGGAGGGGCTGTAACTTCCCTCTCGGTAAATGCCTAGGAGCCTTACTCTGGGCACAGACCGAACAGGAAGAGACATATGACCTCACGTCCTTAGCCAAGGTGGGCCACCAATACTTCCCCCTTAGACTCCGCCCTGTCCTCTCTACACCAGGATGACCCGCCGCAGGTAGCGTGTGCGCCCACCGAATCAACCGATCGCGAACATCGAGCGGCACATACATGCGCCCCACGGGCACCTGCGCAGGCGCAGGATCCAACACCAGTGCCCGCTCGATGTCCGCGTCCACCTCCCACACCACTGGTGCCACCAGCCTAGACGCTGGAATGATGGGAGTTGGATCGATGGGGCGGTCATCCGTGTCATACAGACGGGACAGCGCGTCGGCTTTAGTATTAAGGGAACCCGGTCTATATGAGATGGTAAACCTAAACCGGGCGAAGAACATGGCCCACCTTGCCTGACGTGGATTCAGTCTCCTCGCTGCCCGGATGTACTCCAGGTTTCGGTGGTCGGTCCAGATGAGAAAGGGGTGCTTAGCCCCCTCAAGCCAGTGTCGCCACACCCTCAAGGCTTTGACTACCGCTAGCAACTCCCTGTCCCCCACATCGTAGTTACGCTCCGCCGAACTGAGCTTCCCTGAGAAGAAAGCGCAGGGGCGGAGTTTCGGTGGCGCACCCGAGCGCTGTGATAGCACGGCACCCACCCCAGCTTCGGATGCGTCCACCTCTACCACGAACGCTAAAGATGGGTCCGGGTGCGCCAACACGGGCGCGTCGGTGAACAGGGTCTTCAACTTCTTGAAGGCTCCGTCCGCCTCCGTCGACCATCTCAAACGCGCCGGCCCCCCCTTCAGCAGTGAGGTAATGGGAGCCGCTACCTGGCCAAACCCCCGGATAAACCTCCGGTAGTAGTTGGCAAAGCCCAAGAACCGCTGCACCTCCTTCACCGTGGTTGGAGTCGGCCAATTACGCACGGCCTTAACGCGGTCACACTCCATCACCACCCCCGTGGTGGAAATGCGATAACCCAGAAAGGAGACGGCTCGTTTGAAAAACTCACACTTCTCAGCCTTAACGTATAGGTCATGCTCCAGCAGTCTACCAAGCACCCTGCGCACCAGGGACACATGCGCGGAGCGGGTGGCGGAATATATCAGAATGTCATCGATATAGACAATCACGCCCTGCCCGTGCAGGTCCCTGAGAATCTCGTCAACAAAGGATTGAAAGACGGCTGGAGCATTTTTCAACCCATACGGCATGACGAGGTACTCATAATGGCCTGATGTGGTACTAAAGGCGGTTTTCCACTCGTCTCCCTTCTTGATACGCACCAGGTTATACGCGCTCCTGAGATCCAATTTTGTGAAGAACTGTGCTCCGTGAAATGATTCCACCGCCGTAGCGATAAGAGGTAGTGGGTAACTAAACCCCACCGTGATCGCGTTTAGACCTCTATAATCAATGCACGGACGCAGACCTCCCTCCTTTTTCTTCACAAAAAAGAAACTCGAGGAAGCGGGTGAGATGGAGGGCCGAATGTACCCCTGTCCCAAGGATTCCGTGACGTATGTCTCCATAGCCGCCGTCTCCTCTTGTGACAAGGGGTACACGTGACTCCTGGGAAGCGCAGCGTTAACCTGGAGATCTATCGCACAATCCCCCTGTCGATGAGGTGGTAATTTAGTCGCTCTCTTTTTACAAAAAGCGATCGCCAAATCGGCGTATTCAGGGGGAATGCGCACGGTGGACACCTGGTCTGGACTCTCCACCGACGTGGCACCTATGGAAACTCCTAGACATTTCCCTGAACACTCCTCCGACCACCCCTGGAGAACCCCCTGTTTCCATGAAATGAGGGGATTGTGACCAGCCAGCCAGGGGACCCCCAGCACCACTGGAAACGCAGGTGAATCAATAAGGAAAAAGTTAATGCTTTCCCTATGATTCCCCAGCGTTACCATGTCCAGCGGCACCGTAGACTCCCTGACTAGCCCTGACCCTAATGGTCGGCTATCTAAGGAGTGCACGGGGAAGGGGGAATCTATCGGCACCCGTGGAATGCCCAGCTTAATGGCAAGTCCACGGTCCATAAAGTTCCCAGCTGCGCCTGAATCGACTAGCGCCCTATGCTGGGAAGAGGGAAAAAATTTAGAAAATGAAACAGGCAAAAACACATGACCAACAGGGGGTTCTGGGCGAATCTGGTGCTGACTCACCTGAGGTGACCGAGAAGTGTTCTGCCTGCCTTCTCGACTCCCAGACTGGCTCCTCCAGCACCGGTCGGCCGTGTGTCCTCTCCGACCACAGCTGGTGCAGGAGGAGCCACCTCCTCCGGTGCCCCTTGGCACGGCCCCCCCTACCTCCATAGGGGTAGGGGCGGGGGTGCACGGGGGTGGAACGGGCAGGACCCTCTCCGAACGCCCGCGGGCAGCCAGCAAATTGTCCAACCGTATGGACATGTCAATGAGTTCGTCCAGGGATAGATTGGTGTCCCTACAGGCCAGCTCCCTGCGGACGTCCGCCCGGAGACTACACCGGTAGTGGTCTATGAGGGCCCTGTCATTCCACCCCGCTCCAGCAGCCAAGGTCCTAAACTCCAGCGCGAAGTCTTGAGCGCTCCTCGTCTCCTGCCTGAGGTGGAACAGCCGTTCACCCGCCGCTTTACCTTCGGGGGGGTGGTCGAAAACAGCCCGAAAGCGGCGGGTGAACTCTGGGTAGTGGTCCCTCGCCGAGTCTGGAGCGTTCCAGACCGCATTAGCCCACTCCAGAGCTCGGCCCGTCAGGCAGGAAACGAGGGCACTTACGCTCTCCTCTCCTGTAGGAGCAGGTCTGACGGTGGCCAGGTACAACTCTAGCTGGAGAAGAAACCCCTTGCACCCAGCCGCCGTCCCATCGTACTCCCTCGGGAGTGCCAGGCGAAGCGCGCCAGAGCCAGACGTCGTAGGAGGAGGAGATGGTTGTATCGGGGGGGGTGTAGGTGGAGAGAGGATACCACTCCTCTCCCATCGTTCCATCCTCTCCATCATCTGGTCCATGGCGGATCCGATGCGATGCAGGACCGATGTATTGTGCTGGACACGTTCCTCCATTGAGGGTAGTGGAGTGCCCGCTGCTCCCGCTGATTCCATGCTCCTTCTGGTGGTGCGGGATTCTGTAATGTCTTGTCTGTGGTGTGGCGGAAAGAAGCGCAGGAAGCAGCGAACACTGTGTGGTAATTTTAATCAAGAACCACCCGTACAAAATAAGAGGTCTCCCAACAACAGGGAAAAATACAATGAACAAGCACAGTCAACAAACGCAGTTGACATACAGAAAAACAATCCCGCACAATAGGGTGCGGGCCAGCTGAACTAAATAGCCCTCTTAATTACCTAACTCAGGGCAGGTGAGAAAACATAAAAAAAAGGGAAAAACAAAAAGGGAATCGGTGGTAGCTAATAGGCCGGTGACGACGACCGCCGAGCGCCACCCGAGCAGGAGGGGGCGCCACCGTCGGTAGGAATCGTGACAGTACCCCCCTCCTGACGCGCGGCCCCTGCAGCGCGCCGACACCGGCCTCGAGGCCGACCCGGAGGACGAGGCGCAGGGCGATCCGGACGGAGGCGGTGGAACTCCTTCAACATGGATGGGTCCAAGACGTCCTCCGCCGGCACCCAGCACCTCTCCTCCGGACCGTACCCCTCCCAGTCCACAAGGTACTGCAGGCCCCCCGCCCGGCGTCTCGAGTCCAGAATGGCCCTTACGCTGTACGCCGGGGACCCCCCGATGTCCAGGGGGGGTGGAGGGACCTCCGGCACCTCATCTTCTTGTAGGGGACCAGCCACCACCGGCCTGAGGAGAGACACATGAAACGAGGGGTTAATACGGTAATAGGAAGGGAGTTGCAACCGATAACACACCTCGTTTATCCTCCTCAGGACTTTGAAGGGTCCCACACACTGCGGCCCCAGCTTCCGGCAGGGCACGCGGAGAGACAGGTTCCGGGTCGAGAGCCAGACCCTGTCACCCGGTGCGAACACCGGCGCCTCACTGCGGTGGCGGTCAGCACTCCTTTTCTGCCTAGCACTGGCCTCCTTCAGTGAGTCCTGTACTGCTTTCCAGGTCTCCTTGGAGTGCTGAACCCAGTCCTCCACCGCAGGAGCCTCGGTCTGGCTCTGGTGCCATGGGGCCAGGACCGGCTGGTACCCTAGCACACACTGGAAGGGTGACATGTTAGTAGAGGAGTGGCGAAGTGAGTTCTGGGCTAACTCTGCCCAAGGAATATACCTCGCCCACTCCCCTGGCCGGTCCCGGCAATACGACCTCAGGAACCTGCCCACCTCCTGGTTCACCCTCTCCGCCTGCCCATTGCTCTCGGGGTGATAACCGGAGGTTAAACTGACCGAGACCCCCAGCCGCTCCATAAACGCCTTCCAGACCCTGGATGTGAACTGGGAACCCCGATCAGAGACAATATCCTCCGGCACCCCGTAGTGCCGGAAGACGTGGGTAAATAGGGCCTCCGCAGTCTGCAGGGCCGTAGGGAGACCGGGCAAGGGGAGGAGACGGCAGGACTTAGAAAACCGATCCACAACCACCAGAATCGCAGTGTTCCCCTGAGAGGGGGGAAGATCTGTCAGGAAGTCGATAGACAGGTGCGACCATGGCCGTTGCGGAACGGGGAGGGGCTGTAACTTCCCTCTCGGTAAATGCCTAGGAGCCTTACTCTGGGCACAGACCGAACAGGAAGAGACATATGACCTCACGTCCTTAGCCAAGGTGGGCCACCAATACTTCCCCCTTAGACTCCGCCCTGTCCTCTCTACACCAGGATGACCCGCCGCAGGTAGCGTGTGCGCCCACCGAATCAACCGATCGCGAACATCGAGCGGCACATACATGCGCCCCACGGGCACCTGCGCAGGCGCAGGATCCAACACCAGTGCCCGCTCGATGTCCGCGTCCACCTCCCACACCACTGGTGCCACCAGCCTAGACGCTGGAATGATGGGAGTTGGATCGATGGGGCGGTCATCCGTGTCATACAGACGGGACAGCGCGTCGGCTTTAGTATTAAGGGAACCCGGTCTATATGAGATGGTAAACCTAAACCGGGCGAAGAACATGGCCCACCTTGCCTGACGTGGATTCAGTCTCCTCGCTGCCCGGATGTACTCCAGGTTTCGGTGGTCGGTCCAGATGAGAAAGGGGTGCTTAGCCCCCTCAAGCCAGTGTCGCCACACCCTCAAGGCTTTGACTACCGCTAGCAACTCCCTGTCCCCCACATCGTAGTTACGCTCCGCCGAACTGAGCTTCCCTGAGAAGAAAGCGCAGGGGCGGAGTTTCGGTGGCGCACCCGAGCGCTGTGATAGCACGGCACCCACCCCAGCTTCGGATGCGTCCACCTCTACCACGAACGCTAAAGATGGGTCCGGGTGCGCCAACACGGGCGCGTCGGTGAACAGGGTCTTCAACTTCTTGAAGGCTCCGTCCGCCTCCGTCGACCATCTCAAACGCGCCGGCCCCCCCTTCAGCAGTGAGGTAATGGGAGCCGCTACCTGGCCAAACCCCCGGATAAACCTCCGGTAGTAGTTGGCAAAGCCCAAGAACCGCTGCACCTCCTTCACCGTGGTTGGAGTCGGCCAATTACGCACGGCCTTAACGCGGTCACACTCCATCACCACCCCCGTGGTGGAAATGCGATAACCCAGAAAGGAGACGGCTCGTTTGAAAAACTCACACTTCTCAGCCTTAACGTATAGGTCATGCTCCAGCAGTCTACCAAGCACCCTGCGCACCAGGGACACATGCGCGGAGCGGGTGGCGGAATATATCAGAATGTCATCGATATAGACAATCACGCCCTGCCCGTGCAGGTCCCTGAGAATCTCGTCAACAAAGGATTGAAAGACGGCTGGAGCATTTTTCAACCCATACGGCATGACGAGGTACTCATAATGGCCTGATGTGGTACTAAAGGCGGTTTTCCACTCGTCTCCCTTCTTGATACGCACCAGGTTATACGCGCTCCTGAGATCCAATTTTGTGAAGAACTGTGCTCCGTGAAATGATTCCACCGCCGTAGCGATAAGAGGTAGTGGGTAACTAAACCCCACCGTGATCGCGTTTAGACCTCTATAATCAATGCACGGACGCAGACCTCCCTCCTTTTTCTTCACAAAAAAGAAACTCGAGGAAGCGGGTGAGATGGAGGGCCGAATGTACCCCTGTCCCAAGGATTCCGTGACGTATGTCTCCATAGCCGCCGTCTCCTCTTGTGACAAGGGGTACACGTGACTCCTGGGAAGCGCAGCGTTAACCTGGAGATCTATCGCACAATCCCCCTGTCGATGAGGTGGTAATTTAGTCGCTCTCTTTTTACAAAAAGCGATCGCCAAATCGGCGTATTCAGGGGGAATGCGCACGGTGGACACCTGGTCTGGACTCTCCACCGACGTGGCACCTATGGAAACTCCTAGACATTTCCCTGAACACTCCTCCGACCACCCCTGGAGAACCCCCTGTTTCCATGAAATGAGGGGATTGTGACCAGCCAGCCAGGGGACCCCCAGCACCACTGGAAACGCAGGTGAATCAATAAGGAAAAAGTTAATGCTTTCCCTATGATTCCCCAGCGTTACCATGTCCAGCGGCACCGTAGACTCCCTGACTAGCCCTGACCCTAATGGTCGGCTATCTAAGGAGTGCACGGGGAAGGGGGAATCTATCGGCACCCGTGGAATGCCCAGCTTAATGGCAAGTCCACGGTCCATAAAGTTCCCAGCTGCGCCTGAATCGACTAGCGCCCTATGCTGGGAAGAGGGAAAAAATTTAGAAAATGAAACAGGCAAAAACACATGACCAACAGGGGGTTCTGGGCGAATCTGGTGCTGACTCACCTGAGGTGACCGAGAAGTGTTCTGCCTGCCTTCTCGACTCCCAGACTGGCTCCTCCAGCACCGGTCGGCCGTGTGTCCTCTCCGACCACAGCTGGTGCAGGAGGAGCCACCTCCTCCGGTGCCCCTTGGCACGGCCCCCCCTACCTCCATAGGGGTAGGGGCGGGGGTGCACGGGGGTGGAACGGGCAGGACCCTCTCCGAACGCCCGCGGGCAGCCAGCAAATTGTCCAACCGTATGGACATGTCAATGAGTTCGTCCAGGGATAGATTGGTGTCCCTACAGGCCAGCTCCCTGCGGACGTCCGCCCGGAGACTACACCGGTAGTGGTCTATGAGGGCCCTGTCATTCCACCCCGCTCCAGCAGCCAAGGTCCTAAACTCCAGCGCGAAGTCTTGAGCGCTCCTCGTCTCCTGCCTGAGGTGGAACAGCCGTTCACCCGCCGCTTTACCTTCGGGGGGGTGGTCGAAAACAGCCCGAAAGCGGCGGGTGAACTCTGGGTAGTGGTCCCTCGCCGAGTCTGGAGCGTTCCAGACCGCATTAGCCCACTCCAGAGCTCGGCCCGTCAGGCAGGAAACGAGGGCACTTACGCTCTCCTCTCCTGTAGGAGCAGGTCTGACGGTGGCCAGGTACAACTCTAGCTGGAGAAGAAACCCCTTGCACCCAGCCGCCGTCCCATCGTACTCCCTCGGGAGTGCCAGGCGAAGCGCGCCAGAGCCAGACGTCGTAGGAGGAGGAGATGGTTGTATCGGGGGGGGTGTAGGTGGAGAGAGGATACCACTCCTCTCCCATCGTTCCATCCTCTCCATCATCTGGTCCATGGCGGATCCGATGCGATGCAGGACCGATGTATTGTGCTGGACACGTTCCTCCATTGAGGGTAGTGGAGTGCCCGCTGCTCCCGCTGATTCCATGCTCCTTCTGGTGGTGCGGGATTCTGTAATGTCTTGTCTGTGGTGTGGCGGAAAGAAGCGCAGGAAGCAGCGAACACTGTGTGGTAATTTTAATCAAGAACCACCCGTACAAAATAAGAGGTCTCCCAACAACAGGGAAAAATACAATGAACAAGCACAGTCAACAAACGCAGTTGACATACAGAAAAACAATCCCGCACAATAGGGTGCGGGCCAGCTGAACTAAATAGCCCTCTTAATTACCTAACTCAGGGCAGGTGAGAAAACATAAAAAAAAGGGAAAAACAAAAAGGGAATCGGTGGTAGCTAATAGGCCGGTGACGACGACCGCCGAGCGCCACCCGAGCAGGAGGGGGCGCCACCGTCGGTAGGAATCGTGACACGTTATTATTAAAACTCTAATTCAATTTAAAACTTCTATGTGTATCATAATCTATGTGTCTTCTTCTCACAATCTAGGGCTAAGTGGGACGTCAGCGTCCCACTCTATTCAACAGCCAGTGGTTTTCCGTGGCAAGAAATCCAAAAACCTTAAAAATGCTATAACTTCAATTTCTCAAACATATGACTATTTTACACCATTTGAAAGATAAGACTCTCGTTAATCGAACCACATTGTCCGATTTCAAAAAGGCTTTACAGCGAAAGCAAAACATTAGATTATCCTGTTAGGTCTAGGGGGCAGTATTTACACGGCCGGATAAAAAACGTACCCGATTTAATCTGGTTATTACTACTGCCCAGAAACTTGAATATGCATATAATTATTGGCTTTGGATAGAAAACACCCTAAAGTTTCTAAAACTGTTTGAATGGTGTCTGAGTATAACAGAACTCATATGGCAGGCAAAAACCTGAGAAGATTCCAAACAGGAAGTACCATCTCTGACCATTCCTTGGGCTTCTTGGCTCTGTTTATTGAACATTTAGGATCTTTGCTGTAACGTGACACTTCCTACGGCTCCCATAGGCTCTCAGAACCCGGGAAAAAGCTGAATGATGTAATTCCAGCCCCAGGCTGAAACACATTAGCGCCTTTGGTAAGTGGCCGATCAGAGGACCATCAGACTGAGGCTCGTGCACGAGGGGATCCCATGTTTTTATTTTCTCTCTCTTTGAACGTAAACACGCTTTCCCGGTCGGAATATTATCGCTTTTTTACGAGAAAAATTGCATAAAAATTGATTTTAAACAGCAGTTGACATGCTTCGAAGTACGGTAATGGAATATTTAGAATTTTTTTGTCACGAAATGCGTCGTACGCGTCACCCTTCTTTACACTTCGGATAGTGTCTTGAACGCACGAACAAAACAGAGGATATTTGAACATAACTATGGATTATTTTGAACCAAACCAACATTTGTTATCGCAAGCGTCCCACCTAGCCCATAGAGGTTAATAATTGAGGTCAGTGTTTTACTTTGTGAAGTGGCCGAGAGGTTATTAAGGGATGTAAAATAGGTGCTGTGAGATAGGATGGTGATTTTGTGCAAATAGGATAACTTAAATGGTTAATTAACGAGTGGTAAATTAACCATACAGTGAGGGGAAAAAGTATTTGATCCCCTGCTGATTTTGTACGTTTGCCCACTGACAAAGAAATGATCAGTCTATAATTTTAATGGTAGGTTTATTTGAACAGTGAGAGACAGAATAACAACAACAAAAAATCCATAAAAACACATGTCAAAAATGTTATAAAATGATTTGCATTTTAATGAGGGAAATAAGTATTTGACCCCTCTGCAAAACATGGCTTAGTACTTGGTGGCAAAACCCTTATGGCAATCAGAGAGGTCAGACATTTCTTGCAGTTGGCCACCAGGTTTGCACACAACTCAGGAGGGATTTTGTCACACTCCTCTTTGCAGATCTTCTCCAAGTCATTAACCTGTTGGGGATAGGGGGCAGTATTAGCACGGCCGGATAAAAAACGTACCCGATTTAATCTGGTTACTAATCCTGCCCAGTAACTAGAATATGCATATAATTATTGGCTTTGGATAGAAAACACCCTAAAGTTTCTAAAACTGTTTGAATGGTGTCTGTGAGTATAACAGAACTCATATGGCAGGCAAAAACCTGAGAAGATTTCATGCAGGAAGTGTCCTGTCTGACAAGGTGTTGTTGTTCTTGCCTCTGTTTATTGAAGAGTCAGGATCTTAGCTGTAACGTGACACTTCCTATGGCTCCAATAGGCTCTCAGAGCCCGGGAAAAAGCTGAACGATGTCGAGGCAGCCCCAGGCTGAAACACATAATCGCCTTTGCCAAGTGGCCGATCAGAGGACAAAGGAATTAGGCGCGTGCCCGAGTCGACCCAGTGATATATTTTCTTTCGGCTGTTTACCTAATTTCAGATTCCCGGTCGGAATATTATCGCTTTTTTACGAGAAAAGTGGCATAAAAATTGATTTTAAACAGCGGTTGACATGCTTCGAAGTACGGTAATGAAATATTTAGAAATCTTTTGTCACGAAATGCGCCGTGCGCGTGACCCTTATTTACCATTCGGATAGTGTCTAGAACGCACGAACAAAACGCCGCTGTTGGAACATAACTATGGATTATTTTGGACCAAACCAACATTTGTTATTGAAGTAGAAGTCCTGAGAGTGCATTCTGACGAAGAACAGGAAAGGTAATCAAACTTTTCTAATAGTAAATCTGATTTTGGTGAGTGCTAAACCTGCTGGGTGTCTAAATAGCTAGCCCTGTGATGCTGGGCTATCTACTGAGAATATTGCAAAATGTGCTTTCACCAAAAAGCTATTTTAAAATCGGACATATCGAGTGCATAGAGGAGTTCTGTATCTATAATTCTTAAAATAATTGTTATGCTTTTTGTGAACGTTTATCGTTAGTAATTTAGTAAATTGTTAGTGAATTCGCCGGAAGTATGCTAGTTCTGAACGTCACATGCTAATGTAAAAAGCTGGTTTTTGATATAAATATGAACTTGATTGAACAAAACATGCATGTATTGTATAACATAATGTCCTAGGGTTGTCATCTGATGAAGATCAAAGGTTAGTGCTGCATTTAGCTGTCTTCTGGGTTTTTGTGACATTATATGCTAGCTTGAAAAATGGGTGTCTGATTATTTCTGGCTGGGTACTCTGCTGACATAATCTAATGTTTTGCTTTCGTTGTAAAGCCTTTTTGAAATCGGACAGTGTGGTTAGATTAACGAGAGTCTTGTCTTTAAAATGCTGTAAAATAGTCATATGTTTGAGAAATTGAAGTAATAGCATTTCTAAGGTATTTGAAAATCGCGCCACAGGATTCAACTGGCTGTTACGTAGGTGGGACGAATTCGTCCCGCCGGTCCTGGAGAGGTTAAGGTTTCGAGGCTGACGTTTGGCAACTCGAACCTTCAGCTCATTCCACAGATTTTCTATGGGATTAAGGTCTGGAGACTGGCTAGGCCACTCCAGGACCTTAATGTGCATCTTCTTGAGCCACTCCTTTGTTGCCTTGGCCGTGTGTTTTGGGTCATTGTCATGCTGGAATACCCATCCACGACCCATTTTCAATGCCCTGGCTGAGGGAAGGAGGTTCTCACCCAAGATTTGACGGTACTTGACCCCGTCCATCGTCCCTTTGATGCGGTGTCCCCTTAGCAGAAAAACACCCCCAAAGCATAATGTTTCCACCTCCATGTTTGACGGTGGAGATGGTGTTCTTGGGGTCATAGGCAGCATTCCCCCTCCTCCAAACACGGTGAGTTGAGTTGATGCCGAAGAGCTCCATTTTGGTCTCATCTGACCACAACACTTTCACCCAGTTGTCCTCTGAATCATTCAGATGTTCATTGGCAAACTCAGACGGGCATGTATATGTGCTTTCTTGAGCAGGGGGACCGTGCGGGCGCTGCAGGATTTCAGTCCTTCACGGCGTAGTGAGTTACCAATTGTGTTCTTGGTGACTATTTATCCAGCTGCCTTGAGATCATTGACAAGATCCTCCCGTGTAGTTCTGGGCTGATTCCTCACCGTTCTCATGATCATTGCAACTCCACGAGGTGAGATCTTGCATGGAGCCCCAGGCCAAGGGAGATTGACAGTTCTTTTGTGTTTCTTCCATTTGCGAATAATCGCACCAACTGTTGTCACCTTCTCACCAACCTGCTTGGCGATGGTCTTATAGCCCATTCCGGCCTTGTGTAGGTCTACAATCTTGTCCCTGACATCCTTGGAGAGCTCGTTGGTCTTGGCCCTGGTGGAGAGTTTTGAATCTGATTGATTGATTGCTTCTGTGGACAGGTGTCTTTTATACAGGTAACAAACTGAGATTAGGAGCACTACTTTTAAGAGTGTGCTCCTAATCTCAGCTCGTTACCTGTATAAAAGACACCTGGGTGCCAGTAATCTTTCTGATTGAGAGGGGGTCAAATACTTATTTCTCTCATTAAAATGCAAATCAATTTATAACATTTTTGACATGCGTTTTTCTGGATTTTTTGTTGTTATTCTGTCTCTCACTGTTGAAATAAACCTACCATTAAAATTATAGACTGATCATTTCTTTGTCAGTGGGCAAACGTACAAAATCAGCAGGGGATCAAATACTTTTTTCCCTCACTGTAGATCCGAATCAAGAGACATATCTAAATAAAGTCCTAAATTGAGGAGAGGAGAGGCTATAAAATAGGTTTTGTGAGATAGGACGGTAATTCTATGCGAACAAGATAACTCAAATGGTCAATTAACAAGAGTGATTTAACCATAGATCTGATTCAAACGACAACACAAGAAATAAAGTCCAAAAAGGAGGAGAGGCGAGAGCATTAAATTAAACAAGACGAGGTAAATTAATTGTAGATCCAAATTAACAGATTGGAATTAAACAAAACAAGGTAAGATCAATCATAGATCCAAATTAGTAGTCATAATAGAACAAAACCAGGTTAAAGTGAAAAGCAAATACACATAGATCGTGAGCATAGAGTGGGAGCACCCACGTAGAGAGGAGTGACAAAATTCTAGATTGTGAGAAGAAGACACATAGATCGTGAGCATAGAGTGGGAGCACCCACGTAGAGAGGAGTGACACAATTCTAGATTGTGAGAAGAAGACACATAGATCGTGAGCATAGAGTGGGAGCACCCACGTAGAGAGGAGTGACACAATTCTAGATTGTGAGAAGAAGACACAGATTGTGATACACATAGAAGTTTTAAATTGAATTATAGTTTTAATAATAACGGTAGAAAGCACTCACATAGAGATTAATAGTAAGTACACACAGATTGTGAGAAGAAGCATAATAACAACAATAGTTATTGGATTACCATGGGTGGCAAATCCTCAAAGGAGGTGCAGGAATTAACGGGAGATGAGCGATAGATGGAGTTAAATGTTATAAAATAAGTATTTATTTTGGTCCAATGTGGAGAAGGAAGTATGAATTTGATGGAAGTTTGGACGTAGAAAAGTTGGGACTAATGATCAGAAAGATACATAAGGTATGTGGGGACGAGACAGGGAAACAGCAGGTCGAAGGTTAGACATAGCCAGAGTGTGGCTGTCTGAAGCCCGGAGAAGAAGGCAAGTATAGAGAAAGAGAGAGAGAAGGTTTGAAGAAGGATATCAGCAGGGGGAAAATAAATAAAAATGATGTGCGTGTGAGATAGGGTTATTGACCAGTTAACCTGTTGGGGATAGGGGGCAGTATTTGCACGGCCGGATAAAAAAACGTACCCGATTTAATCTGGTTACTACTCCTGCCCAGTAACTAGAATATGCATATAATTAGTAGATTTGGATAGAAAACACTCTAAAGTTTCTAAAACTGTTTGAATGGTGTCTGTGAGTATAACAGAACTCATATGGCAGGCCAAAACCTGAGAAGATTCCATACAGGAAGTGCCCTGTCTGACAATTTGTTCTCCTTCTCTGGCATCTCTATCAAAAATACAGCATCTCTGCTGTAACGTGACATTTTCTAAGGCTTCCATTGGCTATTAGAAGGCGCCAGAAAGTGGAATGACGTCTCTGCAGTCTCTGGGCGAAAAACAGCAGAAGTTTTTGTGAGTGGTCAATTGGGAACAGTGACACTGGAGATGCGCATTCATGTGAATTCTCCATGTTTTTTTTTCTCTCTTTGAAAGAATACAACGTCGCCCGGTTGGAATATTATAGCTATTATATGAGAAAAATCGCATAAAAATTGATTTTAAACAGCGTTTGACATGCTTCGAAGTATGGTAATGGAATATTTAGATTTTTTTTGTCACGAAATGCGCTCGCGCGTCACCCTTCGGATACTGACCTGAACGCACGAACAAAATGGAGCTATTTGAATATAACTATGGATTATTTGGAACCAAAACAACATTTGTTGTTGAAGTAGAAGTCCTGGGAGTGCATTCTGACGAAGAACAGCAAAGGTAATCCAATTTTTCTTATAGTAATTCTGAGTTTAGTGAGCGCCAAACTTGGTAGGTGTCAAATTAGCTAGCCTGTGATGGCCGAGCTATCTACTCAGAATATTGCAAAATGTGCTTTTGCCGAAAAGCTATTTTAAAATCTGACACCGCGATTGCATAAATGAGTTCTGTATCTATAATTCTTAAAATAATTGTTATGTATTTTGTGAACGTTAATCGTGAGTAATTTAGTAAATTCACCGGAAGTTTGCGGTGGGTATGCTAGTTCTGAACATCACATGCTAATGTAAAAAGCTGGTTTTTGATATAAATATGAACTTGATTGAACAAAACATGCATGTATTGTATAACATAATGTCCTAGGAGTGTCATCTGATGAAGATCATCAAAGGTTAGTGCTGCATTTAGCTGTGTTTTGGGTTTTTGTGACATATATGCTTGCTTGAAAAATGGCTGTATTGTTATTTCTGGCTATGTACTCTCCTAACATAATCTAATGTTTTGCTTTTGCTGTAAAACCTTTTTGAAATCGGACAATGTGGTTAGATTAACGAGAGTCTTATCTTTCAAATGGTGTAAAATAGTTGATTGTTGTTTTGGTTCCAAATAATCCATAGTTATATCCAAATAGCGGCGTTTTGTTCTTGCGTTCAAGACACTATCCGAAGGGTGACGCGCCGGCGCATATCGTGACAAAAAAATTCAAAATATCCCATTACCGTACTTCGAAGCATGTCAAACGCTGTTTAAAATCAATTTTTATGCGATTTTTCTCGTAAAATAGCGATAATATTCCGACCGGGAGACGTTGTTTTCGTTCAAAGACTGAAAGAAGAAAATGGTGTCTTCACGTGCACGCGCACGCCCGTGTCATTGTTCTCAGATCGACCACTATCCAAATCACCTACTGTTTTTCGCCCAGGGACTGCAGAGTCATCATTCCCCGTTCTGGCGCCTTCTGAGAGCCTATGGGAGCCTTAGAAAATGTCACGTTACAGCAGAGATCCTCTGTTTTCGATAAAGAGGCTATAGAAGGCCAAGAAATGGTCAGAGAGGGCCACTTCCTGTATAGAATCTTCTCATGTTTTGGCCTGCCATATGAGTTCTGTTATACTCACAGACACCATTCAAACAGTTTTAGAAAGTTTAGGGTATTTTCTATCCAAATCATACAATTATATGCATATTCTAGTTTCTGGGCAGGAGTAATAACCAGATTAAATCGGGTACGTTTTTTATCCGGCTGTGAAAATACTGCCCCCTATCCTAAACAGGTTAATGGCACCTGTTTGAACTTGTTATCAGTATAAAAGACACCTGTCCACAACCTCAAACAGTCACACTCCAAACTCCACTATGGCCAAGACCAAAGAGCTGTCAAAGGACACCAGAAACAAAATTGTAGACCTGCACCAGGCTGGGAAGACTGAATCTGCAATAGGTAAGCAGCTTGGTTTGAAGAAATCAACTGTGGGAGCAATTGTTAGGAAATGGAAGACATACAAGACCACTGATAATCTCCCTCGATCTGGGGCTCCACGCAAGATCTCACCCCGTGGGGTCAAAATGATCACAAGAACGGTGAGCAAAAATCCCAGAACCACATGTGGGGACCTAGTGAGTGACCTGCAGAGAGCTGGGACCAAAGTAACAAAGCCTACCATCAGTAACACAATACGCCGCCAGGAACTCAAATCCTGCAGTGCCAGACGTGTCCCCCTGCTTAAGCCAGTACATGTCCAGGCCCGTCTGAAGTTTGCTAGAGAGCATTTGGATGATCCAGAAGAGGATTGGGAGAAAGTCATATGGTCAGATGAAACCAAAATATAACTTTTTGGTAAAAACTCAACTCGTCGTGTTTGGAGGACAAAGAATGCTGAGTTGCATCCAAATAACACCATACCATACCTACTGTGAAGCATGGGGGTGGAAACATCATGCTTTGGGGCTGTTTTTCTGCAAAGGGACCAGGACGACTGATCCGTGTATAGGAAAGAATGAATGGGGCCATGTATCGTGAGATTTTGAGTGAAAACCTCCTTCCATCAGCAAGGGCATTGAAGATGAAACGTGGCTGGGTCTTTCAGCATGACAATGATCCCAAACACAATGCCCGAGCAACGAAGGAGATGCTTCGTAAGAAGAATTTCAAGGTCCTGGAGTGGACTAGCCAGTCTCCAGATCTCAAGCCCATAGAAAATCTTTGGAGGGAGTTGAAAGTACATGTTACCCAGCGACAGCCCCAAAACATCACTGCTCTAGAGGAGATCTGCATGGAGGAATGGGCCAAAATACCAGCAACAGTGTGTGAAAACCTTGTGAAGACTTACAGAAAACATTTGACCTGTGTCATTGCCAACAAAGGGTATATAACAAAGTATTGAGATAAACTTTTGTTATTCACCAAATACTTATTTTCCACCATAATTTGCAAATAAATTCATTAAAAATCCTACAATGTGATTTTCTGGATTTTTTTTTCTCATTTTGTCTGTAATAGTTGAAGTGTACCTATGATGAAAATGATCTCTCATCTTTTTAAGTGGGAGAACTTGCACAATTGGTGGCTGACTAAATACTTTTTTGCCCCACTGTATGTTTCCATATGGAGTTTGATGTATCAGTATGTATTATTTAGTCATTAAGGGTGGATTGATAAGGGATTTATGTGTTTAAATGTAATGATTAAGTAATTCCACCCTGAAACCTAACTATTAGTGATTTTTAGTTTATGTAGCATGTATATTGAACAATTAAAGTACTAAACGTAAGTCCCATAAGGTTTAGTAGAGACCTGTGAGGAAGAGAAATGTATGTGTGTATGTGTGTGCCTAAGAAAATACCGAGAACAATAGAGACTGTGTTTGGCTCGACCTGGCTAGAAACTCTGAGAAACTTATGATAGGACAGGGAGTACTTCTCAAGGTTCCTCTAATCTCGGGGGAATGGAATGGACAGCGCTGGGTAGTGATAAACAGTGGTGAGAACTCTGGGGAGGGATACATCCCACCTACTGTTCGTGTGGATGTATGTGCGTAGGATACCTACAGTTTGTGTGTATGTATGTGCGTAAGGAAGAAGCAAGTTATAAAATTAATGTCTCTGTATTATGGACTTCAGAACGTTCTCTGAATAAACTGTACGAACCTTTGCATAAGCTGAGTCTTTGACTAATTATTATTAACCAGTGTCTTACAAACCTTGGGGATTGGTCAAAGCTTATTGATTGTTAGTTATCATTTGGATTGAAAATTCTCATGACAATAGTCTACACTTGACAAGCAGTTACCTTATTCCACCACTTGGGACTGTTTAGTATGTACCATGGTCATGGGGCTGAACACTCTCAAATTAACATTTATATTGATAAATCTCACACTTTGCGTGGAAATGGTTTACCGACAGATTAGCGCCTATGTATGATTAATAAATGAGGTAATGAATAATAATAATAATAATAACAGTAATAATAATCATTATTTTGATTAAAAAATAATCTCAAAGTGCATAAAATAAACTAGAAAGTAAAGTTTAACAAACAACACATTAGTATGTTTGGGGGTTTGAACCAGAAATCTATTTTAGAACACAACAGGACAGAAACAAAACTATGATGAGACGGGAGAAATATTCAAACTAAATGAAACCATAGCTGGTTTGTTGTTACTGATGGCCACCATGGATCACTTCCTCATTTACCCTAGCCGCACCCTCCATGGATCACTTCCTCATTTACCCCAGCCACACCCCCATGGATCACTTCTTAATTTACCCATTACCCAAACAGACTCTTACCCTGCCCCCCACCGCCCAACAGACTCTTACCCTGCCCCACCACCCAACATACTCTTACCCTGCCCCACCACCCAAAAGACTCTTACACTGCCCCCACCACCCAACATACTCTTACCCTGCCCCACCACCCAACAGACTCTTACCCTGCCCCACCACCCAACATACTCTTACCCTGCCCCACCACCCAAAATACTCTTACACTGCCCCCACCACCCAACATACTCTTACCCTGCCCCACCACCCAACAGACTCTTACCCTGCCCCCACCACCAAAAATACTCTTACCCTGCCCCCACCACCCAACAGACTCTTACCCTGCCCCCACAACCAAAACTACTCTTACCTTGCCCCCACCACCCAATATACTCCTACCATGCCCCATCACCCAACAGACTCTTACCCTGCCCCCCCACCAAAAATACTCTTACCCTGCCCCCACCACCAAAAATACTCTTACCCTGCCCCACCAACTACCAGACTCTTACTCTGCCCCCCCACCACCCAACATACTCTTACCCTGCCCCCACCATCCAACAGACTCTAACTCTGCCCCCCCACCATCCAACAGACTCTTACCCTGCCCTCACTACACAACGGACTATTACCCTGTCCCCACCACTCAATGGACTCTTATCCTGCACCCACCACCCACCACCCAACAGACTCTTACCCTGCCCCCCCTACCATCCAACAGACGGTTACTCTGCCCTCACCACCCAACTGACTCTTACCCTGCCTGCACCACCAAGAATACTCTTACCTTGCCCCCACCACCCAACAGACTCTTACTCTGCCCCCCCACCACCCAACAGACTCTTACCATGCCCCCACACCATCCAACAGACTCTTACCCTGCCCCCACACCATCCAACAGACTTTTACCCTGCCCCCACAACCCAACAGACTCTAACCCTGCCCCCACCACCCAACAAACTCTTACCCTGCCCCCCCACCATCCAACAGACTCTTACCCTGCCCCCACCACCCAACGGACTCTTACCCTGTCCCCACCACTCAACGGACTCTTACCCTGCACCCACTACCCAACAGACTCTTACCCTGCCCCCCAACCATCCAACAGACGGTTACTCTGCCCCTCACCACCCAACTGACTCTTACCCTGCCCCCACCACACAACATACTCTTACCCTGCCCCACTACCCAACAGACTCTTACTCTGCCCCCCCACCACCCAATAGACTCTTACCCTGCCCCCACCACCCAACATACTCTTACCCTGCACCAACACCCACCAGACTCTTTCCCTGCCCCCACCAACCCAACAGACTTTTACCCTGCCCCCCCACCACCCAACAGACTCTTACCCTGCTCCCCCACCACCCAAGAGACTCTTACCCTGCCCCCACAACCCAACAGACTCTTACCCTGCCCCCACCACCCAACGGACTCTTACCCTGCCCCACCACCCAACAGACTCTTACCCTGCCCCCACCACCCAACGGACTCTTACCCTGCCCCAACCACCCAACAGACTCTTACCCTGCCCCCACCACCAAAAATACTCTTACCCTGCCCCCATCACCCAACAGACTCTTCCCTGCCCCCACCACCCAACAGACTCTTAACCTGTCCCCACCACCAAAAATACTCTTACCCTGCCCCCACCACCAAAAAAAACTCTTACCCTGCCCCCACCACCCAACAGACTCTTACCCTGCCCCCCACCACCCAACAGACTCTTACCCTGCCCCCCACCACCCAACGGACTAGTTGCGGCACCATTGAGATATAATAAGAGACCCTTTCCTGTACTACTTCCTTATAAATGGACTTCCTGCTTCAACACAGTGGGCAGATTCAACACCTATTGGTTTATTTGTTGATATTTATGTTATGTAAAGTCTTCCTACACTTAATACCAGTATTCAGCCTATAAGTTAAGATTCTAACTAGTAAAAGTGCTGTTACATTTTTTTCTTTCCTGATTTGCTTTAATTAGGTGATGTTTTGCAGTGTAACCAGGAGAGGGCAGTGTGACACAACAACCAGGTTTGGCAGAAGGACTCAAGACCAGTGGTTCACAACCTGTGGTCCCTGGGGGTGGTGCAGCTTGTCCACTATTATTTTTAGATTGTAGTATTTTATTATTCAAAAATAATAACAGTTAGGAGTATTAATGGTATTATAAGCAATTTTACATTCCTTTTCATAATGCAAATAGTTTGATAATAATAGACCATTACAGGCCTTGTTACATTCACATGTATTGACAGAATTTGAACGGCAATATATTTGATGTGGAAAAATATCAGCGACTCCGTGAATGGTGGTCCTCAAGAGCTTTTAACAGTGATTTGATGGTCTCCAGAATGGAAAAGGTTGGGAACTGCTGAGCTAGACAGTCACATCTGTGTGGTAACATGATAGGATGGGTAACCAATGATATACAATGATTCTGCAGCTCCAAAACAGACTGATTAGAATGTATAGTATATGACGTTACATTGAACACATCACAGACAGACAGACAGACAAAGACACACAATAAAAATACATTCCTTTAAATATACATGTATTTGACAGGGATTCTGCACATCAATCAACATTTCTGTAAATGTGCCAGATTTAACCAGCTAGCTAGTTTTCAACTGTAGTCCCTGGGCAGGTAGATAAACATAAAACATTTAAATTAAACATTACATAAAAAAAACGTTCAAAAACATTGAGTAAAACATTGTGTATAGATGATTGTCCTTCAGCCACTCCCAAGTCATTGGTAAAGAGGTGACAGGTGATACAGCTCCTTATATGTCCTTCAACCACTCTCAAGTCATTGGTAAAGGAGTGACAGGTTACACAGCTCCTTATATGTCCTTCAGACACTCTCAAGTCATTGGTAAAGGAGTGACAGGTTACACAGCTCTTATATGTCCTTCAGACACTCTCAAGTCATTGGTAAAGGAGTGACAGGTTACACAGCTCCTTATATGTCCTTCAGACACTCAAGTCATTGGTAAAGGAGTGACAGGTTACACAGCTCCTTATATGTCCTTCAGACACTCTCAAGTCATTGGTAAATGAGTGACAGGTTACACAGCTCCTTATATGTCCTTCAATGGTCAATGTGTTCCAGACGTGAGGCTCTCACTGAGAAAACTGCTGATAGACTGAGGTGGTTGTGTTGATATTCAGTCCCTCTCATGAACCTCTAACAGGAAAGCTGCTGATAGACTGAGGTGGTTGTGTTGATATTCAGTCTCTCTCATGAACCTCTAACAGGAAAGCTGCTGATAGACTGAGGTGGTTGTGTTGATATTCAGTCTCTCTCATGAACCTCTAACAGGCCAACACTGTACAATATATTCATCAAATACATTTATGTTGAATGTGTGTAAGACTGACTGACCCTCCTGCTAGATAGTGGTCCAGCTAGGAACCTAGTGGAGGACTGACTGACCCTCCTGCTAGATAGTGGTCCAGCTAGGAACCTAGTGGAGGACTGACTGACCCTCCTGCTAGATAGGGGTCCAGCTAGGTACCTAGTGGAGGACTGACTGACCCTCTTGCTAGAAGATCCACACTTCCAGGAGGCTGCAGAAGGAGAGAGGCTGTGTGGTTGGACCATCAGTAAGTTTATTGCTATTATAGTGGTCATGTTTGATTGACATTTTCTGTACATTTTTGGGAGCCTGAATTAAAGCAACAGACAGCTAGAACATGTTGAACCATCCTGCCTGTCTATTCTGCCTGGTCTCCCCACACCCAGGGGTTAAAGCAACAGACAGCAAGACCATGTTGAACCATCCTGCCTGTCTATTCTGCCTGGTCTCCCCACACCCAGGGGTTGACTACAACTGTTGATCTGAAGCAGTGAACAAAGACAGGGGTCCAGCTCCCCAAGAAGGTTGATCATCCTGGAACTAGACTCAGTTCCTTTTCTCAACACCATGTCGATGATGTCACGTGCCTTCTCTGCCCTCTCAGCTATCCCCTTTAGTGAGTCAATTTCATCACTTCCTTCAGAGAGAGTGAGTTGTAATCCCATAAAGAATCTAAGGAAGGTCTTTGGTCAAGATGTCAACATGGTGGTGTGTATCTTTGACTAGCCTGACTATCAGCCTCCCCATCTGTATAGGACAAAAGATCATTCCAGTTCATTCCCTTAATTGCGTTTTCAAAATCATGTCGTGGAAATTCTTTCACACAGAGACACTCGAAGTCAATCTGAAATGAATCATTGTTTATTGTCAGCGAGCTGGAGAGGTTCAAACCAATCAGGATCTCTCCCTGGTCAGACCCAACTCAATGTACCATAGAACACATGTCAATCAGGATCTCTCCCTGGTCAGACCCAGCAGTTGTCTTATATAAGGCTATCCACAGACAAGTTATATTTGCATGATATAGCATAATTAATGAATCATTACCGTTTTGTTCCATTCATGTGACCGACCAGTACTGGTTCATAACATTTAACAGACCAATACTGGTTCATAGCATTTAACAGACCAATACTGGTTCATAACATTTAACAGACCAACACCTCACCAGGCTTCTTCTCTCTAAGCTGAGACCTTGAAACTGAGATCTCCTTCTCAAAATAACGTCTGGGCTTACTGCCAAATTATAGCTACTGATAGTGAGGATTTGTACAGTCAGCCACTTGATGAACACACAAATTATTTTATAGAACAGCACATGAATAAAACACAGACATTTGTTAAAAGAATAGCACAAACATAAACATTTCCCTTACAATCATTTAAGTGTCTTTGTCCACAGACTAGGAGACAGGCCTCAGCATCTTCAGATTAGGTGAATAAGTGTCTGTCCACAGACTAGGAGACAGGCCTCAACATCTTCAGATTAGGTGAAGAAGTGTCTTTGTCCACAGACTAGGAGACAGGCCTCAGCATCTTCAGATTATGTGCTATAAGACAGAGGATGAAGGAGAAGGGAAGAGAGAGATCAGAAAGTATGGAGAAGAATGAGGAGTGAGATACACCTGAGATAATGATGTGATGATGGTCCTATGATACACCTGAGATAATGATGTGATGATGGTCCTATGATACACCTGAGATAATGATGTGATGATGGTCCTATGATACACCTGAGATAATGATGTGATGATGGTCCTATGATACACCTGAGATAATGATGTGATGATGGTCCTATGATACACCTGAGATAATAATGTGATGATGGTCCTATGATACACCTGAGATAATGATGTGATGATGGTCCTATGATAGAACTATGATAAGAGACATTTATTACAGGCAGCAACACAAAAACATGCTTCCATTCTGAAAAAGACTTTCTCTTTGATCTGGGTAGCTATGTTTTTATTTGACCTATATTTAATCATTCCACATATTGAAGGGAGGGAGAAAAGAAAACGGTCTTACCTAGATTCACTCAAGTACTTAACAAGATGGTGTTCATGTTCAATGAGAGCTTTGAGACAAGCTCCCGTCACTTCTGGTCCTTTAGGGAGGACTGCATTCAGTAGTTCTCTCATTCGGTCCTGTTCAGTTGTTTCAGCTTTTATTCTGGAGTACTCTTCATCACCAATCATGCTCTTCAACCGCAGAACATCTGCTATTGGCTTTGCGTTTTTGACTCCCTGAATGAGTATAGCCCTGTGATTCTGAAGAAACTCCTCAGCAGGAATCCCAATGAGTATTAATGCTGAAGGGGGGGATCAATTAAATGAATATGTCTTTAGGGTGAACAGCAGCTGTTTCTACATCATGCAGTCTCTCCAGTTATCATTCCCCTGATAGTCATTTATTGAATAGAGCTGACTCCAGGGTTGTGGTCAATTCCAATTGAAGTCAGTCAATAAAAAATAAATAAAATTACTATTCTGTTTATTGAGAAGTCATTGAAAGTAGATGCCCTTTTCCGGTTATTGAATTGGAATTTCAGTTCGCTTCCTGAATTGACTGACTTATTTGGAATTGACACCTACCCTGGCTGACACGATTGTCTATTCTACATAACATACAGAGCCTTGCAAAAGTGTTCATACCCCTTGGATTTCTCTATTGTGTTACATAGTGGGATTAAAATGGATGTAGTTGTAATGTTTTGTCATCAATCTACTGAAAATAGTCTGTAATGTCAAAGTGGACATGTTCCTCATACATACAATATCTGGAAGTATTACATTTCAAGCACAGATTCAACTATATACAAAGACCAGGGATGTTTTTGAAAGCCTCGTGAAGAAGGGCAGTGATTGGTAGATGGGTAACAATAACAAAATCAGACATTTAATAATTATGCTGTGGATTACATATTAAACCACCCAGACACATCAAAGATAGTCGTCCTTCTGAACTGAGTTGCAGGACAGGAAGGAAACTGCTCAGGGACGTCACCATCAGGACACTGGTGAATTTAAAACAGTTCCAGAGTTCAACGTCTGTGATGGGAGAAAACTGAGGATGGATCAACAACATTGTAGTGACTCCATAATAACGACTTAAATGACAGAGTGAAAAGAAGAATACAAATATACAGAATACAAATATTCCAAAACATGCATCTTATATGCAACAAGGTACTAAAGTAATACTGTTAAAAACATCTACAAAGGAAGACACTTTTTGGCCTAAATGCAAAGCCTCATGTTTGGGGCAAATCCAACACATCACTGAGTAACTGCCTCCTTATTTTCAAGCATGGTGGTGGCTGCATCATGGTATGGGAATGCTTGTCATCAGCAAATACTGGGGAGTTTTTCAGGATAAAAAGAAAACAGGATGGAGCTATGAACAGGCAAAATCCCAGAGGAAAACCTGCTTCAGTCTGCTTTACACCAGATACTGGGAGAGGAATTCACCTTTCAACAGAACAATAACCTAGGTATTTAATTTCTATCAATCTAAAAATACAAAATATATATTGTGTCTCAGTGTCTTCGTAAACCTGCTCCAGAGCGCTCAAGACCTCAGACTGGGGCCAAGGTTCACCTTCCAACAGGACAATGACCCGAAGCACACAGTCAAGACAACACAGGAGTGGCTTCGGGACAAGTCTCTGAATGTCCATGAGAGGCCCAGCCAGAGCCCGGACTTGAACCCGATCAAACATCTCTGGAGAGACCTGAAAATAGCTTTGCAGCAACGCTCCCCATCCAACCTGACAGAGCTTTAGAGGATCTGCAGAGAAGAATGGGAGAAACTCCCCAAATACAGGTGTGCAAAGCTTGTAGCGTCATACCCAAGATAATTCAAGGCTGTAATCGCTGCCAAAGGTGCTTCAACAAAGTACTGAGTAAAGGGTCTGAATAATTATGTAAATGTGATATTTCAGTTTTTTATACATTTGCAAAAATGTCTAAACCTGTTTTTGCTTTGTCAATATGGGGTATTCTGTGTAAATTGATGAGGGAAAAAACAATTGAATCCATTTTAGAAGAAGGCTGTAATGTAAGAAAATGTGGAAAAGTCAAGGGGTCTGAATACTTTCCTAATGCACAGTAAACTCTCATGTTTACTTACTTGTTGAATGGGTGTCAGAGATGTATTCATCTGAAAGATAAACAACATGAGGTTATATCACTATAAATAGCATCTGGTACAAAAGTACAAAGTGATGATTGACATGTGCTCCTACCTCGTAATACAATTTCTTTCCATACTGTCCTCTCATCATCACTGAATAACTCCATCTCAATGTCAATCCCTGTCATTTTCACAACCGCTCTGAAAAAGCTTGGTGTGGTGTCTCTATGTATGAGCTGAATCCTCTGGAGGGAGGGAGGGAGAGAGAGAGAGAGGGGGGGAAGAGATCTTTGAGAAAAATTGCTTTAAACATGTTTCCCATGCTAATAAAGCCATTTGAATTGAATTGAGAGCGAGCGAGAGAGATCAATGCATAGAACTGTGATTTAAATGTCAGATTCACGTTCTTAGTCTACTGAAACTGTACCGGTGGATTGATGGAGGTAGAACAGGGAATGTTCAGTCTGAAGGAACTATTCAGTTTGAAGGACTGCTCTGGTCTTGAGATGAGAATCCTTGAAGACCCTTGAAACTTTGATTCCTGTTGTTCCACAGCCTGTGAAACGAGGCATGGAATACACAGCCAGTCAATGTATAGTCTAATTCAAAGATTATTCAGAAAACTAGCAACACACTTATCTTCATTTAATGAGTGTCAACATAAACTGCACCACTGGTTAGTTAAGGTCACCTCTATAATAATGGAACCTCACCTGCATTTGGCCGGGGTTACTGGGGAACAGGTATAGGCGTGGAATTAGTGTTTCCTTCACCACTGTCAGATAGAGCATCAGCTCACAGTGGACATCTACGTTCCAAGACAGTAATCTCAGTATCAGAGAGATTACTGAGAACTTGGGATGGAGAATCTTAGCATGGAATCTGGTGACCTCATGCACTTCCTCTAAAGACACTCCATGTTCCTCTACATGAAGAATCTTCATCTCATTCCTCAGGGAAGGGTTGGTCCCTGAACAACACAATAAAAAGGAGACAGAAAGACAAATATTGTGTTATTCATCCAACTAAAACACAAAGAATATGCAGTACCAGATCACAGTAAACTCAAACTCCCAGAATAGTTCATTCATTCATGAAGTGAAACTCAGTTACATGGAAATGTCTTTCTGAATACTATTTCTATATGGTTTTACCTAAACAGACACAGTGTGGCAGATGAACTTCCTCCAGTTCACCTAACTCCATAGTGATGTCCAGCAATGGACCACCTTGTGTGTACTGCATGTCTTTCAGAAGGTGACTGTAGGGTTCCCAGTTCCTGAAGTGATACTTCAGAATGACATCTCTCTCACACAGCCAGCGGAGCCCAGACACTGTGCACTCATAACTCCCTTTGGGTGTCCTGTGCCTGAGGGCAACAACAAGATATGGTAGAGAGGGTCAATGGTCAAATGGAGATGTTGGATTAGAAGACTACTCCCAAAGGTAATGGGGAAATACTCTAGCAAGTGGAATGAAATGTTAAAAGTAGTTATTTTACCTGAACATTGTCACTCCCTGGACAGTGGAAGTCAAGGGTTCAATCTGAAGCCAGTGTGTGGAGTCCTGAACAAGGACAAGCATGTCAGTAATACATATGGGGCCTGTTTCCTGGACACAGATTGAGTCTAGTGCTGGACTAAAAAGCATGCTCAATGGAAGTTTCAATAGAAAGTTCTTTAAGGTCCAAGACTAGACTTAATCTGTGTCTGGGAAACTGGCCCATTAACGAAAGTAACTAATCAAATGTATTTATTCAACGTTACATGGAATGCTGGGGATTTATCAATGAAACTGTCTAATGACAAAATATGACAACAGCTAAAATCCTGCATGACTACAAGCAGAACACAGGACTGTCTATATCCCAGTATGAATGGTTGGTCAGTACACACCTGGCTTTGAGACTGTGTTTATATTACTAAAGCAGAACACAGGACTGTCTATATCCCAGTAAGAATGGTTGGTCAGTACACCCCTGGCTTTGAGAATGTGCCTGACTCCTGCAGGTATGTAAAAGTAACAATTGACATTATGACTTACCTCAACATGGTCACAAGTCTTACAGCTCTGAGGAATCCCTGAAGTCAAAAGTAGTTGTTACTTAAAATGGACAATCTCATGGAATAATGAATTAATAATTATTCATTAGACTTTTAATAAAAATGAATATATAAGTGAGCAACAGTCTCAGAATGTACACTCATTAGCATACCATAATCTGACATTAGTGTTATATTAATTAATGTTTGTGGAATGAGGAAACAACATCGTTCTGGTCCATGTTTTGTAGATGTTGGGGTCTGATTTCTGGTAGATCCTATGATGAGAGCTTAAAGATAGAGTCAGCTAAATGATTTTGTACGAGCAGCACCACAGATATTGTGATGAGCAAGATGCCTGACTTCTCTCTCACACAGTCACACACAGTATCTGCCCATGTGCAAGGGTTCTCTTCACTCTCTTACAGAGTGGTAGTCACGGGACCAAAACAGCGGAGACGTTTAGCCTTGCGCTACAATGCTCTTAGTTGTTATTGAAATTGACCCACAATGCTGTTTACTTTGTGCATCTACGTCATATCGCTGACTCTACCTTTAAGCTTGTTTTGACCAAATAGAAAACAATTATCAGTTAACTCACATTTCTCAGGTCCAGGCTTGATCCAACTCTCTCCACCATGGTATCTGGTGTTCTCAGGTCCAGGCTTGATCCAACTCTTTCCACCATGGTCTCTGGTGTTCTCAGGTCCAGGCTTGATCCAACTCTCTCCACCATGGTCTCTGGTGTTCTCAGGTCCAGGCTTGATACAACTCTCTCCACCATGGTCTCTGGTGTTCTCAGGTCCAGGCTTGATACAACTCTCTCCACCATGGTATCTGGTGTTCTCAGGTCCAGGCTTGATCCAACTCTCTCCACCATGGTCTCTGGTGTTCTCAGGTCCAGGCTTGATCCAACTCTCTCCACCATGGTCTCTGGTGTTCTCAGGTCCAGGCTTGATACAACTCTCTCCACCATGGTCTCTGGTGTTCTCAGGTCCAGGCTTGATACAACTCTCTCCACCATGGTCTCTGATGTCCTCAGGTCCAGGCTTGATACAACTCTCTCCACCATGGTCTCTGGTGTTCTCAGGTCCAGGCTTGATACAACTCTCTCCACCATGGTCTCTGATGTCCTCAGGTCCAGGCTTGATCCAACTCTCTCCACCATGGTCTCTGGTGTTCTCAGGTCCAGGCTTGATACAACTCTCTCCACCATGGTCTCTGGTGTTCTCAGGTCCAGGCTTAATACAACTCTCTCCACCATGGTCTCTGGTGTTGGTAAAGCAGAAGGATAGACTGTGATTAAACTAAATACAACTTATAAAGGCTTTATATAGCATGCATACAGTCTTCATAAGACATACAACAAGTTTATAAGGGGTGAGAGAACAACTCCCTATGTAGGGCGCATTGCCTAAATGTGACATAACCCACTATGTCAACTTTCATATAGGCAATACCAACAGGTGACATTGCATATCTTGAGGAAAGCCCTTAGAGGTGTGAAGTCACCAGGTATCATGAGTTACATACCCCCAGGTAGTGATTAGAGAGAGAATGACATTACAGAGAGGCTGTTCTATTTAATAGGTTCTGATGCCCTCTAGTGGTTAGAGAGAGAATGACATTACAGAGAGGCTGTTCTATTTACCAGGTTCTGATGCCCTCTAGTGGTTAGAGAGAGAATGACATTACAGAGAGGCTGTTCTATTTACCAGGTTCTGATGCCCTCTAGTGGTTAGAGAGAGAATGACATTACATAGAGGCTGTTCTATTTAACAGGTTCTGATGCCCTCTAGTGGTTAGAGAGAGAATGACATTACAGAGAGGCTGTTCTATTTAACAGGTTCTGATGCCCTCTAGTGGTTAGGGAGAGAATGACATTACAGAGAGGATGTTCTATTTAACAGGTTCTGATGCCCTTTAGTGGTTAGAGAGAGAATGACTTTACAGTGAGGTTGTTCTATTTTAACAGGTTCTGATGCCCTCTAGTGGTTCGAGAGAGAATTACATTACAGAGAGGAGAGATAACTGGACATCGGTACATCCAACAGAACACATTAAAACACACCACTACGACTAATCTGTCTATAGGTCCAACAGAACACATTAAAACACACCACTACTACTAATCTAACTGTCTGTAGGTCCAACAGAACACATTAAAACACACCACTACTACTAATCTAACTGTCTGTAGGTCCAACAAAACACATTAAAACACACCACTACTACTAATCTAACTGTCTGTAGGTCCAACAGAACACATTAAAACACACCACTACCACTAATCTAACTGTCTGTAGGTCCAACAGAACACATTAAAACACACCACTACTACTAATCTAACTGTCTGTAGGTCCAACAGAACACATTAAAACACACCACTACTACTAATCTAACTGTCTGTAGGTCCAACAGAACACATTAAAACACACCACTACCACTAATCTAACTGTCTGTAGGTCCAACAGAACACATTAAAACACACCACTACTACTAATCTAACTGTCTGTAGGTCCAACAGAACACATTAAAACACACCACTACTACTAATCTAACTGTCTGTAGGTCCAACAGAACACATTAAAACACACCACTACTACTAATCTAACTGTCTGTAGGTCCAACAGAACACATTAAAACACACCACTACTACTAATCTAACTGTCTGTAGGTCCAACAGAACACATTAAAACACACCACTACTACTAATCTAACTGTCTGTAGGTCCAACAGAACACATTAAAACACACCACTACTACTAATCTAACTATCTGTAGGTCCAACAGAACACATTAAAACACACCACTACTACTAATCTAACTATCTGTAGGTCCTACAGAACACATTAAAACACACCACTACTACTAATCTAACTATCTGTAGGTCCTACAGAACACATTAAAACACACCACTACTACTAATCTAACTGTCTGTAGGTCCAACAGAACACATTAAAACACACCACTACAACTAATGTAATTGTAGGAATGATTCCAGAGGAAAACAAATGATAAAATATTGCTATGACTCACCTCTGAATGTCTTGGCCATCTATCTGACACTGGGTCACTGAGGAGGAGTAAAACCTAAACCCAAACCCAGGATAGAGGGGTTCAGTGAATGTGGTGTGTTCTGTGTAAAGGTGTGTCAGTGTACCAGAGGAGGACACACTATAGAAGGACAAAGTACCAGCTGGCCAGTCCAGATACACTCCAACTCTCTTAGAAACAGGACCAGAGATGGATCTCCAGACTCTAGCATGGAAAAAGACTTTCAATTCATAACCTCTTTCATAGCAGAATAAACTCAAGGACTTCTTATTGGCTCCAATCCTACAGTCATCCTCCTTTCCCTTTCTCTTCAGTCCTCTACACCACACCAATGACAGCCTCGGTACCATCCCTCTCAACCTCCCAGTAATAACGAGATCCAGATAAGCCTTCTCTGCAGAGAACTTGGGGATGATAGTCAAATCTGTCTGGATGGTCTTCATAATGCTGCTTCTCTTCCACCCATGTCACCTTCCTGTTCCCCTCAGACAGTATCAGGTTTGGGTTTACTGTATTTGGGTCCAGGGTGAGATGACAGGCATCTGTAGACAAAAGGAGAGTTTAATCAAACCACATCTTCATATAAAATGTTGTTTTGTAGGAACAGAACAAGTATTGATTAGTTACTATGTTACTATAGTTCTGAATATGTAGTTAATTAGGATTGAAGAGACTTACACTTCCTCAGCCCTGATTTCAGCCTGCACTCTCCACCATGATCCACACTGTAGGAGAAACAGGTTATTGACTGACAAAGACCTAATAAAGCAGTCAACATTTAAACCATATTGTTGTGTTCTGGTGCACTATCCAAGTTCATTACTAGAGACATACAGGTATTATATCCTACCTACTGCATACAGAACGGAGTACAATTCATTACTAGAGACATACAGGTATTCTATCCTACCTACTGCATACAGAACGGAGTACAATTCATTACTAGAGACATACAGGTATTCTATCCTACCTACTGCATACAGAACAGAGTACAATTCATTACTAGAGACATACAGGTATTCTATCCTACCTACTGCATACAGAACAGAGTACAATTCCACCAGGATATCAGAGATGCAGAAGAAGAGTATTCATGTGGTGATGATGTATGCTGTGTTGGAGTGCTCAGCCTGCTGAGTAAACTTCCCCTTAATTCTACCATCATGTCCTCATGTTACTGACCCTACTACACTACATATGACACAACCACTGCTCACACTATTAGGACATCTATTCTGACTTACTTCAGCTTCATCAGTTTATATGTGGGATCCACCAGAGCAGCTGAAAGCAGTCCTCCTGCAGAGTCTCCTGGGTGATTGTAGCTCAGGTCAAGCTCTTTCAGGTGGGAGGGGTTGGACCTCAGAGCTGAAGACAGAGCAGCACAGCCCTCCTCTGTGCCCAGACAGCCAGACAGCCTACAGAGAGACACACAACAGCTGTCTAGGTTGGTGTACTGGTGTCAATCATCTTGTAGGACACCCATACATTTGTCCATGACACAAACATTGTCATGAAACATCAGATTTTCAGAGTATTTGTTTTACTAAGCTCAGTTCAGTACAGACCTGACTGAAACAGCTGTACTTACCCCAGTGTGTGTAGTTTACAGTCTGGATCCTCCAGTCCAGCAGACAGCAGTGTAACTCAGCTCAGTAAAGACCTGACTGAAACAGCTGTACTTACCCCAGTGTGTGTAGTTTACAGTCTGGATCCTCCAGTCCAGCAGACAGCAGTGTAACTCCTGAGTCCTGCAGGTCATTGTCTCTCAGCTCCAGTTGTTTCAGTTGTGAGTTGGGTGAACTCAGGACTGAGGCCAGATGTGAACAGCAACCCTCTGTCAGACCACACTGACCTAGACTAGAGGGCAGAAGAGCACATGGTTAACACATGTTTAAAACATCCACATAATAACTCATACTGAAGATATTTAACTCACACTAGTGTCTGTATGTTGCAGAGTGGACTGGTTAGTCCAACACAGAGCAGCTCCACTCCTCTGTCTCCCAGGTCATTGTTGCTGAGGTCTAGTTCTCTCAGGGGGGAGTTTGGTGTCTGCAAGAGCTGAGGTCAGAGTCTCACAGGATTCATATGTCAGTTTACAGCGATCCAGGCTAGAGAGAGTAGATAATCTGTTATATATACAAATCCTTCATTATAATGATACTGTAAACATCAACTCAATAACATAACTTACAGTGCTCTTTTGCAGGTTTTCTCTACCGGCAGCAACCTCTGATAACCTTCCTTTGTTGTGTTGTATATCTTCAGGTCAAACTCCTCCAGCACCTCCTCTGACATCAGTAACAGGTAGGCCAGGGCTGAACATTGGTCAGGTTTTAGTCTTGATTCTGAAAGAGTTCCTGATCGCATGGAGGTCTGCATGTCTTCACCTAGAGAGTTGGCACCAAGTTCATTCAGACAGTGGAACAAGTTGATGATCCTTTCTGGTGAAGATTCCCTTTTGATCTTGTCTGAAAGGTACCTGACTGTTCTCTCAACTGTTTCCTCATTGGTCTGTGTTGTACTTCCTGTCTATGTCAGAAGGCCTCGTAACAGATTCTGATTGGACTCCAGTGAGAGACCCAGAAGGAAGCGGAGGAACAGGTCCAGGTGTCCATTCTCACTCTTCAAGGCCTGGTCCACTGCTCTCCTGTGTAAGTCAGACAACTGGATTGACTCCTTCTCTTCATCACTAGTGGGGGAGAAAACATTTTCCTTCTTGTCCAGACATGATTCTAAAGCATGCACTGCTGCTAGAAACTCCTGAATGCTCAGATGCAGAAAGCTGTAGACCTTGTCTTGGTACAGCCCAGATTCTTCTTTAAAGATCTCTCTACACAATGCTGAGTACTCTGATGCCTCTGTGACATCAAGGCCACACTCTCTCAGGTCCTCCTCATAGAAGATCAGGTTGCCCTTCTGCAGCTGTTGGAAAGCCAGCTTTCCCAGTTTCAGGATCATCTCTTTGTCTGACTGAGACAGTTCCTTTGGGTTTGTCTCTGTTGCTTTGTTGTACTTCTTATTCTTCACAATGATTTGGATGAGAATGAAGTGTGAGTACATCTGGGTCAGAGTTTTGGGGACTTCATCCTTCTCTGCCTCTTTCAGTATCATCTCAAGGACAGTGGCTGATATCCAACAGAAGACTGGCATGTGGCACATGATGTGGAGGCTCCTTGATGTCTTCATGTGTTTGATGATTTCATTGGCCAGATTCTGATCTGGGATTATCTTCCTGAAATACTCCTCCTTCTGTGGATCATTGAACCCTCGTACCTCTGTCAGCTGGTCAATACACTCAGGAGGGATCTGATTGGCTGCTGCAGGCCTTGAAGTTATCCAGAGGAGAGCAGAGGGAAGCAGATTCCCCTCGATGAGGTTTGTCAGCAGCACATCCACTGAGGTTGGCTGTGTGACATCACAGCACTTCTCATTGTTTTTGAAGTCTAGAGGAAGTCGACACTCATCCAGACCATCAAAAATGAAAACAGTTTTGGTTTCACCATCTTCAATGCTGTCAATCTCTTTCAGCTCTGGGAAGTAGTGGGAAAGAATTTGCATCAGATTGTATTGGTCCTTTTTCAGGTTCAAAATACGGAAAGGAAGAGGAAACATGAAATGAACGTCCTGGTTTGCTTTTCCCTCTGCCCAGTCAAGGATGAACTTCTGCACAGAGACTGTTTTTCCAACACCAGCGATTCCTTTTGTCAGCACAGTTCTGATAGGTTTGTCTTGTCCAGGTAAAGGCTTGAAGATGTAATTGCATTTGATTGGTGTCTCTTGTGTGGTTTGTTTCTTGGATGCCATCTCTATCTGTCTAACCTCATGTTCATTATTGAGCCCTCCACTTCCACCCTCTGTGATGTAGAGCTCTGTGTAGATGTCCTTGAACAGACTTTGGTTTCCATGGTGTCCAATTCCTTCAGATATGTGTTGAAACTTGTGTTTCAGTTTAGCCTTAATGTCTTGTTGGACAGTCAGAAGAGTTTGACCTGTAGGAAAACAATGAGAGTTGGGACTCATAAGTTTGTGTGTGTGTTTTATAAGGGCCTTTGTACTGTTCTTTGTAATATTGTATGAAACACAGTCTTACTTCTTCTGTCCAGAAGGTTGTGTGTGATCTTTAATGCATCTTCACTGTCCAAACTCTCCACTTCCTTATTGTCATCTGGTAGTGGTTCCTGGCTGAAAGCAGGTGGCTGATCACTCTTCATTGATAGCAGGCTGGTTGTAGGTAACTCTGCTCTGGGCTTCTGGACACTGAACAAAACAGGGAGAGATCACCTCATCAATATCTCATGAACTTCATTTTAACAACTGTATAATGGACCTTCTACTGTATAATTACTGATGTTTCTTTTTAAATGAATCCACAATTGGGAAAACAGCAGCACTGAGTGGTTTCTACTCTGTCTTTTATAAAGCTAGCCATCTTCAGTTAGCTAGCCATCTTCAGTTAGCTAGCCATTTTCAGTTAGCTAGCCATCTTCAGTTAGCTAGCCATCTTCAGTTAGCTATCCAGCTTCAGTTAGCTATCCAGCTTCAGTTAGCTATCCAGCTTCCTGTTAGCTATCCATCTTCAGTTAGCTATCCATCTTCAGTTAGCTAGCCATCTTCAGTTAGCTAGCCATCTTCAGTTAGCTAGCCAGCTTCAGTTAGCTAGCCATCTTCAGTTAGCTATCCATCTTCAGTTAGCTATCCATCTTCAGTTAGCTAGCCAGCTTCAGTTAGCTAGCCAGCTTCAGTTAGCTATCCATCTTCAGTTAGCTAGCCATCTTCAGTTAGCTATCCATCTTCAGTTAGCTAGCCAGCTTCAGTTAGCTTCACATTCCAGGTCCGGCTTCATCCATACTATGATGGTGTATACTCCCGCTGCTAAGTGTAGTAGTCTTATAACTGTGTGTTGCACATGGCTAGTCGAACCCCAAACTCTTCATTTAGGCAGGTTAACTCAGAGCTAAGTCCACTTATCCTGAATGAAGTGTCTGAGCCACTAGTTGAGGACCAATGAAATCAGATACCCTTCCTCTCACACAGATTTGGTCATCCTCCCCTTCATTTGAGGAAGATAACCGATTTAAAGATTGCAGAGCTATATGATTAATACATTGACATGATTGGTTGACGGTAGGTGGGGGCGGGAGGTACTGTATAAACACAAACTCACTTCCTTGAAAACAGCTCTGCACTGCTCCTCGAAGAACAGGAAGTATGAACGCACTGACTTCTGCAGAGGCCGTATCACCGTAAAATGCTGCACGGCAAATGCAGACGTCAGATTGACCATGCAGAGCCTTTATTTTTGTATTTAACCTTTATTTAACTAGGCAAGTCAGGCAAGTCAGCGGTGTTGCAATCTACTGCAGAGATAGCCTGCAGAGTTCTGTCTTACTATCCTGGTCTGTACCCAAACAATTCGAGTTCCTACTTTTAAAAATCTACCTTTCCAGAAACAAGTCTCTCACTGTTGCCGCTTGCTATAGACCACCCTCTGCCCCCAGCTGTGCTCTGGACACCATATGTGAACTGATTGCCCCCCATCTTTCTTCAGAGCTCGTGCTGCTAGGTGACCAAACTGGGACATGCTTAACACCCCGGCCATCCTATAATCTAAGCTTGATGCCCTCAATCTCACACAAATTATCAATGAACCTACCAGTTGCAACCCCAAATCCGTAAACACGGGCACCCTCATAGATATCATCCTAAACAACTTGCCCTCCAAATACACCTCTGCTGTTTTCAACCAAGATCTCAGCGATCACTGCCCTATTGCCTGCATCGGTAATGGGTCTGCGGTCAAACGACCACCCCTCATCAGTGTCAAACGCTCCCTAAAACACTTCAGCGAGCATGCCTTTCTAATCGACCTGGCCCGGGTATCCTGGAATGATATTGACCTAATCCCGTCAGTAGAGGATGCCTGGTTATTCTTCAAAAGTGCCTTCCTCATCATCTTAAATAAGCATGCCCCATTCAAAAAATGTAGAACAAGGAACAGATATAGCCCTTTGTTCACTCCAGACCTGACTGCCCTTGACCAGCACAAAAACATCCTGTGGCATTTTGCATTAGCCCCCATGATATGCAACCTTTCAGGGAAGTTAGGAACCAATATACACAGGCAGTTAGGAAAGCTATGGCTAGCTTTTCAAGCAGAAATGTGCATCCTGTAGCACAAACTCAAAAAAGTTCTGGGACACTGTAAAGTCCATGGAGAATAAGAGCACCTCCTCCCAGCTGCCCACTGCACTGAGGCTAGGAAACACTGTCACCACCGATAAATCCACTGTAATTGAGAATTTCAATAAGCATTTTTCTACAGCTGGCCATGCTTTCCACCTGGCTACCGCTACCCCGGCCAACTGCACTGCACCCCCCCACAGCAACTCGCCCAAGCCTCCCACATTTCTCCTTCACCCAAATCCAGATAGCTGATGTTCTGAATGAGCTGCAAAATCTGGACCCCTACAAATCAGCCGAGCTAGACAATCTGGACCCTCTCTAAAACTATCTGCCGAAATTGTTGCAACCCCTATTACTAGCCTGTTCAACCTCTCTTTCAAATCATCTGAGATTCCCAAAGATTGGAAAGCTTCCGCGAACATTGCCCTCTTCAATGGGGGTGACACTCTAGACCCAAACTGCTACAGACCTATATCTATCCTATCCTACCCTGCCTTTCTAACGTCTTCGAAAGCCAAGTTAACAAACAGATTACCAACCATTTCGAACACCACTATACCTTCTCCGCTATGCAATCTGGTTTCAGAGCTGGTCATGGGTGCACCTCAGCCACGCTCAAGGTCCTAAACGATATCATAACCGCCATCGATAAGAGACATTACTGTGCAGCCGTATTCATCGACCTGGCCAAGGCTTTCGACTCTGTCAATCACCACATTCTTATCGGCAGACTCAACAGCCTTGGTTTCTCAAATGACTGCCTCGCCTGGCTCACCAACTACTTCTCTGATAGAGTTCAGTGTGTCAAATCGGAGGGCCTGTTGTCCGGACCTCTGGCAATCTCTATGGGGGTGCCACAGGGTTTAATTCTCGGGCCAACTCTCTTCTCTGTATACATCAATGATGTCGCTCTTGCTGCTGGTGATTCCCTGATCCACCTCTACGCAGACGACACCATTCTATATACTTCTGGCCCTTCCTTGGACACTGTGTTAACCTGTTAGGGCTAGGGGGCAGTATTTACACGGCCGGATAAAAAACGTACCCGATTTAATCTGGTTATTACTACTGCCCAGAAACTAGAATATGTATATAATTATTGGCTTTGGATAGAAAACACCCTAAAGTTTCTAAAACTGTTTGAATGGTGTCTGTGAGTATAACAGAACTCATATGGCAGGCAAAAACCTGAGAAGATTCCTTACCTGAAGTGGCCTGTCTGACAAGTTCTTGTTCTTCTTGACTCTCTTTATTGAAAACTGAGGATCTTTGCTGTAACGTGACACTTCCTACGGCTCCCATAGGCTCTCAGAACCCGGGAAAAAGCTGAATGATGTAATTCCAGCCCCTGGCTGAAAAACATTAGCGCCTTTGGTAAGTGGTCTATCAGAGGACAATCAGACTGAGGCGCGTGCACGAGGCGACCCCATGTTTTTATTTTCTCTCTCTTTGTACTAAAACACAGATTCCCGGTCGGAATATTATCGCTTTTTTACGAGAAAAATGGCATAAAAATTGATTTTAAACAGCGGTTGACATGCTTCGAAGTACGGTAATGGAATATTTAGATTTTTTTTGTCACGAAACGCATCGGGCGCGTCACCCTTCTTTACCCTTTCGGATAGTGTCTTGAACGCACGAACAAAACGCCCCTATTTGGATATAACTATGGATTATTTTGAACCAAACCAACATTTGCTATTGAAGTAGAAGTCCTGGGAGTGCATTCTGACGAAGAACAGCAAAGGTAATAACATTTTTCTTATAGTAAATCTGACTTTGGTGAGGGCTAAACTTGGTGGGTGTCTCAATAGCTAGCCCTGTGATGCCGGGCTATCTACTTAGAATATTGCAAAATGTGCTTTCACCGAAAAGCTATTTTAAAATCGGACATAGCGAGTGCATAGAGGAGTTCTGTATCTATAATTCTTAAAATAATTGTTATGTTTTTTGTGAACGTTTATCGTGAGTAATTTAGTAAATTCACCAGAAGTTTGCGGGGGGTATGCTAGTTCTGAACATCACATGCTAATGTAAAAAGCTGGTTTTTGATATAAATATGAACTTGATTGAACAAAACATGCATGTATTGTATAACATAATGTCCTAAGATTGTCATCTGATGAAGATCATCAAAAATTAGTGCTGCATTTAGCTGTGGTTTGGGTTTATGTGACATTATATGCTAGCTTGAAAAATGGGTGTCTGATTATTTCTGGCTGGGTACTCTGCTGACATAATCTAATGTTTTGCTTTCGTTGTAAAGCCTTTTTGAAATCGGACAGTGTGGTTAGATTAACGAGAGTCTTGTCTTTGAAATGGTGTAAAATAGTCATATGTTTGAGAAATTGAAGTAATAGCATTTCTAAGGTATTTGAATAACGTGCCACGGGATTCCACTGGCTGTTACGTAGGTGGGACGAAATCGTCCCACTGGCCCTAGAGAAGTTAACAAACCTCCAGACGAGCTTCAATGTCATACAACTCTCCTTCCGTGGCCTCCAACTGCTCTTAAATGCAAGTAAAACTAAATGCATGCTCTTCAACCAATCGCTGCCCGCACCTGCCCGCCCATCCAGCATCACTACTCTGGACGGTTCTGACTTAGAATATGTGGACAACTACAAATACCTAGGTGTCTGGTTAGACTGTAAACTCTCCTTCCAGACTCACATTAAGCATCTCCAATCCAAAATTAAATCTAGAATCGGCTTCCTATTTCACAACAAAGCATCCTTCACTCATGCTGCCAAACATACCCTCGTGAAACTGAACATCCTACCGATCCTCGACTTCAGCGATGTCATTTACAAAATAGCCTACAACACTCTACTCAACAAATTGGATACAGTCTATCACAGTGCCATCCGTTTTGTCACCAAAGACCCATATACTACCCACCATGGTCGGAACTAGAAGCACAAGCATTTCGCTACACTTGCATTAACACCTGCTAACCATGTGTATGTGACAAATAAATTTGATTTGATTTGATTTTACCATTGCGACCTGTACGCTCTCGTTGGCTGGCCCTCGCTTCATACTCGTCGCCAAACCCACTGGCTCCAGGTCATCTACAAGTCTTTGCTAGGTAAAGCCCCGCCTTATCTCAGCTCACTGGTCACCATAGCAGCACCCACCCGTAGCACGCGCTCCAGCAAGTATATCTCACTGGTCACCCTCAAAGCCAATTCCTCCTTTGGCAGCCTTTCCTTCCAGTTCTCTGCTGCCAATGACTGGAACGAACTGCAAAGATCACTGAAGCTGGAGACACATATCTCCCTCACTAGCTTTAATAAGCACCAGCTGTCAGAGCAGCTCACAGATCACTGCACCTGTACATAGCCCATCTGTAAATAGCCCATCCAACTACCTCATCCCCATACTGTATTTATTTATTTATCTTGCTCCTTTTGCACCCCAGTATCTCTACTTGCACATTCATCTTCTGCAAACTACCATTCCAGTGTTTAATTGCTATATTGTAATTACTTCGCCACCATGGCCTATTTATTGCCTTAACCCCGTTATCCTATCTCTTTTGCACACTGTATATAGCCTTTTTCTACTGTATTATTGACTGTATGTTTGTTTATTCCATGTGTAACTCTGTGTTGTTGTATGTGTCGATCTGCTTTGCTTTGTCTTGGCCAGGTCGCCGTTGTAAATGAGAACTTGTTCTCAACTTGCCTACCTGGTTAAATAAAGGTGAAATAAAAAATAAATAAAAAAATAACAAATTCTTATTTATAATGACAGCCTACCAAAACCTTCTATGGATGATATGTCTACAGCCACAATGCAACAAGCTGTTAAACAGATTGGTGTGCTTATGAATGCAAAGCATCCGAAGTCGGTATTAACGCTAAGTAATAAAATAAAGGAGGAACTTCTAAAAACCTATTTCACAACATAGTCTGCTGAACTTGCAAGATAACTTTTCTTTGATTGTAATTTCGGCACAAATGAAAATGTGTTACTGACTCATGGATTTGATATTTCAGCATTATCTCAACGAAGTGTTCGGTGTTGGACTAGCAATGTGCCTCATTCACGAGCAGTTAAAAGCCTGCTAGAGTGAAAAGGCTCTGCATGGTCAATCCGCAGTCTGCATTGACCAGAAGTCAGGGCATTCATACTTCTTCACTTTGCTGAGTAGAGCAGAGCTGTTGATCAGGAAGTTTAAACCTCCCGCCCCCACCTACCATCAACCAATCATGTCAATGCGGAGCTATACGGAGCCCTCCGCATTTGTTGCAACATTTGGGAGGCGCATGGCATCGCCGTACAAAGCTCAATTTGGCCTCCAAGCCTATGGAGGTTCCACAATTGCTTAACTGATCAAATCAAATGTATTTATAAAGCCCTTCTTACATCAGCTGATATCTCAAAGTGCTGTACAAAAACCCAGCCTAAAACCCCAAACAGCAAGTAATGCAGGTGTAGAAGCCCGGTGGCTAGGAAAAACTCCCTAGAAAGGCCAGAACCTAGGAAGAAACCTAGAGAGGAACCAGGCTGTGAGGGGTGGCCAGTCCTCTTCTGGCTGATCCTCTGAACCGTATACCACATTGCCAGATCAAGCAGAAATTGGCTTTAATAGTGGCAGGCGGGTGAGCAATTTCCACCGTCGTATTATGGATGAAGCCTGACCTGGAATGTGACGCTAACTGAAGCTGGCTAACTGAAGCGGTCTAACTGAAGCGGGCTAACGGAAGCTGGCTAATGGAAGCTGGCTAACTGAAACTGGCTAACTGAAGCTGGCTAGATTTATAAATGCCTGAGTAGATGTAGCTGTAGCTTGCTTCGTAGTGTAACACTTAGGTTAGTTCTGAAGGATTCGTTGCCATAGAGATGTACCTGGCTAAAAGATGAGCCACTCGTGGTACTGGGTATCTCGAGTTGAACTCAGAGCAGTGGCAGGTATTTATGGATGCCAAAAAAAATACAAAACATAAAACCATTCATCTTTCGTCTCTCTGCGTTTCATAATGTTCCTTCAATTCACAAGAGGCTGAATGTATCTCAGAGGAGAAAGCATCTGAGTGAGTGAAACAGCGCCCCCTCTGTCTCTATACATGTAGGACATCTATTCAATTCAATTCAAGGGGCTTTATTGGCATGGGAAACATATGTTTACATTGCCAAAGCAAGTGAAATAGATAATAAACAAAAGTGAAATAATCAATAAAAAATGAACAGTAAACATTACACTCACACGTTTCAAAGGAATAGACATTTTAAATGTCATATTATGGCTATGTACAGTGTTATAACAATGTACAAATGGTTAATGTACAAAAGAGAAAATAAATAAACATGAATATGGGTTGTATTTACAATGGTGTTTGTTCTTCACTGGTTGACCTTTTCTTGTGGCAACAGGTCACAAATATTGCTGCTGTGATGGCACACTGTGGTATTTCACCCAGTAGATATGGAAGTTCATCAAAATTGGATTTGTTTTGGAATTCTTTGTGGGTTTTTGTAATCTGAGGGAAATATGTGTCTCTAATATGGTCATACATTTGGCAGGTTAGGAAGGGCAGCTCAGTTTCCACCTCATTTTGGGGGCAGTGTGCACAAAGCCTGTTTTCACTTGAGAGCCAGGTCTGCCTATTGCAGCCTCTCAATAGCAAGGCCATGCTCACTGAGTCTGTACATAGTCAAAGCTTTTCTTAATTTTGGGTCAGTCGCGGTGGTCAGGTATTCTGCCACTGTGTACTCTGTAGCATTGAAGACAAGGGAAGCCAGAGAGCATCTGGCATTCCTTGACAAAAAAAGTATAAAAAAATTAGCCAATCAGCGTTGAGCTAAACCATGGGTGTCAAACTCTGGCCCGCGGGCCAAATTTGGCCCACGGGGTAATTATATTTGGCCCGCGAGACAATACCAAATTACTACTAGAGCTGGCCCGCCTGTATTATACAGCGCATTCACCGCTAATACTACGAATCCCATAATGCTCTGCTGTTGTTTTCGCGCGCCAATCAGGACAGGACCCAGAAACGCCCTCTCCTCTGTGACAGTAGTCATAGCAACATAGACGCTACAACTGTCAGCGCGCTATCCCTTCCCAAAAATGGCGAAAAGAAAGGCAGAAAACAGGAGCTTTCTGGACAATTGGGAGGCAGAATATCTGTTTACATATGTAAAAGACAAACCTGTTTGTCTTGTTTGTGGAGTCAACGTGGCTGTAAGTAAGGAGTACAACATTAGACGACACTATGAAACGAAACACCATGACAAATACAAGGACCTGGACATGACTCAAAGGAGCCAGAAAGTAGAGGAGATGAAAAGAAGTTTGGTTTCACAACAGAATATGTTCAAAAAAGCCACATCACAAAGTGGGGCTGCTGTAAAGGCTAGTTATATAGTAGCAGCAGAGATCGCAAAATCAGCCCGGCCCTTTAATGAGGGAGAGTTCGTGAAAAAGTGCATGATGAAAGTTTGTGACCTCGTATGCCCAGAGAAAAAGCAAGCATTTTCAAACGTGAGCCTGAGCAGGAACACAGTAGCTGATCGCACATGTGATCTTGCCACCAATCTGTATGACCAGCTGATGGAAAAGGGAAAAGATTTCGTTGCGTTCTCCCTCGCTGTGGATGAGAGCTGCGACGCATCTGATACTGCTCAGCTGTCAGTCTTCATCCGTGGAGTGGACTCAAATCTGTGTGTTACGGAGGAGCTATTGGGATTCAAATCAATGCATGGCACAACCACAGGAAAGGAAATCTTTGAGGAGGTTTCCAAATGTGTAACTGAAATAAAGCTGCCGTGGGATAAACTCGTTGGATTAACGACAGATGGTGTGCCAGCGATGTGCGGTAAAAAGAGTGGACTGGTGGGCATGGTTTGGGAGAAGATGCGGGAAGAGAACTGTGCAGGTGAGCTAACTGTTTACCACTGCATCATACATCAGGAATCACTGTGTGCCAAAGCCCTAAAGATGGAACATGTTATGACCACAGTAACACAGGTAGTTAACTTTATAAGAGCCAAAGGTCTGAATCACCGCCAGTTAAAAAAAATTCTAGAGGAGTGTGGTTCGGAATACGCAGACGTGCCGTATCACACAGAGGTGAGATGGCTAAGCAGAGGAAAAGTACTGAACAGATGTTTCGAGCTGCGTGAGGAAATATGTCAATTCCTGGAAACCAAAGGGAAGGATACAGCAGAGCTCCGGGAGCAAAAGTTTCTGTGTGAGCTGGCCTTTCTCTGTGACATCTCGAGCCATCTCGATGCGCTGAACCTGCAGCTTCAGGGGCGGGGGCGCATCATCACAGACATGTACGCTGCAGTGAGGGCCTTTAAAACTAAACTGTGCCTGTGGGAGAATCAGATGCTGCAAGGAAACCCTTGCCATTTTCCCTGCTGCCAAACCATAAAAGCGCAGATCTCTACCGCCGTGTTCCCATGCGCACAGTTTGCTGAAAAACTCAGTGTTCTCTCCGCTGAGTTTAGCCGGCGATTTGCCGACTTCGATGTCCAGAAATGTAGGTTTGAACTGCTTAGTAATCCTTTCGCAGTTGATGTGGAAAATGCACCAACCAACATCCAAATGGAGCTGATTGAACTCCAGTGCAACGACACGCTGAAGTCAAAGTATGATGCTGTGGGCGCCGCACAGTTTCCACGGTTCATCCCTGACACAATGCCTCAGCTCCGCACCCAAGCTGCTCAGATGCTCTCCATGTTCGGCAGCACTTATCTATGCGAGTGTAACGGCTGTCTTCTGTAAAAATGGACCAAGGCGCAGCAGGTATGTGAATACTCATCTTTAGTTAAAATAAAGGAGTAGAGCATCCACTTAACAATTCAAACAATATATCAGACAGGAACAGTTTTGCAGGCACACAACACGCAGTGCAAAAACAACTACCCACAAAACCAAGTGACAAACATACTCCTACATATATGACTCCCAATCAGGAACAACGATACCCAGCTGTTCCTGATCAGGAGTCACAAGACCAACACAGAACAATCACACACACAAGACTGCCACGTCCTGACCCCAAAACTACAACAACAGCTCCATCTGCTGGTCAGGACGTGACAGTACCCCCCCCTCAAGGTGCAGACCCCGGAATGCACCTAACAACGAAAAAACACCAACAAACAAAATCCCCAACAAAACCCATAAACAATAACCCCTAAACGATAAGGGAGGGAAGGGAGGGTGGCTGCCGTCAACGACGGCACTGTGCTACACCCTCCCTCCCCAACCCACCTATCCTGGAGGTGGCTCCGGTGCAGGACGTGGACCCTGCTCCACCCTCGGCGTCGCCCACTTCGGTGGAGCCGATAGCTGCGCCAGGCAGACGGACCCCTCGAGCCGGGCCGGAGGACAGGAGGGCCCCTCGGGCTGGGCCGGGGGACAGGAGGGCCCCTCGGGCTGGGCCGGGGGGCAGGAGGGCCCCTCGGGCTGGGCCGGGGGGCAGGAGGGCCCCTCGGGCTGGGCCGGGGGGCAGGAGGGCCCCTCGGGCTGGGCCGGGGAGCAGGAGGGCCCCTCGGGCTGGGCCGGGGAGCAGGAGGGCCCCTCGGGCTGGGCCGGAGAGCAGGAGGGCCCCTCGGGCTGGGCCGGGGGGCATGCGGGCCACTCGGGCTGGGCCGGAAGGCATGCGGGCCACTCGGGCTGGGTCGGAAGGCATGCGGGCCACTCGGGCTGGGCCGGAAGGCATGCGGGCCACTCGGGCTGGGCCGGAAGGCATGCGGGCCACTCGGGCTGGGCCGGAGGGCAGGAGGACCACTCGGGCTGGACCGGAGGGCAGGAGGACCACTCGGGCTGGACCGGAGGGCAGGAGGACCACTCGGGCTGGACCGGAGGGCAGGAGGACCACTCGGGCTGATCCTGACAGGCCGGGCACCCTGGCAGATCAGGGCAGGCAGGCACCTCTGGCAGAACCGGGCAGTCTGGCCACTCTGGCAGAACAGGGCAGTCCGGCCACTCTGGCAGAACAGGGCAGTCCGGCCACTCTGGCAGAACAGGGCAGTCCGGCCACTCTGGCAGAACAGGGCAGTCCGGCCACTCTGGCAGAACAGGGCAGTCCGGCCACTCTGGCAGAACAGGGCAGTCCGGCCACTCTGGCAGAACAGGGCAGTCCGGCCACTCCGGCAGAACAGGGCAGTCCGGCCACTCCGGCAGAACAGGGCAGTCCGGCCACTCCGGCAGAACAGGGCAGTCCGGCCACTCCGGCAGAACAGGGCAGTCCGGCCACTCCGGCAGTTCAGGGCAGTCCGGCCACTCCGGCAGTTCAGGGCAGTCCGGCCACTCCGGCAGTTCAGGGCAGTCCGGCCACTCCGGCAGTTCAGGGCAGTCCGGCCACTCCGGCAGTTCAGCGCAGTCCGGCCACTCCGGCAGTTCAGCGCAGTCCGGCCACTCCGGCAGTTCAGCGCAGTCCGGCCACTCCGGCAGTTCAGCGCAGTCCGGCCACTCCGGCAGTTCAGCGCAGTCCGGCCACTCCGGCAGTTCAGCGCAGTCCGGCCACTCCGGCGACTGTTGACTGGCGGGCAGCTCCGACGACTGTTGACTGGCGGGCAGCTCCGACGACTGTTGACTGGCGGGCAGCTCCGACGACTGTTGACTGGCGGGCAGCTCCGACGACTGTTGACTGGCGGGCAGCTCCGACGACTGTTGACTGGCGGGCAGCTCCGACGACTGTTGACTGGCGGGCAGCTCCGACGACTGTTGACTGGCGGGCAACTCTGACGACTGTTGACTGGCGGGCAACTCTGGTGACTGTTGACTGGCGGGCAGCTCTGGTGACTGTTGACTGGCGGGCAGCTCTGATCACGACTGTTGACTCCTGATGCGTGGGGCAGGTATTGGACGTACCAGCCTGGAGACACGCACCTCCATGCTAGTGCGTCTGGCGGGAAACACCGGACCGAAAGGGCGCACTGGCGGTCTTGAGCGCAGGGTTGGCATCACCCGTTCCGGCTCGATGCCTACTTCGCCCTGACACATGCGGGGCGCTGGTACCTTGCCTACCGGCCTGAAAATCCCAGGCCTCACCACAGCCCCAACCCCAAAGCACGGGACCTGTCCAGTCTGCCCTACAAGGGTACGGGGAGCTGGCCTGGGGCTGTAATCTCGCCCCGCCAAATAGCCCTTGTGCCCCCCCCTAAAAAATTATTGGGGCTGCCTCCAACATTCCTCCCTCACTTGCCTCTCTCCTCTTCTCCGCTGCATGGTCCTTTGGTGGTGGGTAGTTCTGTAACGGCTGTCTTCTGTAAAAATGGACCAAGGCGCAGCAGGTATGTGAATACTCATCTTTAGTTAAAATAAAGGAGTAGAGCATCCACTTAACAATTCAAACAATATATCAGACAGGAACAGTTTTGCAGGCACACAACACGCAGTGCAACAACAACTACCCACAAAACCAAGTGACAAACATACTCCTACATATATGACTCCCAATCAGGAACAACGATCCCCAGCTGTTCCTGATCAGGAGTCACAAGACCAACACAGAACAATCACACACACAAGACTGCCACGTCCTGACCCCAAAACTACAACAACAGCTCCATCTGCTGGTCAGGACGTGACAGCGAGCAACTTTTCTCCTCGATGAAGATGACCAAAACAACTCACAGGAGACGTCTGACTGATGAACACCTTCGCTCGATACTGAGGATTTCTTCAGCTCAGAGCCTGAGCCCAGACATTGATGAACTAGCATCCAAGAAGAGATGCCAGGTATCTGGCTTGGGCACATCAGATTAGATCAGTGTGCAATAATTAACGTTTTCTTTGTGCACTTTTTCTTGCTACAAGGCATGGGCTTGAATGGTTGATTGATTTATTATCATTTTATTTGTAAAATTATTAGCCAGTGGAAAAAGTTTATTTTGGTATTTAAATCAGAAGGCTGCAAATAGAAAAGAGGCATACGATTTTTATTTAAATTTTATTTATTTAATAAATGAATGCCATTGATGTGTTTTTTCATTTGAAATTCGATTTTGCATGTCTCCACTATTAAATTATATATTGTATGGTAATAAGCGATGCTTGTTCCATATTCAATGTTAAAGCAAAACTTGTTTGGGTCCATATTAAAAGGTTCATTTGTTCAATGTTGGCCCGCAACTTTGTTCAGGTTTTACATTTTGGCCCACTGGGTATTTGAGTTTGACACCCCTGAGCTAAACTGAGTGAGTTTAACTGTGAATGGTCCTGGCTCACAAAAAAACAGTGTCAAGGGAAGCCAGTTTGGATTTGGCTTCACTCCTATCAAATCCCATTGAGAGCATATTTCATTGACAGAAGAACTTTAATTGTTGCACCTCGTTGTGGCTTGCTTGCCAGCTAGGTAAATCTTGCCCTTTCCTAAATTAGCCATGGATGGAGATAGGGATTTGGACTTGTGGTTTTACTTAAATCTCCGTAATGGCTAATGATTATAACGGCGATTCTGATCCAACCATTCATTCATTAAAGTGGGTACTGTGTGACAGAGTGATAGACTGTTTTGTCAACATGAAAGACAGGAGGATGGCATTTGTGTTTCTTTACAAGTAGGGTGAGTCAACATTATCTTTCTACTTCCACACACACAGCCACATCATATTTAGCTTATGTTGATTGGACTAAATTATTTTTGGTTGAACTGGTGTTGGAACAGTGGAAGCAGCTCCTGTTTTCTTTGTGACTTGCTGTAACTCTCTGTGGTTCTAAATCAATAGTTGTTCAGTGGTCAGAAAATGTCAGAAACATTACCTTGACCATGCTGTAGGTCATGTACCTGTTTGTTACATGCAATATGCTTTGTGGACTTCACTGGACAGAGGTTTCTATCCGGTTTTGTGATAAAACAAAGGTGTGGTTGAATTTTTTCTGCCACAGTGTCTTATTGTCTCAGCCTTTAGTCCTATATATCACTGTGTCTTATTGTCTAGGCCTTTAGTCCTATATATCACTGTGTCTTATTGTCTAGGCCTTTAGTCCTATATATCACAGTGTCTTATTGTCTAGGCCTTTAGTCCTATATATCACTGTTTCTTATTGTCTCAGGCTTTAGTCCTATATATCACAGTGTCTTATTGTCTCAGCCTTTAGTCCTATATATCACTGTGTCTTATTGTCTCAGGCTTTAGTCCTATATATCACTGTGTCTTATTGTCTAGACCTTTAGTCCTATATATCACTGTGTCTTAATGTGTAGGCGTTTAGTCCTATATATCACAGTGTCTTATTGTCTCAGCCTTTAGTCCTATATATCACGGTGTCTTATTGTCTAGGCCTTTAGTCCTGTATATCACTGTGTCTTATTGTCTCAGCCTTTAGTCCTATATATCACAGTGTCTTATTGTCTAGGCCTTTAGTCCTATATATCACAGTGTCTTATTGTCTCAGCTTTTAGTCCTATATATCACAGTGTCTTATTGTCTAGGCCTTTAGTCCTATATATCACTGTGTCTTATTGTCTCAGCCTTTAGTCCTATATATCACTGTGTCTTATTGTCTCAGCCTTTAGTCCTATATATCACAGTGTCTTATTGTCTAGACCTTTAGTCCTATATATCACTGTGTCAAGGCATATGAATTAACAGGTTATAGAGCACACAATGAAATGATCACAACACATGGGTTTTAATATGGCTGCCTCCCCCAGTGATTTTACCCACGCACCGCTACTGATTCAGAGTTGACCACATTTGACTCTCTGACTCCTCATATCTGATGAACAGTGATTTGTTGACACCGGAGGGAGAAGAGCATCCGGCAGCGTGTGCAACGATGTCCGAGAGGGAAAGAAAACTGTGTTTGTTGTTTGTAGTAACATCTTTGTTGTTGTAACATCCCAAACGGATGGTTTCACCGTTAAGGAATCTAGCTTTAAGAGAACTGTATATATTTACAATTAATCGCTTACCTCTTAGAACTGGTGTCTTGAGTCATTTTAGAGGCAGTGGTCCCCTCCTCTCTCTCCCCAGAGAGACTCATTTTAGAGGCAGTGGTCTCCTCCTCTCTCTCCCCAGAGAGACTCGTTTTAGAGGCAGTGGCCTCCTCCTCTCTCTCCCCAGAGAGTCATTTTAGAGGCAGTGGTCCCCTCCTCTCTCTCCCCAGAGAGACTCATTTTAGAGGCAGTGGTCCCCTCCTCTCTCTCCCCAGAGAGACTCGTTTTAGAGGCAGTGGTCTCCTCCTCTCTCTCCCCAGAGAGACTCATTTTAGATGTAAGTTACAGCTCACTCAGCTACAATAAGAAATAACAGAACAGTCAATATTTCTGAACATTGAAGAACCAATAACAATGACAACACTTTTACGGTCTGTGGTCAGAGTTTAAACAGAGACTTCATGTTGCATTTAAACATTTACAGTCCAATCTGTTATTACTTTGACCTGGATCTCCATTAGCTAGTCTCCCTTGTTGGATCCCCTGACTCCATAACAACAGCTGTGTACAAGGGCTCCACACACAACTAAAATACATTATAGACATCTACTTTACATTGAAAGATGGTAGTAGACATTATAATGTGCAATCAATCGCCTATAACAACTCTATACCTCATAGCCTATAACATCAAATATTAATTAGGCTAATCAATATAAATCAACATAAAAGCCTACAATTATTATTCTTGAAAGTTGAAATCAGTATTGTAATAACTTTACAATTCTGCGGAAGTTTAACCCCCTAAATCACCTCTCTCTACAATAGTCTAAGTTCTGGTTTAGTAGTAGCCTACAAGGTGACACGCATTGCTTTGTTATGCAAGAAAATGTCCAAAAATGGACACATTGGTTTGTCTGGCAAGTCCGTTTGATTGTGCAATAATAATAATAAATCAGAGCTGGACCGACTTTTGGAAACCCTGATTTAGTCACCATTTACATCGTTTATGTAACAATTGTTGCATGTCACTTTTACTTGACCGACTTGACGAGACGGACTAGTTTCTTTAGCGACAGATTTACAAAATTCCGACGCACGTTTTCTTTCAGGAATTGAAACAACGCAAAGTGTCGACTGTGTTGGGGATCATCGGATAGAAAATCACGATAATGTGCAATCAATCACCTATAACAACAACTCACTACCTCATAGCCTATAACATCACATATTAATTAGGCTAATCAATATAAATCAACATAAAAGCCTAAAATGATTATTCTTGAAAGTTGAAATCAGTATTGTAATAACTTTACAATTCTGCGGATGTTTAACCTCCTAAATCACCTCTCTCTACAATAGTCTAAGTTCTCAAACACTTTTCTATAATAAATTGTAAAAGGCTACAAACCTCAAACATGTTTCTTCGACCGTTATTTCTCTACTTCCTTATAAAATGTTGGCTACTTCCCATTTCAACACAGTGGTCGGGTTCAACACGTATAGGTTTATATTATATGTTCATATTTATGTAACATTAAGTCCCCAAACCCGGACGACGCTGGGCCAAATTGTGCGCTGCCCTATGGGTCTCCTGATCACGGACGGTTACAGCCCGCGATCGAACCCGGGTATGTATTGATGCAGTGTCTTAGACCGCTGCGCTACTCGGGAGCTTAAGTTAAAATAGCTGACAGATATTTATTCCTAACCCTTTAAGAGAATACAGCCTACACACCATCATTTCTTGTTCTGGTTTAGTAGTAGCCTACAAGGTGACACGCATTGCTTTGTTATGCAAGAAAATGTCCAAAAATTGAACAATTGGTTTGTCTGGCAAGTCCGTTTGATTGTGCATGAGCTGGGGTGTACTACCTAGTGCACACCGTACCAAACCGTTGCAAAACGTTTTGGAACGACAACGAGTTTCAAATTCAGGTAATTCAGAGCCAGACCGACTTTTGGAAACCCTGATTTAGTCAACATTTACATCGTTTATGTAACAATTGTTGCATGTCACTTTTACTTGACCGACTTGACGAGACTGACTAGTTTCTTTAGCGACAGATTTACAAAATTCCGACGCACGTCGTCTTTCAGGAATTGAAACAACGCAAAGTGTCGACTGTGTTGGGGATCATCGGATAGCAAATCACGATAATGTGCAATCAATCACCTATAACAACAACTCTATACCTCATAGCCTATAACATCACATCATATTAATTAGGCTAATCAATATAAATCAACATAAAAGCCTACAATTATTATTCTTGAAAGTTGAAATCAGTATTGTAATAACTTTACAATTCTGCGGATGTTTAACCCCCTAAATCGCCTCTCTCTACAATAGTCTAACTTCTCAAACACTTTTCTATATTAAATTGTAAAAGGCTACAAACCTCAAACATGTTTCTTCGACCGTTATTTCTCTACTTCCTTATAAAATGTTGGCTACTTCCCATTTCAACACAGTCGACGCGTTCAACACGTATAGGTTTTTTTTATATTATATGTTGATATTGATGTCATATAAAGTCTTCATACACTTCATGCAGGTGTTCAGCCCATAAATTCATATTGTATCTGGTAAAAGTGGATTTGTATTAATGTGATGTGATTGAGTGATGTTTTGCAGTGCTACCAGCAGAGGGCAGTGGGACAACAACCAGGTTCGGCAGAAGGACGCTGGACGGGTCATATCTGTGTTATTAAGGTAACATGATAGGATGGGGAACCAATGATAGACAATGATTCTGCAGAACCCAAAACAGACTGATTATAATGTATAGTATATGATGTTACATTGAACTAATCACATTTATTAAAGACCAACTCACAGAGACACATAAATACATTCATGCCTTTTAATTGTATTAATTGAAAATGTATTTGACAGGGATACTGCACATCAATCAACATTTCTGTAAATGTGACAGATTTAGCCAGCTAGCTAGTTTTCAACTGTAGTCCCTGGGCTGGTAGATAAACATTTTAATAAAAACAAAATAAATGTTTTTGCACTAACAACAACTGATTCTACTAATCAAAGGCTTGATGGTAATTAGTTAATTAGTTTAATCTAAGGTGTTCGTTCTCGGGTAAAAACTAAAACATGCAGCCCTTTGGGGTCCCAGAGGAGCTGTTTGGAATAAACTGACCTACAATGTTACACAAATTAACTCATTATTTATTAATTATCTCACCAATTCACACACACACACACACACACACACACACACACACACACACACACACACACACACACACACACACACACACACACACACACACACACACACACACACACACACACACACAGAAATAGACACAGACACACACCGAAAGTAATGTGATACAAATTTACCCTGCCCCCACCACCCAACAGACTTTTACCCTGCCACTACCACCCAACAGACTCTTACCCTTCCCCCACCACCCAACAGACTCTCACCCTGTCCCCACCACCCAACAGACTCTTACCCTGCCCCCCCACCAACCAACAGACTCTTACCCTGCCCCCCCACCACCCAACAGACTCTTACCCTGACCCCACCACCCAACAGACTCTTACCCTGCCCCCACCACCCAACAGCCTATTGCCCTGTCCCCCACCCAACAGACCCTTACCCTGCCCCCACAACCCAACAGACTCTTACCCTGCCCCCACCACCCAACAGACGCTTACCCTGTCCCCACCACCCAACAGACTCTTACCCTGCCCCCACCACCCAATAGACTCTTACCCTGCCCCCACCACCCAACAGACTCTTACCCTGCCCCACCACCCAACAGACTCTTACCCTGCCCCCACCACCCAACAGACTCTTACCCTGCCCCCACCACCCAACAGACTCTTACCCTGCCCCCACCTAAAAGACTCTTACCCTGCCCCCACCACCCAACAGACTCTTACCCTGCCCCCACCACCCAACAGACTCTTACCCTGCCCCCACCTAAAAGACTCTTACTCTGCCCCCACCTAAAAGACTCTTACCCTGCCCCCACCACCCAACAGACTCTTACCCTGTCCCCCCACCTAACAGACACTTACCCTGCCCCCCCACCACCCAACAGACTCTTACCCTGCCCCCACCACCCAACAGACTCTTACCCTGCCCCCACCACCCAACAGACTCTTACCCTGCCCCCACCACCTAACAGACTCTTACCCTGCCCCCACCTAAAAGACTCTTACTCTGCCCCCACCTAACAGACTCTTACCCTGCCCCCACCACCCAACAGACTCTTACCCTGCCCCCACCTAAAATACTCTTACCCTGCCCCACCACCTGCCCCCACCGACTCTTACCCTGACCCCACCACCCAACAGACTCTTACCCTGTCCCCCACCCAACAGACCCTTACCCTGTCCCCCACCCAACAGACCCTTACCCTGTCACCCACCCAACAGACCATTACCCTGCCCCCACCACCCAACAGACTCTTACCCTGCCCCCACCACCCAACAGCCTCTTACCCTGTCCCCCACCCAACAGACTATTACCCTGTCCCCACCACCCAACAGACTCGTACCCTGACCCCACCACCCAACAGACTCTTACCCTGTCCCCCACCCAACAGACTCTTACCCTGCCCCCACCTAAAAGACTCTTACTCTGCCCCCACCTAAAAGACTCTTACCCTGCCCCGACCACCCAACAGACTCTTACCCTGTCCCCCCACCTAACAGACACCTACCCTGCCCCCCCACCACCCAACAGACTCTTACCCTGCCCCCACCACCCAACAGACTCTTACCCTGCCCCCACCACCCAACAGACTCTTACATTGCCCCCACCACCTAACAGACTCTTACCCTGCCCCCACCTAAAAGACTCTTACTCTGCCCCCACCTAACAGACTCTTACCCTGTCCCCACCACCCAACAGACTCGTACCCTGCCCCCCACCACCCAACAGACTCTTACCCTGACCCCACCACCCAACAGACTCTTACCCTGTCCCCACCACCCAACAGACTCGTACCCTGCCCCCACCTAATATACTCTTACCTTGCCCCCACCACCTGCCCCCACCACCTAACAGACTCTTACCCTGTCCCCCCACCTAACAGACACTTACCCTGCCCCCCACCTAACAGACTTTTACCCTGCCCTCACCACCTGCCCCCACCACCCAACAGACTCTTACCCTGCCCCCACCACCCAACACTCTTATCCTGCCCCCAACAGACTCTTACCCTGCCCACCACCACCCAACAGTCTCTTATCCTGCCCCCACCACCCAACAGACTCTTACCCTGCCCCCACCACCACCCAACAGATTCTTACCCTGCCCCCACCACCCAACAGACTCTTATCCTGCTGCTGCTCCCCCAACAGACTCTTACCCTGCCCCCACCACCCAACAGACTCTTATCCTGCCCCACCACCCAACAGACTCTTACCCTGCCCCCACCACCACCCAACAGATTCTTACCCTGCCCCCACCACCCAACAGACTCTTATCCTGCCCCAACAGACTCTTACCCTGCCCCCACCACCCAACAGACTCTTATCCTGCCCCAACAGACTCTTACCCTGTCCCCACCACCCAACAGACTCTTACCCTGCCCCCACCACCCAACAGACTCTTATCCTGCCCCCACCACCCAACAGACTCTTATCCTGCCCCAACAGACTCTTACCCTGCCCCCACCACCCAACAGACTCTTATCCTGCCCCAACAGACTCTTACCCTGTCCCCACCACCCAACAGACACTTACACTGCCCCCACCACCCAACAGACTCTTATCCTGCTGCTGCTACCCCAACAGACACTTACCCTGCCCCCACCGCTACCCCAACAGACACTTACCCTGCCCCCACCACCACCCAACAGACTATTACCCTGCCCTCCCCACCCAACAGACTCTTACCATGCCCCCCCACCACCTAACACTCTTATCCTGCCCCAACCACCCAACAGACTCTTACCCTGCCCCAACCACCCAACAGACTCTTACCCTGTCCCCACCACCCAACAGACTCTTACCGTGCTCCAAACATCCAACACACTCCTACCCTGTCCCCCCACCCAACAGACTCTTACCCTTCCCCAACATCCAACACACACTTACCCTGACCCCCACCACCCAACAGAGTCTTACCCAGACCCTACCATCCAACAGACTCTTACCCTGTCCCCCACCATCCAACAGACTCTTACCCTGTCCCCTCCATCCAACAGACTCTTACCCTGCCCCCACCACTCAACATACTCTTACCCTGCCCCCCACCACCCAACAGATTCTTACCCTGTCCCCACCACCCAACAGAATCTTACCCTGCCTCACCACCCAATAGATTCTTACCCTGCCCCAACCACCCAACACTCTTACCCTGCCCCCCCACCACCCAACAGATTCTTACCATGCCCCCACCACTCAACAGACTCTTACCCTGTCCCCACCACCCAACAGATTCTTACCCTGTCCCCACCACCCAACAGAATCTTACCCTGCCTCACCACCCAACAGATTCTTACCCTGCCCCAACCACCCAACACTCTTACCCTGCCCCCCCACCACCCAACAGACTCTTACCCTGCCCCCACCACCCAACATACTCTTACCCTGCCCCCCCACCACCCAACAGATTCTTACCCTGTCCCCACCACCCAACAGACACTTGCCCTGCCCCACCACCACCCAACACTCTTACCCTGCCCCCCCACCACCAAACAGATTCTTACCCTGCCCCCACCACCCAACAGATTCTTACCCTGCCCCCCCACCACCCAACAGATTCTTACCCTGTCCCCACCACCCAACAGACACTTACCCTACCCCCACCATCCAACAGACTCTTACCATGCCCCATCACCCAACAGACTCTTTCCCTGCCCCCCACCACCCAACAGACTCTTGCCCTGTCCCCACCACCCAACACTCTTACCCTGCCCCCCACCACCCAACAGACTCTTACCCTGCCCCCACCACTCAATAGACTCTTACCCTGCCCCCCCACCACCCAACAGATTCTTACCCTGCCCCCACCACCCAACAGATTCTTACCCTGCCCCCCCACCACCCAACAGATTCTTACCCTGCCCCCACCACTCAACAGACTCTTACCCTGTCCCCACCACTCAGACTCTTACCCTGCCCCCACCACTCAATAGACTCTTACCCTGTCCCCACCACCCAACAGACTCTTACCCTGTCCCCACCACCCAACAGACTCTTACCCTGCCCCCACCACCCAACAGACTCTTACCCTGCCCTCCCCACCCAACAGACTCTTACCCTGCCCTCCCCACCCAACAGATTCTTACCCTGCCCCCACCTCCCAACAGACTCTTACCCTGACCACCCCACCACCCAACAGATTCTTACCCTGCCCCCCCACCACCCAACAGATTCTTACCCTGTCCCCACCACCCAACACTCTTACCCTGCCCCCCCACCACCCAACAGATTCTTACCCTGCCCCACCACCCAGATGTAATGTGTCATTGCTACAGTTGTAAATGTGTATATATTATTATCATCTTTATCATCTCATTCACTTCTCTTTTTATTTTTTATTAATTTTGAGCTGCATTGTTGGAGCCCATAACAAGAGAGAGATTTTCACTGTACCCTGGAATTACATCTGAGTCCCTGTCCATGTGACCAATTACATCTGAGTCCCTGTCCATGTGACCAATTACATCTGAGTCCCTGTCCATGTGACCAATTACATCTGAGTCCCTGTCCATGTGACCAATTACATCTGAGTCCCTGTCCATGTGACCAATTACATCTGAGTCCCTGTCCATGTGACCAATTACATCTGAGTCCCTGTCCATGTGACCAATTACATCTGAGTCCCTGTCCATGTGATTAATACACTCATCTAATCTAATTAACAACGTTATTTAAAAGTGTTTTCTAAAATGTATTATTATTACAATAATACTGTTGATAGTTATTATTATTGTTATTATTATTAATAGTAGCATTATATATGTTTTGTTATTTGTATTACTGCTGTTACCATGACAACTATCTATCTAGTAATCATTACTTTTAATGCTGTTAACAAATATCAGTGTTATAATATTATTTCTGCTTTTGACGGTGATTTGATGGTCTCCAGAATGGAAAAGGTTGGGAACTGCTGAGCTAGTCAGTCACATCTGTGTGGTAACATGATAGGATGGGTAACCAATGATATACAATGATTCTGCAGCCCCAAAACAGACTGATTAGAATGTATAGTATATGATGTTACATTGAACTGTCACGTCCTGAACCTTGTAAGGGGTCATATTCTATAGTAGAGTGGTCAGGGCGTGACAGGGGGTGTTTTTCTTGCTTTCTGTTTCTATGTGGGTGTTCTAGATTTCTATTTCTATGTTGGGGTTATTGGGATGATCTCCAATTAGAGGCAGCCGGTTCTAGTTGTCTCTTATTGGAGGTCTTATTTATGTAGGGGGTTTTCCTTTTGTATTTTGTGGGTTGTTAATTCTTGAGTAGTGTTTGCCTGCTCTGCGTTACGGCTTTTGTTGTTTTGTTATTTAAAGTGGTTGGTGTATTGCATTTAGTTTCACGATTAATAAAAATATGTGGAACTACGAACACGCTGCGTTATGGTCCGATCCTTCAGAAAGCCGTGACATGAACTAATCACAGTAATCACAGACCAACTCACACACACAGTATATACAAAGACACACAAAATACATTCCTTTTAATTTACATGTACTACATGTATTTGCAGAGATTCTGCACATCAGGAATATGATGCCATTTGCGTCATCTTTGGCTGATCAGTAAAGGTCCAGGGTCATGCTCAGGGGGTTACTATGGAGATAGAGGAATACGTAAAGGAGTGACAGGTTACACAACTCCTTATATGTCCTTCAGACACTCTCAAGTCATTGGTAAAGGAGTGACAGGTTACACAGCTCCTTATATGTCCTTCAGACACTCAAGTCATTGGTAAAGGAGTGACAGGTTACACAGCTCCTTATATGTCCTTCAGCCACTCTCAAGTCATTGGTAAAGGAGTGACAGGTTACACAGCTCCTTAAAACCTGTTACGGCTGGGGGTTCCGCTAGCGGAACGTTTCGACAACATCCGGTGAAATTGCGGAGTGCGAAATTCAAATTACATTATTAGATATATTTAACTTTCATAAAATCACAGGTGCAATGCACCAAAATAAAGATTAACTTCTTGTTAATCCAGCCGCTGTGTCAGATTTCAAAAAGGCTTTACGGCAAAAGCAAACCATGCGATTATCTGAGGACAGCACCCCATCATACAAACACATGACAATCATATTTCAACCCGCCAGGCGCGACACAAAATTCAGAAATAATGATATAATTCATGCCTTACCTTTGAAGATCTTCTGTTGGCCCTAACCCTAACCCCATAAACATCACAAATGGTCCTTCTGTTCGATAAATTCCATTGTTATATCCCCAAAATGTCCATTTATTTGGCGCGTTTGAATCAGAAAAACACCGGTTCCAACTCGCCCAACATGACTACAAATGATCTAATAAGTTACCTGTAAACTTGATCCAAACATTTCAAACAACTTTCATAATCCAATTTTAGGTATTTTAAAACGTAAATAATCGATCAAATTTAAGACGGAATATACTGTGTTCAATAGCGGATAAAATGAAAGTGGAGCGAGCTCCTGGGCGGGCCCCAAACAAAACAGTCAACTCGGCTCGACACTCAGAAAGGAAAGGGCTACTTCTTCATTACTCAAAAGAAAAACAACAACCAATTTCTAAAGACTGTTGACATCTAGTGGATGGCATAAGAACTGCAACCAGATGCCTCAAAAATCTAGATTCCCATAGAAAATCTATTGAAAAGAGTGAACTCAATTGTTTTTTTCCTGGATGGTTTGTCCTCAGGTTTTCGCCTACCAAAAAAGTTCTGTTCTACTCACAGACATTATTTGAACAGTTTTAGAACCTTTAGAGTTTTCTATCGAAATCTACCAATTATATGCATATCCTAGCTTCTGGGCCTGAGTGGCAGGCAGTTTAATTTGGGCACGCATTTCATCCGGACCTGAAAATACTGCCCCCATCCCAAACAGGTTAAATGTCCTTCAGCCACTCTCAAGTCATTGGTAAAGGGGTGACAGGTTACACAGCTCCTTAAATGTCCTTCAATGGTCAATGTGTTCCAGACGTGAGGCTCTCACTGAGAAAACTGCTGATAGACTGAGGTGGTTGTGTTGATATTAAGTCTCTCTCATGAACCTCTAACAGGAAAGCTGCTGATAGACTGAGGTGGTTGTGTTGATATTCAGTCTCTCTCATGAAACTCTAACAGGTCAACACTGTACAATATATTCATCAAATACATTTATGTTGAATGTGTGTAGGACTGACTGACCCTCCTGCTAGATAGGGGTCCAGCTAGGTACCTAGTGGAGGACTGACTGACCCTCTTGCTAGAAGATCCACACTTCCAGGAGGCTGCAGAAGGAGAGAGGCTGTGTGGTTGGTCCTTCAGTAAGTTTATTGGTATTATAGTGGTCATGTTTGATTGACATTTTCTGTACATTTTTGGGAGCCTGAATTAAAGCAACAGACAGCAAGAACATGTTGAACCATCCTGTCTGTCTATTCTGCCTGGTCTCCCCACACCCAGGGGTTGACTACAACTGTTGATCTGAAGCAGTGAACAAAGACAGGGTCCAGCTCCACAAGAAGGTTGATCATCCTGGAACTAGACTCATTTCCTTTTCTCAACACCATGTCGATGAGGTCACGTGCCTTCTCTGCCCTCTCAGCTATCCCCTTTAGTGAGTCCTTTTCCTCACTTCCTTCAGACAGAGTGAGTTGTAATCCCATAAAGAATTGTCGTGTCTTTGGGGTACCATTAAACTGAAGACATGTTTATCAATTAACTCCCTGTAATTATTATCACGCGATTAAACTGATTAATCGTTTAATTGTAATTAACTAGGAGATCGGGGCACCAAGGAAAATATTCAGATTACAAAGTTATAATTTTCCTAATATAACTTTCCTATATTATAATATAGGCCGATTATCTTCTGGTTTAAATGGTGTATTTTACCTCGCGTCCAGTCTCATTCCAAACGTCGTAAATTGTTGTATCTGCACGAACCCAGTCTTTACTAAAATCATCCATACATCAATTGTCTTAAAATCATTTATTTACTACACTAAGTAATTAACAGAAAACATACAAACAGTAATTATCGTCACAAAGGATTGGTAGAGTAATGTGCCCTAATGGCTAACAGGCATGGCTGGTCTGTTAGACAATGGGTCATAAACGGTCAGCTGAGGAGGTACACAGAGTTCATTAATATTAACAATTGACAATTGAACGCTCACTCATTCGGGAACAATTGCAATCAATATATATTTACGATCAGTGTGTCGTCGGGATCCTTGTTGGAGCGTCGTTCTGATGGAGAGTTCTCTCTCTCTCTCTCTCTCTCTCTCTCTCTCTCTCTCTCTCGGTTAGAATGGATCTTTCAAAGCGACATTCATTAATGTCGTCATAGAATGGATGTTTCGTTGGTCTTCGCGTTCAATGATATAATTTACTTAGCTGCAGACTAATAATTAATATCAAAGACAGTTCTTATTCTGTCGGTATCAATAGTCTAAAAGTTAACCACGTGGTATGGTTCACTTTCAGTAGAGTACTTGGATGGTCAAACCTATGGGCCAACTCGCAATGGAGTGGAGGCCTGGTCTGGAGAAATGTAAATCAGGGTGGGTTTTATAGGTGACCCTAGAACAGGCTTGTCAAATGACGCCTGGTCCTGTCTGTGTCCCTGGGGGGTGTGCCGATGACTGAGTTAAGCTTGGTACAGAAATACAATTCTATCACATTAACATCAGTACATAGCATCTCAATGTATTACAAATAGCTTTATCCTTATTAATACATTTTATACAACCATGTGGATTCAAGTCTCAAGGCTGAGGCTATTATATAAACAGTTTTACGGTAATATGGCTATATTGTCTCTTCTGAGTATCACAAAATTGTACCAAGCGGACCAGTTCGTAGCTGGATTCTGCACCAATCTTTCATACCTTCTCCAGAACACAAATGTCGCTTGGCTCCCCAATTCTGTGAGTTGGAAGAATTTACTGTGTCTCTCTATGGGCCATGTGGCAAGAGATTCTCCTGGAATGTTAGTTTTTACAACCCTTTCACACAGGGCCTGGGTGGAGGGAGGTAGGTTGGGGGATGGTGCAAAGGGGGGGAGGGGGTCAACTGTCCTCCCTGTACTCAAAGAGGCCAACGTCATGACAGAATCTAAGGAAGGTCTTTGGTCAAGATGTCAACATGGTGGTGTGTATCTTTGACTAGCCTGACTATCAGCCTCCCCATCTGTATAGAACAAGAGATCATTCCAGTTCATTCCCTTAATTGTGTTTTCAAAATCGTTGTGGAAATTCTTTCACACAGAGACACTCGAAGTCAATCTGAAATGAATCATTGTTTATTGTCAGCGAGCTGGAGAGGTTCCAACCAATCAGGAGCTCTCCCTGGTCAGACCCAACTCAATGTACCATAGTACACATGTCAATCAGGATCTCTCCCTGGTCAGACCCAACTCAATGTACCATAGTACACATGTCAATCAGGATCTCTCCCTGGTCAGACCCAACTCAATGTACCATAGTACACATGTCAATCAGGATCTCTCCCTGATCAGACCCAACTCAATGTACCATAGAACACATGTCAATCAGGATCTCTCCCTGGTCAGACCCAACTCAATGTACCATAGTACACATGTCAATCAGGATCTCTCCCTGGTCAGACCCAGCAGTTGTCTTATAAACGGCTATACACAGACAAGTTATATTTGCATGATTTAGCATAATTAATAAATCATTACCGTTTTGTTCCATTCATGTGACCGACCAATACTGGTTCATAACATTTAACAGACCAACACTGGTTCATAACATTTAACAGACCAACACTGGTTCATTACATTTAACAGACCAATACTGGTTCATAACATTTAACAGACCAATACTGGTTCATAACATTTAACAGACCAATACTGGTTCATTACATTTAACAGACCAATACTGGTTCATAACATTTAACAGACCAATACTGGTTCATTACATTTAACAGACCAATACTGGTTCATAACATTTAACAGACCAATACTGGTTCATAACATTTAACAGACCAATACTGGTTCATAACATTTAACAGACCAATACTGGTTCATAACATTTAACAGACCAATACTGGTTCATAACATTTAACAGACCAATACTGGTTCATAACATTTAACAGACCAATACTGGTTCATAACATTTAACAGACCAATACTGGTTCATAACATTTAACAGACCAATACTGGTTCATAACATTTAACAGACCAATACTGGTTCATAACATTTGACAGACCAATACTGGTTCATAACATTTAACAGACCAATACTGGTTCATTACATTTAACAGACCAATACTGGTTCATAACATTTAACAGACCAATACTGGTTCATAGCATTTAACAGACCAATACTGGTTCATAGCATTTAACAGACCGACACCTCACCAGTCTTCTTCTCTCTAAGCTGAGACCTTGAAACTGAGATATCTCCTTCTCAAAATAACGTCTGGGCTTACTGCCAAATTACAGCTACTGATAGTGAGGATTTGTACAGTCAGCCACTTGATGAACACACAAATTAGTTTATAGAACAGCACATTAATAAAACACAGACATTTGTTAAAAGAATAGCACAAACATAAACATTTTCCTTACAATCATTTAAGTGTCTTTGTCCACAGACTAGGAGACAGGCCTCAGCATCTTCAGATTAGGTGAAGAAGTGTCTTTATCCACAGACTAAGAGACAGGCCTCAGCATCTTCAGATTAGGTGAAGAAGTGTCTTTGTCCACAGACTAGGAGACAGGCCTCAGCATCTTCAGATTAGGTGAAGAAGTGTCTTTGTCCACAGACTAGGAGACAGGCCTCAGCATCTTCAGATTAGGTGCTACAAGACAGAGGATGGAGGAGAAGGGAAGAGAGAGATCAGAAAGTATGGAGAAGAATGAGGAGTGAGATACACCTGAGATAATGATGTGATGATGGTCCTATGATACACCTGAGATAATGATGGTCCTATGATACACCTGAGATAATGATGTGATGATGGTCCTATGATACACCTGAGATAATGATGTGATGATGATCCTATGATACACCTGAGATAATGATGTGATGATGGTCCTATGATACACCTGAGATAATGATGTGATGATGGTCCTATGATACACCTGAGATAATGATGTGATGATGGTCCTATGATACACCTGAGATAATGATGTGATGATGGTCCTATGATACACCTGAGATAATGATGTGATGATTGTCCTATGATACACCTGAGATAATGATGTGATGATGGTCCTATGATACCCCTGAGATAATGATGTGATGATGGTCCTATGATACACCTGAGATAATGATGTGATGATTGTCCTATGATACACCTGAGATAATGATGTGATGATGGTCCTATGATAGAACTATAACAAGAGACATTTATTACAGACAGCAACACAAAAACATGCTTCCATTCTGAAAAATACTTTCTCATTGATCTGGGTAGCTATGTTTTTATTTGACCTATATTTAATCATTCCACATATTCAAGGGAGGGAGAAAAGAAAACGGTCTTACCTAGATTCACTCAAGTACTTAACAAGATGGTGTTCATGTTCAATGAGAGCTTTGAGACAAGCTCCCGTCACTTCTGGTCCTTTAGGGAGGACTGATCTCAGTAGTTCTCTCATTCGGTCCTGTTCTGTTGTTTCAGCTTTTATTCTGGAGTACTCTTCATCACCAATCATGCTCTTTGACCGCAGATCATCTGCTATTGGCATTGGGTTTTTGACTCCCTGAATGAGTATAGCCCTGTGATTCTGAAGAAACTCCTCAGCAGGAATCCCAATGAGTATTAATGCTGAAGGGGGGATCAATTAAATGAATATGTCTTTAGGGTGAACAGCAGCTGTTTCTACATCATGCAGTCTCTCCAGTTATCATTCCCCTGATAGTCATTTATTGAATAGAGCTGACTCCAGGGTTGTGGTCAATTCCAATTGAAGTCAGTCAATAAAAAATAAATAAAATTACTATTCTGTTTATTGAGAAGTCATTGAAAGTAGCTGCCCTTTTCCAGTTATTGAATTGGAATTTCTGTTCACTTGGATTTCTCTATTGTGTTACATAGTGGGATTAAAATGGATTTAGTTGTAATGTTTTGTCATCAATCTACTGAAAATAGTCTGTAATGTCAAAGTGGACATGTTCCCCATACATACAATATCTGGAAGTATTACATTTCAAGCACAGATTCAACTATATACAAAGACCAGGGATGTTTTTTAAGCCTCGTGAAGAAGGGCAGTGATTGGTAGATAACAATAACAAAATCAGACATTTAATAATTATGCTGTGGATTACATATTAAACCACCCAGACACATCAAAGATAGTCGTCCTTCTGAACTGAGTTGCAGGACAGGAAGGAAACTGCTCAGGGACGTCACCATCAGGACACTGGTGAATTTAAAACAGTTCCAGAGTTCAACGTCTGTGATGGGAGAAAACTGAGGATGGATCAACAACATTGTAGTGACTCCATAATAACGACTTAAATGACAGAGTGAAAAGAAGAATACAAATATACAGAATACAAATATTCCAAAACATGCATCTTATATGGAACAAGGTACTAAAGTAATACTGTTAAAAACATCTACAAAGGAAGACACTTTTTGGCCTAAATGCAAAGCCTCATGTTTGGGGCAAATCCAACACATCACTGAGTAACTGCCTCCTTATTTTCAAGCATGGTGGTGGCTGCATCATGGTATGGGAATGCTTGTCATCAGCAAATACTGGGGAGTTTTTCAGGATAAAAATAAATGGAATGGAGCTAAGAATAGGCAAAATCCTATAGGAAAACCTGCTTCAGTCTGCTTTCCACCAGACACTGGGAGAGGAATTCACCTTTCAACAGAACAATAACCTACATAACAAGGCCAAATCTACACTTGAGCTGCTTACCAAGAAGACATTGAATGTTCCTGAGTGGCCAAGTTACAGTTCTGACTTAAATCTGCTTGTAAATCTATGGAAAGACTTAAATGGCTGTCTAGCCATGATCTCCAACATCTTGACAGAGCTTGAAGAATTATGAAAATAATAATGGGCTAATATTGTACAATCCAGGTGTGGAAAGCTCTTAGAGACTTACCCAAGAAGACTTCCAGCTGTAATCGCTGCCAAAGGTGTTTCTAAGTATTGACTCGGGGGGCTGAATACTTATGGAACGACTATTTTAGGTATTTCATTTCTATCAATCTAAATATATATATTCTTTGACATTTGAGTATTTTGTGTAGATTGTCGTCAAGAAATGACAATGAAATCCCTTTTAATCCCACTGTTAAACAAAATGTGACGCAGATAAGGCTCTGTATTTATGTCTGAATGTTTTATATCATTACACCCCACTGAACATGACTCATGAAGACCTTCATCACCCCACTGAACATGACTCATGAAGACCTTCATCACCCCACTAAACATGACTCATGAAGACCTTCATCACCCCACTGAACATGACTCATGAAGACCTTCATCACCCCACTGAACATGACTCATGAAGACCTTCATCACCCCACTGAACATGACTCATGAAGACCTTCATCACCCCACTGAACATGACTCATGAAGACCTTCATCACCCCACTGAACACGACTCATGAAGACCTTCATCACCCCACTAAACATGACTCATGAAGACCTTCATCACCCCACTGAACATGACTCATGAAGACCTTCATCACCCCACTGAACATGACTCATGAAGACCTTCATCACCCCACTGAACATGAATCATGAAGACCTTCATCACCCCACTGAACACGACTCATGAAGACCTTCATCACCCCACTAAACATGACTCATGAAGACCTTCATCACCCCATTAAACATGAATCATGAAGACCTTCATCACCCCACTGAACATGACTCATGAAGACCTTCATCACCCCACTGAACATGACTCATGAAGACCTTCATCACCCCACTGAACATGACTCATGAAGACCTTCATCACCCCACTGAACATGACTCATGAAGACCTTCATCACCCCACTGAACATGACTCATGAAGACCTTCATCACCCCACTGAACATGACTCATGAAGACCTTCATCACCCCACTGAACATGACTCATGAAGACCTTCATCACCCCACTGAACATGACTCATGAAGACCTTCATCACCCCACTGAACATGACTCATGAAGACCTTCATCACCCCACTGAACATGACTCATGAAGACCTTCATCACCCCACTGAACACGACTCATGAAGACCTTCATCACCCCACTGAACATGACTCATGAAGACCTTCATCACCCCACTGAACATGACTCATGAAGACCTTCATCAGTGTCCTTCATCACAACTTGAAGAGATGTTAGCTCTGTAACCCGTTTTATAAACCTCATCCACAAAAACAAACTTACTTGTTGGATGAGAGTCTTTGCTGTATAGATCTGAAAGACAAACAATAGAAAATATCAAACATTTGAATAGCATCTGTTAGAAAAGGACATTGATGATTGACATACTGTTCATGTACAGTATTTCTTACCTTTTGATACCACTGATTTCCATACTGTCCTCTCATCTTCCCCGATTAATTCCATCTCAATGTCAACCCCTGTGTTTCCCATAATCATCTGACAACAGCTTGGTGTGGTGTCTGCAGGTAACAGCTGAATCTTCTGTAGGAGGCCATATGGTGCAACGATTGAGACAACAGACAGAGAGAGAAAGAAAGAAATAGTGAAATAGAATGATATTCCAGTTATTCATATACAATATGACAGATTCATGTCCTCAGCCTGCTAAAACTGCACCTCTGGATTGATGGAAGTGGAATGGGGATTCTTGAATGCAAACAAACTGTTCAGCTTTAAGGGCCCGTTTGGACTTGACAGGACGAATTCTGAAAATCCTTTGGACACCTGATTTTTCTCCTGTTCCCGAACAGCCTACAAAATGAGCAATGTAGTAGTCAGTCAGAACAATGTAGTCTCGTAATTCACACAACATGCAATCCATTTTTGTCAACAACAAAACATGTGTAGACTATTGTTCTACTATCCCTATTTTACCAGGATATTATTTTAAAGGTGTACAAGTTGACTGAGAAGAGATTTCCTTTTTACAGCAATGACCTGGGGAAGAGTTACAGGGAAGAGGAGAGGGGATTAATGAGCCAATTGGAAGCTGGGGATGATTAGGTAGCCATGATGGTATGAGGGCCAGATAGATAGGGAATTTAGCCAGGACACCGGGTTAACACCCCTACTCTTACGATAAGTGCCATGGGATCTTTAGTGACCATGGAGAGGACACCCGTTTAACGTCCCATCTGAAAGACAGCACCCTACACAGGGAAATGTCCCTTTCACTGCCCAGGGGCATTGGGTTCTCCTTCGACCAGAGGGAGGAGTGCTGTCTACTGGCTCTTCAAATGAATGAGACAGGAATAGATTTCTCACAGAGCTGCATGTTGTCTTTGTAATCTAGAGATTTTCAACAAACTATCAGCTTTCCTTCAGTAAGTTTCAACATACTGTTGTCACTTCAATGATAGTGCCTCACCTCTTTCTGACTGGAGTTTCTGAGGAGCAGGTACAGCCTTGAAATGACTGTTGACCTTTTTACTGCCATATAGAGGACCACGTCACAGTGGACATCTACGTTCAAAGACAGTAATCTCAGTATAACAGAGATAGCTGAGAACTTGGGATGGAGAATCTTAGCATGGAATCTGGTGACCTCATGCACTTCCTCTAAAGACACTCCATGTTCCTCTACATGAAGAATCTTCATCTCATTCCTCAGGGAAGGGTTGGTCCCTGAACAACACAATAAAAAGGAGACAGAAAGACAAATATTGTATTATTCATCCAACTAAAACACAAAGAATATGCAGTACCAGATCACAGTAAACTCAAACTCCCAGAATAGTTCATTCATTAATTCAGGAAGTGAAAGTCAGTTACATGGAAATGTCTTTCTGAATACTATTTCTATATGGTTTTACCTAAACAGACAAAGTGTGGCAGATGAACTTCCTCCAGTTCACCTAACTCCATAGTGATGTCCAGCAATGGACCACCTTGTGTGTACTGCATGTCTTTCAGAAGTTGACTGTAGGGTTCCCAGTTCCTGAAGTGATACTTCAGAATGACATCTCTCTCACACAGCCAGCGGAGCCCAGACACTGTGCACTCATAACTCCCTTTGGGTGTCCTGTGTCTGAGGGCAACAACAAGATATGGTAGAGAGGGTCAATGGTCAAATGGAGAGGTTGGATTAGAAGACTATTCCCAAAGGTAATGGGGAAATACACTAGCAAGTGGAATGAAATGTTAAAAGTAGTTATTTTACCTGAACATTGTCACTCCCTGGACAGTGGAAGTCAAGGGTTCAATCTGAAGCCAGTGTGTGGAGTCCTGAACAAGGACAAGCATGTCAGTAATACATATGGGGCCTGTTTCCTGGACACAGATTGAGTCTAGTGCTGGACTAAAAAGCATGCTCAATGGAAGTTTCAATAGAAAATTATTTACGGTCCAGGACTAGACTTAATCTGTGTCTGGGAAACTGGCCCATTAACCAAAGTAACTAATCTAATGTATTTATTCAATGTTACATGGAATGCTGGTGATTTATCAATTAAACTGTCTAATGACAAAATATGACAACAGCTAAAATCCTGCATGACTACAAGCAGAACACAGGACTGTCTATATCCCAGTATGAATGGTTGGTCAGTACACACCTGGCTTTGAGACTGTGCCTGACTCCTGCAGGTATGTAAAAGTAAGAATTGACATTATTACTTACCTCAACATGTTCACAAGTCTTGCAGCTCGGAGGAATCCCTGAAGTTAAAAGTAGTTCTTATTTAAAATGGGCAATCTCATGGAATAATGAATGAATAATTATTAAATAGACTTGTAATAAAAATGAATATAAGTGATCAACAGTCTCAGAATGTACACTCATTAGCATACCATAATCTGACATTAGTGTTATATTAATTAATGTTTGTGGAAGCAGGATACATCGTTCTGGTCCATGTTTTGTAGATGTTGGGGGCCTGATTTCTGGTAGATCCTAGGATGAGAGCTTAAAGGTAGAGTCAGCTAAATGATTTTGTACGAGCAGCATCACAGATATTGTGATGAGCAAGATGCCTGACTTCTCTCTCACACAGTCACACACAGTATCTGCCCATGTGCAAGGGTTCTCTTCACTCTCTTACAGAGTGGTAGTCACGGGACCAAAACAGCAGATACATTTTGCCTTGCTCTTAGTTGTTGTAGAAATTGACCCACTATGCTGTTTACTTTGCTGAATCTACCTTTAAGTTTTTTTGACCAAATAGATCATGATTGTGTTCCTTGCCTGGGACTATAATGAACGCTTTTATCGTATTTTGATTTTAAAACAATTATCAGGTAACACTCACATTTCTCAGGTCCAGGCTTGATACAACTATCTCCACCATGGTCTCTGGTGTTCTCAGGTCCAGGCTTGATCCAACTCTCTCCACCATGGTCTCTGGTGTTCTCAGGTCCAGGCTTGATACAACTCTCTCCACCTTGGTCTCTGGTGTTCTCAGGTCCAGGCTTGCTCCAACTCTCTCCACCTTGGTCTCTGGTGTTCTCAGGTCCAGGCTTGATACAACACTCTCCACCATGATCTCTGGTGTTGGTAAAGCAGAAGGATAGTTAGTGATTAAACTAAATACAACTTACAAAGGCTTGATACAGCATACATACAGTCTGTCTGTCGGTCCAACAGAACACATTAAAACACACCACTACTACTAATCTAACTGTCTGTAGGTCCAACAGAACACATTAAAACACACCACTACTACTAATCAAACTACTACTAATCTAAGCCCGTAGAAACACATTGAATAACACATGGAAGACAGTCAAAAAATAAATCATAAGACAAGGTTTTGAAGTGTCTGTCCTACATGTAGGAGATATAAGAAATCTTTGGAAATATGTTTTACACATAGTGACTAACCCCTTTTTTAGGGTTAGGCACAACACTACCTTCAAATGGAGAACACCATCGTGTTCGTGAGAATCTCCCCTTTCCATTGTGGGGTCAAATTAATTTGTAGCCAAACCGATTCGGACGCTACAAACAGAAGTTGGCACATCGACGGTTCTGACTTCAGATGAGTCCCCTGACAAAACACCCTAGCTCTGCCACCTTTCACATGGATGCGGTGGATTGAAACACAGATATATCTATCTTTAACTGACGGATGTGTCACACCCTGATCTGTTTCACCTGTCCTTGTGATTGTCTCCACCCCTCCAGGTGTCGCCCATCTTCCCATCATCCCCTGTGTATTTATACCTGTGTTCTCTGTTTGTCCGTTGCCAGTTTGTCTTGTTTGTCAAGTCAACCAGCGTTTTTGTTCTCAGCTCCTGCTTTTCCCAGTCTCTCATTTTCTCGCCCTTCTGGTTTTGACCCTGCCTGTCTTGACAACTTAGCCCGCCTGCCTGACCACTCTGGCTGTACCTGACCCTGACCCTGAGCCTGCCGACCTGTACCTTTGTCCTACCTCTGGTTTACTGACCCCTGCCTGCCTTGAGCTGTCTATTGCCTGCCCCTGTTGGAATATTAAACCATTGTTAATTTGATGTGTCTGCATCTGGTCTTACCTTGATACCTGGTAGGATGATTGATGAGGATTTTGTTATTATGTTACCTAGATTGATTGCTATATGACTCACCTTTGATTGTGTTGATCATCTATTTGACACAGAGTCACTGAAGAGGAGGAAACCTCAAATCCAAACCCAGGATAGAGGGGTTCAGTGAATCTGGTGTGTTCTGTGTAAAGGTGTGTCAGTGTACCAGAGGAGGACACACTATAGAAGGACAAAGTACCAGCTGACCAGTCCAGATACACTCCAACTCTGTTAGGATCAGGATCAGAGATGGATCTTCTGACACTGACTCCAGGATGGTAAAAGTCATAACCACTATCAGAGCAGAATAAACACCAGGACTTCCTATTGAGTCCAATCCAACTGTCATCCTCATCTCCCTTCCTCTTCATTCCTTTGTACACCACACCAATGTAAATCTGGTCACCATCATTCTCCACCTCCCAGTAATAACGACATCCAGATCCAGATAAGCCTTCTCTACAGAGAACTTGGAAAAGACAATCAAATCTGTCTGGATGGTCTTCATAATGCTGCTTCTCTGCCACCCATGTCACCTTCCTGTTCCCCTCAGAGAGTACCAGGTGTGGGTTTACTGTATTTGGGTCCAGGGTGAGATGACAGGCATCTGTAGACAAAAGGAGAGTTTAATCAAACCACTTCTTCATATAAAATGTTGTTTTGTAGTTACAGTGCAAGTATTGATTAGTTACTATGATACTATAGTTCTGAATATACAGTTAATTAGGATTAAAGACACTTACATTTCCTCAGCCCTGATTTCAGCCTGCACTCTCCACCATGATCCACACTGTAGGAGAAACAGGTTATTGACTGACAAAAACCTAATAAAGCAGTCAACATTTAAACCATATTGTTTTGTTCTGGTGCACTATCCAAGTTCATTACTAGAGACATACAGGTATTCTATCCTACCTACTGCATACAGAACAGAGTACAATTCGTTACTAGAGACATACAGGTATTCTATCCTACCTACTGCATACAGAACAGAGTACAATTCATTACTAGAGACATACAGGTATTATATCCTACCTACTGCATACAGAACAGAGTACAATTCATTATTAGAGACATACAGGTATTCTATCCTACCTACTGCATACAGAACAGAGTACAATTAATTACTAGAGACATACAGGTATTCTATCCTACCTACTGCATACAGAATGGAATACAATTCATTACTAGAGACATACAGGTATTCTATCCTACCTACTGCATACAGAACGGAATACAATTCATTACCAGAGACATACAAGTATTATATCCTTCCTACTACATACAGAACGGAGACATACAGGTATTCTATCCTTCCTACTGCTTACAGAACGGAGGCATACAGGTATTCTATCCTTCCTACTGCATACAGAACGGAATACAATTCATTACTAGAGACATACAGGTATTCTATCCTACCTACTACATACAGAACGGAGTACATTTCCAACAGGATATCAGAGATGCAGAAGAAGAGTATTCATGTGGTGATGATGTATGCTGTGTTGGAGTGCTAAACCTGCTGAGTAAACTTCCCCTTAATTCTACCATCATGTCCTCATGTTACTGAACCTACTCCACTACATACAGTGGCAAGAAAAAGTATTTGAACCCTTTGGAGTTACCTGGATTTCTGCATAAATTGGTCATCAAATTTAGACAAAAATAGACAAACACAGTCTGCTTAAACTAATAACACACAAACAATTATACGTTTTCATGTATTTATTGAACACACCATTGTCACGATGTGGCCCTTTTGGGGTGTATATCGTGGCTCCCCTCTTACTCTCTCTCCCACATCAGGTTTTACAACGGTCATAAATTCCTGCTAGAAACTCTCTCTCTTCGCTGCCATGGAGTATGGAGTAAGAGAGCCCATGGAGACCAAAGAACTTTAGAAACTCCTAATCCTCAAAATGGGAGAATTAAACAATATTTCCATTTTTGAGAATGTGGGAATGCTCCATGGACACTTAAGGGACAGTCATGTCGCGTGTGTTTCATTTGGTGATCTCATGAAGGACAGGAAACACACATAACTATATCTCTTAATTAAAAAGTGTACATTTCCCAGCTGTCAGGTTTACTTCTGAATGTTGTACAAGATGAATTAATAAGTATAAGAATACTTTGGAAAGATAACAATGTGATTTAGTCTTCTAAATGAGAATTGGTTGTTTTACGGTAATTTATTCAGTCAGTAGCCACGCCCAGGTGGGTACAAACATGATGAGACCCGCCCCTTTTCTACTCAAGTATAAAAGCCCCCCGTGACGCAATTCACACCAGACCATGCAAACCACAGTGTAAGCTAATGTTGCAAATGGTCAAATTTTCTACGATCAAAACATGGCAGATGATGCTGGTTAAATTACAACTCTACCAGAGGATAGACAATATGGAGCTAACGCTACATGTTGAAATGGTTAACTTCTTTGGGATAGGGGGCAGTATTTTCACGTCCGGATAAAAAACGTACCCGATTTAATCTGGTTACTACTCTTGCCCAGAAACTAGAATATGCATATAATTATTAGCTTTGGATAGAAAACACCCTAAAGTTTCTAAAACTGTTTGAATGGTGTCTGTGAGTATAACAGAACTCATATGGCAGGCCAAAACCTGAGAAGATTCCATACAGGAAGTGCCCTGTCTGACAATTTGTTGTCCTTCAGTTGCATCTCTATCAAAAATACAGAATTTGTGCTGTAACGTGACATTTTCTAAGGCTTCAATTGGCTCTCTAAAGCCGCCAAAAAGTGGAATGGGGTGTCTGCTGTCTCTGGGCGAAGAACAGCAGGAGAATTTGTGAGTGGTCAGCCTGGGGACAGTGACACTGGAGACCCTTCGGATAGTGACCTGAACGCACGAACAAAACGGAGCTATTTGAATATAACTATGGATTATTTGGAACCAAAACAACATTTGTTGTTGAAGTAGAAGTCCTGGGAGTGCATTCTGACGAAGAACAGCAAAGGTAATCCAATTTTTATAATAGTAATTCTGAGTTTAGGTTGTCCCAAACTTGGTGGGTGTCAAATTAGCTAGCCGTGATGGCCGAGCTATGTACTCAGAATATTGCAAAATGTGCTTTCGCCGAAAAGCTATTTTAAAATCGGACATAGCGATTGCATAAAGGAGTTCTGTATCTATAATTCTTAAAATAATTGTTATGTATTTTGTCAACGTTTATCGTGAGTAATTTAGTAAATTCACCGGAAGTTTTCGGTGGGTATGCTAGTTCTGAACATCACATGCTAATGTAAAAAGCTGGTTTTTGATATAAATATGAACTTGATTGAACAAAACATGCATGTATTGTATAACATAAGGACCTAGGAGTGTCATCTGATGAAGATCATCAAAGGTTAGTGCTGCATTTAGCTGTGTTTTGGGTATTTGTGATGCATGCTAGTTGCTTGGAAATGGCTGTGTGTTTTTTTGTGTCTATGTACTCTCCTAACATAATCTATTGTTTTGCTTTCGCTGTAAAGCCTTTTGGAAATTGGACAACGTGGTTCGATTCAGGAGAAGTGTATCTATAAAATGATGTAAAATAGTCCTATGTTTGAGAACTTTGAATTATGACATTTTGTGGTTTTAAATTTGGCGCTCTGATTTGTCACTGGCTGTTGAATAGTGTGGAACGATTTCGTCCCACCTCGCCTAGAGAGGTTAAGAACTACAACTCTATAGGCCACGGAGACCATACAGCTGTAGTTTTGGCTGAACAGTTGGAAAATGGTTCAACTCTGAGACTATCGATTGGATTTAATAACTGGTTGACACTCCTTTGGCAGCAATAACCTCAAACCAAATGTTTTCTGTCATTGCGGATCAGACCTGCACAATGGTCAGGAGGAATTTTGGAGCATTCCTCTTTACAAACTGTCTAAGTTCAGCAATATTCTTGGGATGTCTGGTGTGAACCGGACTCTTGAGGTCATGCCACAGCATCTCAATCGGGTTGAGATCAGGACTCTGATTTACTTCTGTGTTTTGGGTCATTGCCCGGTTGCATCACCAAACTTCTGTTGAGCTTAAATTGGCGGACAGATAGCCTTCCTGCAAAATGTCTTGATCAACGGAAAAATGAATTCCCAAATTTATGATAGCAAGCTGTCCAGGTCATGAGGCAGCAAAGCAGACCCAAACCATGAGGCTCCCTCCACCATACTTTCCAGGTTTTGATGTTGGTGTCCTGTGCCTTTTTTCTCCACACATAGTGTTGTGTGTTCCTTCCTTCCAAACAACTCAACTTTAGTTTCACCTATCCACAGAATATTTAGCCAGAGGCGCTGTGGAACATTCAGGTGCTCTTTTGCGAACTTCACATGTGTAGTAATGTTTTTTTTGGTCAGCAGTGGCTTCTTCCGTGGTGTCCTCCCATAAACACAGTTCTTGTTTAGTGTTTTACGTATCGTAGACTCGTCAACAGAGATGTTAGCATGTTCCAGAGATTTCTATAAGTCTTTAGCTGACACTCTAGGATTCTTCTTAACCTCATTGAGCATTCTGTGCTGTGCTCTTGCAGTCATCTTTGCAGGACAGCCACTCCTAGGGAGAGTGGTAACAGTGCTGAACTTTCTCCATTTATAGACAATTTGTCTTACCGTGGACTGATGAACATCAAGGTTTTCAGAGATACTTTTGTAACCCTTTCCAGCTTTATGCAAGTCAACAATTCTTAATCTTAGGTCTTCTGAGATCTATTTTGTTCGAGGCATGGTTCACATCAGGCAATGCTTCTTGTGAATAGCAAACTCACATTTTGTGAGGCTTTTTTATAGGGCAAGGCAGCTCTAACCAACATCCCCAATCTCGTCTCATTGATTGGACTCCAGGTTAGCCAACTAATGAAAAGTCATTAGCCTAGGGGTTCACATACTTTTTCCAATCTACACTGTGAATGGTTAAATGATGTATTCAATATAGACAAGAATAATTTGTGTGTTATTAGTTTAAGCACACTATATTTGTCTATTGTTGTGACTTAGATGAAGATCAGATCAAATTTGACGACCAATTGATGCAGAAATCCAGAAAATTCCAAAGGGTTCACATCATTGGTATTGTACCTGTATGACACGACCGCTGCTCACACCATTAGGACATCTACTCTGACTTACTTCAGCTTCATCAGTTTATATGTGGGATCCACCAGAGCAGCTGAAAGCAGTACCCCTGCAGAGTCTCCTGGGTGATTGTAGCTCAGGTCCAGCTCTTTCAGGTGGGAGGGGTTTGACCTCAGAGCTGAAGACAGAGCAGCACAGCCCTCCTCTGTGACCAGACAGCCAGACAGCCTACAGAGAGACACAACAGCTGACTAGGTTGGTGTATTGGTGTCAATCATCTTGTAGGACCAATACATTTGTCCATGACACAAACATTGTGATGAAATATTCGATTTTCAGAGTATTTGTTTTACTAAGATCAGTACCGACCTGACTGAAACAGCTGTACTTACCCCAGTGTGTGTTTACAGTCTGGATCCTCCAGTCCAGCAGACAGCAGTGTAACTCAGCTCAGTACCGACCTGACTGAAACAGCTGTACTTACCCCAGTGTGTGTAGTTTATAGTCTGGATCCTCCAGTCCAGCAGACAGCAGTGTAACTCCTGAGTCCTGCAGGTCATTGTCTCTCAGCTCCAGTTGTTTCAGTTGTGAGTTGGGTGAACTCAGGACTGAGGCCAGATCTGAACAGCAACCCTCTGTCAGACCACACTGACCTAGACTAGAGGGCAGAAGAACACATAATTAACACATGTTTAAAACATCCACATAATAACTCATACTGAAGATATTTAACTCACACTAGTGTCTGTATGTTGCAGAGTGGACTGCTTAGTCCATCACAGAGCAGCTTCACTCCTCTGTCTCCCAGGTCATTGTAGCTGAGGTCCAGTTCTCTTACGGGGGAGTTTGGTGTCTGCAGAACTGAGGCCAGAGTCTCACAGGATTCATACGTGAGGTTACAGCCAGACAGTCTGAAGAGAGGAAATATGGTGATACACCGTTGCTAACACAGTCTAGACCTCTGCAGCCAGAATAACAGCAAAGTACACTGAACAAAACAATATAAACTCAACATGCAACCACTTCAAAGATTGAACTGAGTTACAGTTCATAAGGAAATCAACTAATTGAAATTAATTCAGTAGGCCCTAATCTATGGATTTCACATGACTGGGAATACAGATATGCATCTGTTGGTCACAGATACCTTTTTTTTAAAGTAGGAGCGTGGATCAGAAAACCAGTCAGTATCTGGTGTGACCACCATTTGCCTCATGCAGCGCGACACATCTCCTTTCGTATAGAGTTGATCAGGCTGTTTATTGTGGCCTGTGGAATGTTCTCCCACTCCTCTTCAATGGCTGTGCGAAGTTGCTGGATATCGGCGGGAACTGGAACACGCTGTCGTACACTTTCGATCCAGAGCATCCCAAACATGCTCAATGGGTGACATGTCTGGTGAGTATGCAGGACATGAGAGAACTGGGAAATGTTTTAGCTTCCAGGAATTGTGTACAGATCCAATATGGGGCTGTGCATTATCATGCTGAAACATGAGGTGATGGCGGCAGATGAATGGCACGACAATAGGCCTCAGGATCTCGTCACTGTATCTCTGTGCTTTTCAAATTGCCATTAATAAAATGCAATTGTGTTCATTGTCCGTAGCTTATTCCTGTCCATACCATAACCCTCCTGCCACCATGGGGCACTCGGTTCACAAAGTTGACATCAGCAAACCTAAAACGACGTTGGATGCGGCTTATGGTAGAGAAATAAACATTGAGTTCTCTGGAAACAGCTCTGGTGGACATTCTTGCAGTCACCATGCCAATTGCATGCTCCCTCAAAAGCGTCATGTCTGCAACAGTAGTCATCAAATGCTCTGAAAAAAAAATTCTCTGCAAAAAACAAATAAATTGCTAGCTAGCTAGCTACGTCTTTCTTCGCTGGACCTGTGTTTACAATGTATCCAATTTACTTCGCTGGATCTGTGTTTACAATGTATCCAATTTGGGTTTTGCTTTCTGTAACTTTGTTGCATGTTCTCTCTGCATGTATAGGTGCTAATCACATCATCATATCTTTTCCAACTGTCTCGTTATCTGTTTTGATTGTGCATTCTAGAATGCCCTTCTAGCCAATCAGAAATGAGCCTTCAACAATGCTGAGGAATAACTCATGTTAAAAACATACCAACTCACTCAAGATATTTAACCTTTGTGTGGTGCCTCCAGTAATGTGGCCGGGGAAAGCCACTGTTTTGAGCATCAGCCACACCCCACAACCAGCATTGTAGGCTGCAGCAAGCTAGGCTGCAGGGCTATATCCACACCTGAGACCACTTAGCCTCGTTATGCTGCAACGCACCTGGGACATTTAAGGTGTTGCTTTAGTTCAGCAAGAGAGAGCTTCTGGCTGGATATTGTGGGTCTCCACAGGAAAACAAGCCGGACTGCAAGTGAAACTGGGTAGCAGCCTAGCTAGTTTTCATTAAAGTTAAGTCTAACTCTAGGTTCAGATCATTAGAGCCTTTTGTTTTCAGTTACAGCTTGAGAACCTTTGTGATTCTATTATTTAGAATAAATATGCCAGCAGGTTTAATCTCCTATGTCTTAGACTGATATTGTTCCATCCTGCTAGCCACACCAAAAGAGTCGTTACATTTGTTTAATACATTTATCACATGTTATGTATACGTTAAAATAATTTTAACATTCATAATAACTATGAATAAATAAACAACAAAGAAACAGTGGATACTAAAGATAGTTAACTCACACTAGTGTTTGTATGTTGCAGAGTGGACTGGTTAGTCCAACACAGAGCAGCTCCAGTCCTCTGTCTTCCAGGTCATTGTAGCTGAGGTCCAGTTCTCTCAGAGGGCAGTTTGGTGTCTGGTGAATTGAGGCCAGAGTCTCACAGGATTTATATGTCAGTTTACAGCCATCCAGTCTGGAGAGAGGAGATAATCTGTTAGATATACAAATCCTCCAGAATAACGATACTGTAAACATCAACTCAATAACAGAACTTACAGTGCTCTCTTGCAGGTTTTCACTACCGGCATTAACCTCTGATAACCTTTCTCTGATGTGTTGTATCTCTTCAGTTTAAACTTCTCCAGCACCTCCTCTGACATCAGTAACAGGTAGGCCAGGGCTGAACATTGGTCAGGTTTTAGTTTTATTTCTGAAAGAGTTCCTGAATGCAGGGAGGTCTGCATGTCTTCAACTAGAGAGTTGGCACCAAGTTCATTCAGACAGTGGAACAAGTTGATGATCCTTTCTGGTGAGGATTCCCTTTCGATGTTGTCTGAAAGGTATCTGACTGTTCTCTCAACTGTTTCGTCATTGGTCTGTGTTGTACTTCCTGTCTGTGTCAGAAGGCCTCGTAACAGATTCTGACTGGACTCCAGTGAGAGACCCAGAAGGAAGCGGAGGAACAAGTCCAGGTGTCCATTCTCACTCTTCAAGGCCTGGTCCACTGCTCTCCTGTGTAAGTCAGACAACTGGATTGACTCCTTCTCTTCATCATCACCAGTAGGGGAGAAAACATTTTCCTTCTTGTCCAGACATGATTCTATAGCATGCACTGCTGCTAGAAACTCCTGAATGCTCAGATGCACAAAGCTGTAGACCTTGTCTTGGTACAGGCCAGATTCTTCTTTAAAGATCTCTGTACACAATGCTGAGTACTCTGATGCCTCTGTGACATCAAGGCCACACTTTCTCAGGTCCTCCTCATAGAAGATCAGGTTGCCCTTCTGCAGCTGTTGGAAAGCCAGCTTTGCCAGTTTCAGGATCATCTCTTTGTCTGACTGAGACAGTTCCTTTGGGTTTGTCTCTGTGGCTATGTTGTACTTCCTGTTCTTCAGAATTATTTGGATGAATATGAAGTGTGAGTACATCTGGGTCAGAGTTTTGGGGACTTCATCCTTCTCTGCCTCTTTCAGTATCATCTCAAGCACAGTGGCTGATATCCAACAGAAGACTGGTATGTGGCACATGATGTGGAGGCTCCTTGATGTCTTCATGTGTTTGATGATTTCATTGGCCAGATTCTGATCTGGGATTTTCTTCCTGAAGTATTCCTCCTTCTGTGGATCATTGAACCCTCGTACCTCTGTCACCTGGTCAATACACTCAGGAGGGATCTGATTGGCTGCTGCAGGCCGTGAGGTTATCCAGAGGAGAGCAGAGGGAAGCAGATTCCCCTTGATAAGATTTGTCAGCAGCACATCCACTGAGGTTGGCTTCGTGACATCACAGCACTTCTCATTGTTTTTGAAGTCTAGAGGAAGTCGACACTCATCCAGACCATCAAAAATGAAAACTATTTTTGTTTCACCATCTTCAATGCTGTCAATCTCTTTCAGCTCTGACAAGTAGTGGGAAATATGTTGCATCAGACTGTATTGGTCCTTTTTCAGGTTCAGATCACGGAAAGGAAGAGGAAACATGAAATGAACGTCCTGATTTGCTTTTCCCTCTGCCCAGTCAAGGATGACCTTCTGCACAGAGACTGTTTTTCCAACACCAGCGATTCCTTTTGTCAGCACAGTTCTGATATGTTTATCTTGTCCAGGTAAAGGCTTGAAGATGTCGTTGCATTTGATTGGTGTCTCTTGTGTGGTTTGATTCTTGGATGCCATCTCTATCTGTCTAACCTCATGTTCATTATTGAGCCCTCCACTTCCACCCTCTGTGATGTAGAGCTCTGTGTAGATGTCCTTGAAAAGACTTTGGTTTCCATGGTGTCCAATTCCTTCAGATATGTGTTGATACTTGTGTTTCAGTTTAGCCTTAATGTCTTGTTGGACTGTCAGTAGAGTTTGACCTGTAGGAAAACAATGAGAGTTGGGACTCATAAGTTTGTGTGTGTGTTTTATAAGGGCTTTTGTACCGTTCTTTGTAATATTGTATGAAACACAGTCTTACTTCTTCTGTCCAGAAGGTTGTCTGTGATCTTTAATACATCCTCACTGTCCAAACTCTCCACTTCCTTATTGTCATCTGGTAATGGTTCCTGGCTGAAAGCAGGTGGCTGATCACTCTTCATTGATAGCAGGCTGGTTGTAGGGGACTCTGCTCTGGGCTTCTGAACACTGAACAAAACAGGGAGACAGATCACCTCATCAATATCTCATCAATACCTCATCTACTTCCTTTTAACAACTGTATAATGGAACATCTATAAGTCCTGATGTTTCTTTATAAAGATACAGTTTTAAGTGAATGATGTAGACCAACATTTTATGTCATTTGGGAACACTTTTCTCTTAGTTTTATATCATTAAGAGAACTGTATATTTTACATTGAATCACTTACCTCATAGAACTGGTGTCTTGAGTCATTTTGGAGGCAGTGGTCTCCTCCTCTCTCTCCCCAGAGAGACTCGTTTTAGAGGCAGTGGTCTCCTCCTCTCTCTCCCCAGAGAGACTCGTTTTAGAGGCAGTGGTCCCCTCCTCTCGTCTCCCCAGAGAGACTCGTTTTAGAGGCAGTGGCCCCCCTCTCCCCTGCCTGGGCGGGTCCCCTCCTCCGTCGAGGCAGGGCCCCCCCCCCGAGAGGCTCATTTTAGATGTAAGTCACAGCTCACTCAGCTACAATAAGAAATAACAGAACAGTCAATATTTCTGAACATTGTTGAAGAACCATTCAGACAACACATTTACTGTCTGAGGTCAAAGACTTAAATCAGACTTCATATTGTATTCAAACATACACAGTCCAATATGTTATTCATTTGATTTGACTTGGATCCCCATTTGCTGACATTTGTCAACATCTGTTGTCCCCAACTCAACCACTAGATGGAGCTGTAGACCTACAGCTCTACTCCATCTAGCCACAACCGTAGAAACATAAACAAACCATCTATGGAGACAAATCATCAGTATCATAACACCGGAATGCAACATCCATCCACTTATATCAGTACATCTGTAACAGTCTAAACATTACAAACCTTCTATTAGATCAAATAAGCCTCACGTAACTCCACACTCTCATAGAACTTGTTCTCAACTGGCCTACCTGGTTAAATAAAGGTGAAATAAAATAAAAGACAGATTTTGGGCAGAGTAAATCCTCTCACTTCGCCTCTTCCTCTCTGTCCCAACTGACCTCAGAAACTTCTACAGACATGTATCAGAGAGGAAGAGGCGAAGCGAGAGGTTTTACTCAGCGCAAACTCTGTCCACGAAAATAAGCCCACGATGTGAGGAGTTTTTGTATGGAGGTCAGTGAGAGTTTGTCGAATTTGGTCAACAAAAAATGGAATTACTAAATTGCTACGTGAGGCTTATTTGATCTAATAGAAGTTCCGTAATGGTTAGGTTGTTACGAGGGAAAATACTTTATATTGGAGTTGTGCCTGTTGTCATAGAGATGGAGGATTCATCATGGATATAATCTGTTTTAGAACGGACATTGTGCTTGAGGCCTTCCACCATTTTAAAATAGTCAACTGAGTGGGAATTCCTATGAGTTGGGAGCAATCAGCCAATGAATAAGAAAATGTACTACTTTAAAATGGAGATATCGTCAATGGCTCTGCCTATGCTGTCACAGAGGCTATAATGGCTCAGATATAAAAATCAGTCCCTTCATCTCTATGGCCTGTTGTTCACACGCATATCTGCCCTCTCATTGGCTAGATGGTCCCACCAGATCTCACCTCCTCCCGCCTGCCTTCCATCTTTGAGGACATGCATTTCCATTGTTAGAGCGGTCACTTGAGTATCTTCTCAATATAATAGACAATCTTTGCTTGCATGCAGGAACATTGGTACATTGTGGGAGGCAACCTGTCTGTCTAGGGAGACTAGTGATGAACAAGTTAGGCCTATTTGAAACATCACCATCTCCTGGCAGCATTTACCAGACAATGTATAGAAGGGAAAAATAACAGAACATAATTTATGATAGTTTTTATTTAATTTTTGTTTTGGAATCAATGATTATAGTTTTAGTTTTTCAAACGATTTTCTTAATTATTTTAGTTTCAGATTTGGTAACATAATTACTAGTTTTAATCATTTAATAATGAATGAATACAAATGAATATCAGTTTATCCTGCACATGTTGCCATGGGGCCATGTTGCCATGTAGAAATTTCATAACTCATTTCCTGCAATTCAAAGAAAACATTTTCAGTTTTACAGCTAATTCTACACATGTTGCCATAGAGTGGAGGCAAATGTTAACAGTTTTTAATGTGATAACTGATGATCAATGGTCCCACCCCGGTAGGTAATTCAACCATGCTGACTACAAGTTTAGCAGCTAGACTAATTTACCAATGTAAAAACATGTAGCTAACATGGGCTAATAGACTGACTGCTGATACACAACCACATTTACACACTGAACCATGTGTTTTCTATTATTCTAACGGTCAACAGTAAGTTGAGACCCAGACTGAGTTCCAAAACAATGTTTTATTACTGGTCCCGGGCCGCCAGTTGTCCATCCCCGGTTTAGTGAATAGACCCATGCACTGCTTGAGTTCACTTGAGGTGCGATCACTTTATCTCGCCCGGCGCACCGGGTTTGTATTCTGAGAAAAGTAGCGCTGATGATTCAACCCGGGGTTCACAATGCGCGTAGATGAGCCGGTGACGTTATATCGAGCGCACCTGCAGCGACAAACGGACCACCGCCTTCCTGATCTGTCACCAGAAAGCTTTAAACTTAACATGTGATTTAGCCCTACATTTAAATAGTTTATATGCACATTGTTGAACGTCACATTTACTTGACGAGACAGACTATTTTATTTAATAACAGCTATACATAATTCCGATGCACGTCTTCTTTCAGGAAGTGAAAGTGAGTCAGTTTCCAAAGATAATAATCACCTTAATGTGCTGTCAATCACCTATAACAATAATACCCTATCTCATAGCCCTGTAGCCTATAACAATAATACCATACCTCATAGCCCTGTAGCCTATAACAATAATACCATACCTCATAGCCCTGTAGCCTATAACAATAATACCATACCTCATAGCCCTGTAGCCTATAACAATAATACCATACCTCATAGCCCTGTAGCCTATAACAATAATACCATACCTCATAGCCCTGTAGCCTATAACAATAATACCATACCTCATAGCCCTGTAGCCTATAACAATAATACCATACCTCATAGCCCTGTAGCCTATATCACATCACATCTTATTGATTAGGCTGATCACTATGAATCAACAACAATGTAAATAAGGCTAAAATAATAATTATTGAAAGTTTAAATCAATATTGTATTAACTAAAATCATCTCTCTTTATGATAACCTAACTTCTCAAAAATCCTTTTCTACATGACATTGTAAAAGAACGCTACAAACCTCTGAAACATGTTTCTCCGACGATAACGTCCGTTACTTCCTCTACTTCTTTATACTAGTATTTCCTGTTTCAACTAGTGATGGTCGTTCGGTAACGAAAGGTTGTTTTTGAACGGATCGTTTTGGTGAACGTCGGTAACCGAATTGCATCGGTGAAAGAGCCGTTCATTTATCTCCCTGGTTTACATACAGCTACGAGGTGCTTTTTGAGCTCAAAACAACGATTACCTGCAGATAAGTGACACAATAATTCTCTAAAGAGGGTGAATCCTGACTGCAGAAACAATAAATAGTGGGGAGAGCGCGTTATTCTGGTCAAGGCTTTGTAGTGCGTAAAAAACAACTGGTGATCTAATCATTTAATAATAGTTATCCACAAAAAGAAAAACAACTTTTTGGGACAAAACTTTTGTATTTTCCTAATGTTATGAATTTTAGTGACGATGCCAATTCTTGTTCCTGAATGTATTTCGTTATTTGGTCCTCAGAACTTGAACTCGAGATTTACCATTTGGAGAAAGCAGCGTTTCCCGCAACCATATGATTGGTCGGTAAGATTACGCGTCATCACACTCCCTCATCTGATTGGTCGGGTAGGCGGACCTTCTGACTTTGTGGCTGTTCATCTCCGCGGCTACATCTTCATATGTAAATTAATTAAATATGGTTTATTGTTTATTTCTTTATTTAATTGAATTGAATCAGGGGAGCTCAATTGAGACCAGTGTCTCATTTATAATGGTGTCTTGAGGACAACAATTCCATCATTACAACAACAAAAGATAAGAATAAACTACAAGACAGCTATAAATACATTCAGCACTGCTTGAGTTCACATGAGGTGCGATCAGTTTATCTCGCCCGTTGTACCGGGGCTTGTATTCAGAAGAAAGGTGTGTCGACAGCGATTGAACCAGTGGGTAACATTATGCAACGGTGCGCCGTCCAACTTATATCGAGCGCACAGCAGTGAGCAAAACGGACGACCACTTTCCTGATCCGTGTCGCCAGAAAGCATTTTCATCTTTGATTTAGCCCTACATTTAAATAGTTTCTATGTACCATTGTTGCTCGTCACTTTACTTGACTGACTTGACGAAACAGAGCGTTTTCTTTAGTGACAGCTTTACATAATTCCGATTCATGTCTTCTAACGTAGTTTCATCATGCGGATAATAATCACGATAATGCGCTGTCAGTCGCCTTTACCAATAATACCCTCATAGCCCTGTAGCCTATAACATCACATTGGATCATATTGATTAGGCTAATTAATATCAATCAACACCAATGTAAATAAGACTAAACTTCTCATGTTGTAAAGTTGAAATCAGCATTGTATTAACTTAACAATTCTTCAGGTGTGTTTCCCTTAAATCATCTGTCTCTCTATGAAAGCCTAACTTCTCCACAACACTTTTCTACATTAAATTATAAAAGAACGTAACAAACCTCAAATGTTTCAGTCTTCTACCTGTAAGGTCCATTTCTTCCTCTAGGTCCTTAAACATGGACTACCTGTGTTGGGACATGAGGTGGAGGGAGGAGAGAGGGAGAGGTGGAGGGGAGGAGAGGGAGGAGAGAGGGAGGGGAAGAGAGGGAGGAGAGAGAGAGGGGGAGGGGAGGAGAGGGAGAGAGAGAGGGGGAGGGGAGGAGAGGGGGAAGGAGGGAGAGAGGGGGAGGAGGAGAGAGGGGGAGGGAGAAGACATGGAGAGGTGGAGGGAGGAGAGAGGAAGGTAGAGAGGTATCAGTGATATACTGTAAAAGTAGTGCACTATATAGGGAAAAGGGTGTCATTTGAGGGTACGTACTCTATACACTGTGTGGTAACATAGGACCTTATAGATTATTGACAAAGGATCTGTCTCTCTCACTAACTCACACACACCCTCACCTTAACAGACTGACTACACTACATTTACAGCACCTCACCTTAACAGACTGACTACACTACATTTATAGTAAAGATATGCTGTGGTATATATTTAGAATATATTACAGTAAAGATATGCTGTGGTATATATTTAGAATATATTACAGTAAAGATATGATGAATAAAGCTGTAATGTAACAAGTCAAGGGGTCTGAATACTTTCTGAAGGGGCTTTCCTTATAGAGGTTCATGAGAGAGACTGAATATCAATACAACCACCTCAGTCTATCAGCAGCTTTCCTGTTAGAGGTTCATGAGAGAGACTGAATATCAACACAACCACCTCAGTCTATCAGCAGCTTTCCTGTTAGAGGTTCATGAGAGAGACTGAATATCAATACAACCATTCTCAGAGCCAGTTTCCACAGACACATTCGCAGTTACCCAACGAGCCCGGACTTGAACCATATCAACCATCTCTGGCGTGACCTGAAAATAGCTGTGCAGCAACAGCCCTCATCCAACCTGACAGAACTTGTCAGGATCTGCAGAGAAGAATGGGATAAACTCCCCAAATACAGGTGTGCCAAGCTTGTAGCGTCATGCCCAAGAAGACTCGAGGCTGTAATCGCTGGCAAAGGATCTTCAACAAAGTACTGAGTAAAGGGTCTGAATACTTATGGAAATGTGATATTTCCGTGTTCTTTAAAAAAATGTATTTGCTAAAATTTCTAAAAACCAGTTTTTGCTTAGCCATTATGGAGTATAGTTGAGGGGAATAAAAACATTTTTTTTCATAAGGCTGGAATTTAAATGGAATATATATATATATATATGATGGGATGTAGAGACATTATAGACAGTATGTGGATAGAATATGCAGTATATATATATATATATATATATATATGATGGGATGTGGAGACATTATAGACAGTATGTGGATAGAATATGTAGTATATATATATATAATGGGATGTAGAGACATTATAGACAGTATGTGGATAGAATATGTAGTATATCTGTAGAATACGTGGATACATAATAGTATAACAGTATATTTTGAGCCGCAGCACTCGTCAGTTACACTTCAGAGAGACTGTGTTAAGATGTTAACTAACCTGTCTTGGAGCAGCACTCGTCAGTTACACTTCAGAGAGACTGGGTTAAGATGTTAACTAACCTGTCTTGGAGCAGCACTCGTCAGTTACACTGCAGAGAGACTGGGTTAAGATGTTAACTAACCTGTCTTGGAGCAGCACTCGTCAGTTACACTTCAGAGAGACTGGGTTAAGATGTTAACTAACCTGTCTTAGAGCAGCACTCGTCAGTTACACTGCAGAGAGACTGGGTTAAGATGTTAACTAACCTGTCTTGGAGCAGCACTCGTCAGTTATACTTCAGAGAGACTGGGTTAAGATGTTAACTAACCTGTCTTGGAGCAGCACTCGTCAGTTACACTTCAGAGAGACTGGGTTAAGATGTTAACTAACCTGTCTTAGAGCAGCACTCGTCAGTTACACTGCAGAGAGACTGGGTTAAGATGTTAACTAACCTGTCTTGGAGCAGCACTCGTCAGTTATACTTCAGAGAGACTGGGTTAAGATGTTAACTAACCTGTCTTGGAGCAGCACTCGTCAGTTACACTTCAGAGAGACTGGGTTAAGATGTTAACTAACCTGTCTTGGAGCAGCACTCGTCAGTTACACTTCAGAGAGACTGGGTTAAGATGTTAACTAACCTGTCTTGGAGCAGCACTCATCAGTTACACTTCAGAGAGACTGGGTTAAGATGTTAACTAACCTGTCTTGGAGCAGCACTCGTCAGTTACACTTCAGAGAGACTGGGTTAAGATGTTAACTAACCTGTCTTGGAGCAGCACTCGTCAGTTACACTTCAGAGAGACTGGGGTCAGATGATAACTACGGTGTTTCAAGCAGACTATTTTGCTCTATCGCACAGAGCAAAATAGTCTGCTTGAAATACCGTAGCTTATCTGTTTACTACTGTGAAGTGGGTCCAATTAAATGAGAGATGGGACGAATGGTAGCCAATCCTAACTTGTTATAGGCCTATAGGATATTTGGCGAGTATAGGATTTATTCTGCAATGATCATGGAAATGAAATAAATAACAGGAAATATATGCCTATTTCTAGTTATTATAGAATGTAAAGATACATCGATTAACGCTCTTCTCACTTACAGCTAATGATTGCATCTTGTTATTACATTAAGCCAGGTCTACCTGTTCTTTAGTTCTGAATAAGAGTCTCGTCATATATTCCCCATCTGCACCAGGCTACTACTAGTCTACTTTTGTCTTCTTGCAATGCAAGACTTCAACCACTAGAAACTGTAAGGATGCCTGGTCTAAAGTTAGCGGGAAGGAGAGTGTGTGTGCGTCTGTGTGTCTGTCTGCGCGTGTGCTTTGTGTGTGTGTGTGTCTTCACATATTCTTCTACTTTAGATGTGTGTATTATTGTCCATTATTGTGTATTGTTTTGTATTATTGTGTATTGTTTTTTATTATTGTGTATTGTTGTGTGTTATTGTGTGTTATTGTGTACTGTTAGATACTACTGCACTGTAGGAGCTAGGAACACAAGAATTTCGCTACACCCACAATAACATCTGCTCAATGTGTGTATGGACCAATAACATCTGCTCAATGTGTGTATGGACCAATAACATCTGTTAAATATGTGTATGGACCAATAACATCTGCTCAATATGTGAATGGACCAATAACATTTGATTTAAATGGCCCCTAGGTGTGAGAATTCATCAGTGAAAAATATATTGAGAAAGGTTGGTAAACCAATACATAGTCAGGGTTGGGGTCAATTCCATTTAAATTCCACTCAATTCAGGAAGTAGACTGAAATTCTAATTCCATTTATCCTCAATGCTTTTCAATTAAGACAAATTAGATTTGGAATTTGACTTACTTTCTGAATTGACGAATTCTAATGGAAGTGGCCCCAACCATGTACATAGTCACTATGAAAATATAGACCTTAATGATATTTTTAGTAAAAGTGAAATATTGTGTTTATTAATATGTAGTGTTTTAATCTCTGTGTGTCTGTGTCTCTTTCTGTGTGTCTGTGTACATGCTCGTGTGTGTGTCCCGGCCTCTGTGTGTGTGTGTGTGTGTGTGTGTGTGTGTGTGTGTGTGTGTGTGTGTGTGTGTGTGTGTCAGTGTGTGTGTGTGTGTGTGTGTGTGAATTGGTGAGATAATTAATAAATCATGAGTTAATTTGTGTAACATTGTAGGTCAGTTTATTCCAAACCTCTCCTCTGGGACCCCAAAGGGCTGCATGTTTTAGTTTTTACCCGAGAACGAACACCTTAGATTAAACTAATTAACTAATTATCATCAAGCCTTTGATTAGTAGAATCAGTTGTGTTAGTGCAAAAACATTTATTTAGTTTTTATTAAAATGTTTATCTACCAGCCCAGGGACTACAGTTGAAAACTAGCTAGCTGGCTAAATCTGTCACATTTACAGAAATGTTGATTGATGTGCAGTATCCCTGTCAAATACATTTTCAATAAATAAAATGAAAAGTTATGGAATGTATTTATGTGTCTCTGTGAGTTGGTCTTTAATAAATGTGATTAGTTCAATGTAACATCATATACTATACATTATAATCAGTCTGTTTTGGGTTCTGCAGAATCATTGTCTATCATTGGTTCCCCATTCTATCATGTTACCATAATAACACAGATATGACCCGTCCAGCGTCCTTCTGCCGAACCTGGTTGTTGTCCCACTGCCCTCTGCTGGTAGCACTGCAAAACATCACTCAATCACATCACATTAATACAAATCCACTTTTACCAGATACAATATGAATTTATGGGCTGAACACCTGCATGAAGTGTATGAAGACTTTATATGACATAAATATCAACATATAATATAAAAAACCTATACGTGTTGAACGCGTCGACTGTGTTGAAATGGGAAGTAGCCAACATTTTATAAGGAAGTAGAGAAATAACGGCCGAAGAAACATGTTTGAGGTTTGTAGCCTTTTACAATTTAATATAGAAAAGTGTTTGAGAAGTTAGACTATTGTAGAGAGAGGTGATTTAGGGGGTTAAACATCCGCAGAATTGTAAAGTTATTACAATATTGATTTCAACTTTCAAGAATAATAATTGTAGGCTTTTATGTTGATTTATATTGATTAGCCTAATTAATATGATGTGATGTTATAGGCTATGAGGTAGTGAGTTGTTGTTATAGGTGATTGATTGCACATTATCGTGATTTGCTATCCGATGATCCCCAACACAGTCGACACTTTGCGTTGTTTCAATTCCTGAAAGACGACGTGCGTCGGAATTTTGTAAATCTGTCGCTAAAGAAACTAGTCCGTCTCGTCAAGTCGGTCAAGTAAAAGTGACATGCAACAATTGTTACATAAACGATGTAAATGTTGACTAAATCAGGGTTTCCAAAAGTCGGTCTGGCTCTGAATTACCTGAATTTGAAACTCGTTGTCGTTCCAAAACGTTTTGCAACGGTTTGGTACGGTGTGCACTAAGTAGTACACCCCAGCTCATGCACAATCAAACGGACTTGCCAGACAAACCAATGTGTCAATTTTTGGACATTTTCTTGCATAACAAAGCAATGCGTGTCACCTTGTAGGCTACTACTAAACCAGAACAAGAAACGATGGTGTGTAGGCTGTATTCTCTTAAAGGGTTAGGAATAAATATCTGTCAGCTGTTTTAACTTAAGCTCCCGAGTAGCGCAGCGGTCTAAGACACTGCATCAATACATAGCCGGGTTCGATCGCGGGCTGTAACTGTCCGTGATCAGGAGACCCATAGGGCAGCGCACAATTTGGCCCAGCGTCGTCTGGGTTAGGGGACTTAATGTTACATAAATATGAACATATAATATAAAAATATACGTGTTGAACGCGTCGACTGTGTTGAAATGGGAAGTAGCCAACATTTTATAAGGAAGTAGAGAAATAACGGCCGAAGAAACATGTTTGAGGTTTGTAGCCTTTTACAATTTAATATAGAAAAGTGTTTGAGAAGTTAGACTATTTTAGAGAGAGGTGATTTAGGGGGTTAAACATCCGCAGAATTGTAAAGTTATTACAATACTGATTTCAACTTTCAAGAATAATAATTGTAGGCTTTTATGTTGATTTATATTGATTAGCCTAATTAATATTTGATGTTATAGGCTATGAGGTATAGAGTTGTTATAGGCGATTGATTGCACATTATAATGTCTACTACCATCTTTCAATGTAAAGTAGATGTCTATAATGTATTTTAGTTGTGTGTGGAGCCCATGTAGACAGCTGTTGTTATGGAGTCAGGGGATCCAACCAGGTAGACTAGCTAATGGAGATCCAGGTCAAAGTAATAACATATTGGACTGTAAATGTTTAAATGCAAGATGAAGTCTCTGTTTAAACTCTGACCACAGACCGTAAAAGTGTTGTCATTGTTATTGGTTCTTCAATGTTCAGAAATATTGACTGTTCTGTTATTTCTTATTGTAGCTGAGTGAGCTGTGACTTACATCTAAAATGAGTCTCTCTGGGGAGAGAGAGGAGGAGACCACTGCCTCTAAAATGAGTCTCTCTGGGGAGAGAGAGGAGGGGACCACTGCCTCTATAACGAGTCTCTCTGGGGAGAGAGAGGAGGGGACCACTGCCTCTATAACGAGTCTCTCTGGGGAGAGAGAGGAGGAGACCACTGCCTCTATAACGAGTCTCTCTGGGGAGAGAGAGGAGGGGACCACTGCCTCTATAAATCGAGTCTCTCTGGGGAGAAGAGGAGGAGGGGACCACTGCCTCTAAAATGACTCAAGACACCAGTTCTAAGAGGTAAGTGATTAATTGTAAATATATACAGTTCTCTTAAAGCTAGATTCCTTAACGGTGAAACCATCCGTTTGGGATGTTACAACAACAAAGATGTTACTACAAACAACGAACACAGTTTTCTTTCCCTCTCGGACATCGTTGCACATGCTGCCGGATGCTCTTCTCCCTCCGGTGTCAACAAATCACTGTTAATCAGATATGAGGAGTTAGAGAGTCAAATGTGGTCAACTCTGAATCAGTAGCGGTGCGTGGGTAAAATCACTGGGGGAGGCAGCCATATTAAAACCCATGTGTTGTGATCATTTCATTGTGTGCTCTATAACCTGTTAATTCATATGCCTTGACACCGTGATATATAGGACTAAAGGTCTAGACAATAAGACACTGTGATATATAGGACTAAAGGCTGAGACAATAAGACACCGTGATATATAGGACTAAAGGCCTAGACAATAAGACACTGTGATATATAGGACTAAAGGCTGAGACAATAAGACACACTGATATATAGGACTAAAGGCCTAGACAATAAGACACTGTGATATATAGGACTAAAGGCTGAGACAATAAGACACTGTGATATATAGGACTAAAGGCCTGAGACAATAAGACACAGTGATATATAGGACTAAAGGCTGAGACAATAAGACACAGTGATATATAGGACTAAAGGCTGAGACAATAAGACACCGTGATATATAGGACTAAAGGCCTAGACAATAAGACACTGTGATATATAGGACTAAAGGCTGAGACAATAAGACACACTGATATATAGGACTAAAGGCCTAGACAATAAGACACTGTGATATATAGGACTAAAGGCTGAGACAATAAGACACAGTGATATATAGGACTAAAGGCTGAGACAATAAGACACAGTGATATATAGGACTAAAGGCTGAGACAATAAGACACAGTGATATATAGGACTAAAGGCCTGAGACAATAAGACACAGTGATATATAGGACTAAAGGCCTAGACAATAAGACACCGTGATATATAGGACTAAAGGCCTAGACAATAAGACACAGTGGCAGAATAAATTCAACCACACCTTTGTTTTATCACAAAACCGGATAGAAACCTCTGTCCAGTGAAATCCACAAAGCATATTGCATGTAACAAACAGTTACATGACCTACAGCATGGTCAAGTTAATGTTTCTGACATTTTCTGACCACTGAACAACTATTGATTTAGAACCACAGAGAGTTACAGCAAGTCACAAAGAAAACAGGAGCTGCTTCCACTGTTCCAACACCAGTTCAACCAAAAATAATTTAGTCCAATCAACATAAGCTAAATATGATGTGGCTGTGTGTGTGGAAGTAGAAAGATAATGTTGACTCACCCTACTTGTAAAGAAACACAAATGCCATCCTCCTGTCTTTCATGTTGACAAAACAGTCTGTCACCCTGACACACAGTACCCACTTTTATGAATGAATGGTTGGATCAGAATCGCCGTTATAATCATTAGCCATTACGGAGAATTAAGTACAACCACAAGTCCAAATCCCTATCTCCATCCATGGATTAATTTAGGATAGGGCAAGATTTACCTAGCTGGCAAGCAAGCCACAACGAGGTAATTTTTGTATACTCTTTTTGTCAAGGAATGCCAGATGCTCTCTGGCTTCCCTTGTCTTCAATGCTACAGAGTACACAGTGGCAGAATACCTGACCACCGTGACTGACCCAAAATGAAGGAAAGCTTTGACTATGTACAGAGTCAGTGAGCATGGCCTTGCTATTGAGAGGCTGCCATAGGCAGACCTGGCTCTCAAGTGAAAACAGGCTTTGTGCACACTGCCCACAAAATGAGGTGGAAACTGAGCTGCCCTTCCTAACCTGCCAAATGTATGACCATATTAGAGACACATATTTCCCTCAGATTACAAAGACCCACAAAGAATTCCAAAACAAATCCAATTTTGATGAACTTCCATATCTTCTGGGTGAAATACCACAGTGTGCCATCACAGCAGCAAGATTTGTGACCTGTTGCCACAAGAAAAGGTCAAGCAGTGAAGAACAAACACCATTGTAAATACAACCCATATTCATGTTTATTTATTTTCTCTTTTGTACATTAACCATTTGTACATTGTTATAACACTGTACATAGCCATAATGACATTTAAAATGTCTATTCCTTTGAAACGTGTGAGTGTAATGTTTACTGTTCATTTTTTATTGATTATTTCACTTTTGTTTATTATCTATTTCACTTGATTTGGCAATGTAAACATATGTTTCCCATGCCAATAAAGCCCCTTGAATTTAATTGAATAGATGTCCTACATGTATAGAGACAGAGGGGGCGCTGTTTCGCTCACTCAGATGCTTTCTCCTATGAGATACATTTAGCTTCTTGTGAATTGAAGGAACATTATGAAACGCAGAGAGACGAAAGATCAATGGTTTTATGTTTTGTATTTTTTTTTGCCATCCATGAACACCTGCCACTGCTCTGAGTTCAACTCGGGATACCCAGTACCACGAGTGGCTCATCTTTTAGCCAGGTACATCTCTATGGCAACGAATCCTTCAGAACAAACCTAAGTGTTATACTATGAAGCAAGCTACAGCTACATCTACTCAGGCATTTATAAAGCTAGCCAGCTTCAGTTAGCCAGCTTCAGTTAGCCAGCTTCCATTAGCCAGCTTCCGTCAGCCCGCTTCAGTTAGACCGCTTCAGTTTAGCCAGCTTCAGCTAGCCAGCTTCAGTTAGCCAGCTTCCGTTAGCCCGCTTCAGTTAGACCGCTTCAGTTTAGCCAGCTTCAGCTAGCCAGCTTCAGTTAGCCAGCTTCCGTTAGCCCGCTTCAGTTAGACCGCTTCAGTTTAGCCAGCTTCAGCTAGCCAGCTTCAGTTAGCCAGCTTCCGTTAGCCAGCTTCAGTTAGCCCGCTTCAGTTAGCCAGCTTCAGTTAGCGTCACATTCCAGGTCAAGCTTCATCCATACTACGACGGTGGAAATTGCTCACCCGCCTGCCGCTATTAAAGCCAATTTCTGCTTGATCTGGCAATGTGGTATACGGTTCGGAGGATCAGCCAGAAGAGGACTGGCCACCCCTCACAGCCTGGTTCCTCTCTAGGTTTCTTCCTAGGTTCTGGCCTTTCTAGGGAGTTTTTCCTAGCCACCGTGCTTCTACACCTGCATTACTTGCTGTTTGGGGTTTTAGGCTGGGTTCCTGTACAACACTTTGAGATATCAGCTGATGTAAGAAGGGCTTTATAAATACATTTGATTTGATCAGTTAAGCAATTGTGGAGCCTCCATAGGCTTGGAGGCCAAATTGAGCTTTGTATGGCTCCGTATAGCTCCGCATTGACATGATTGGTTGATGGTAGGTGGAGGCGGGAGGTTTAAACTTCCTGATCAACAGTTCTGCTCAACTCAGCAAAGTGAAGAAGTATGAATGCCCTGTCTTCTGGTCAATGCAGACGGCGGATTGACCACGCAAAGCCTTTTCACTCTAGCAGGCTTTTAACTGCTTGTGAATGAGGCACATTGCTAGTCGAACATAGAAGGTTTTGGTAGGCTTTCATTGTAAATAAGAATTTGTTATTTTTTTATTTATTTTTTATTTCACCTTTATTTAACCAGGTAGGCAAGTTGAGAACAAGTTCTCATTTACAACGGCGACCTGGCCAAGACAAAGCAAAGCAGATCGACACATAAAACAACACAGAGTTACACATGGAATAAACAAACATACAGTCAATAATACAGTAGAAAAAAGGCTATATACAGTGTGTGCAAATGAGGTAGGATAACGGAGTTAAGGCAATAAATAGGCCATGGTGGCGCAGTAATTACAATATAGCAATTAAACACTAGAATGGTAGATTTGCAGAAGATTAATGTGCAAGTAGAGATACTGGGGTGCAAAAGGAGCAAGATAAATAAATAAATACAGTATGGGGATGAGGTAGTTGGATGGGCTATTTACAGATGGGCTATGTACAGGTGCAGTGATCTGTGAGCTGCTCTGACAGCTGGTGCTTAAAGCTAGTGAGGGAGATATGTGTCTCCAGCTTCAGTGATTTTTGCAGTTCGTTCCAGTCTTTGGCAGCAGAGAACTGGAAGGAATTGGCTTTGAGGGTGACCAGTGAGATATACTTGCTGGAGCACGTGCTACGGGTGGGTGCTGCTATGGTGACCAGTGAGCTGAGATAAGGCGGGGCTTTACCTAGCAAAGACTTGTAGATGACCTGGAGCCAGTGGGTTTGGCGACGAGTATGAAGCGAGGGCCAGCCAACAAGAGCGTACAGGTCGCAATGGTAAAATCAAATCAAATCAAATGTATTTGTCACATACACATGGTTAGCAGGTGTTAATGCAAGTGTATCGAAATGCTTGTGCTTCTAGTTCCGACCATGGTGGGTAGTATATGGGTCTTTGGTGACAAAACGGATGGCACTGTCATAGACTGTATCCAATTTGTTGAGTAGAGTGTTGGAGGCTATTTTGTAAATGACATCGCCGAAGTCGAGGATCGGTAGGATGGTCAGTTTTACGAGGGTATGTTTGGCAGCATGAGTGAAGGATGCTTTGTTGTGAAATAGGAAGCCGATTCTAGATTTAATTTTGGATTGGTGATGCTTAATGTGAGTCTGGAAGGAGAGTTTACAGTCTAACCAGACACCTAGGTATTTGTAGTTGTCCACATATTCTAAGTCAGAAGCGTCAGAAGTAGTGATGCTGGATGGGCGGGCAGGTGCGGGCAGCGACTGGTTGAAGAGCATGCATTTAGTTTTACTTGCATTTAAGAGCAGTTGGAGGCCACGGAAGGAGAGTTGAAAGGCATTGAAGCTCGTCTGGAGGTTTGTTAACACAGTGTCCAAGGAAGGGCCAGAAGTATATAGAATGGTGTCGTCTGCGTAGAGGTGGATCAGAGAATCACCAGCAGCAATAGCGACATCATTGATGTATACAGAGAAGAGAGTTGGCCCGAGAATTAAACCCTGTGGCACCCCCATAGAGACTGCCAGAGGTCCGGACAACAGGCCCTCCGATTTGACACACTGAACTCTATCAGAGAAGTAGTTGGTCAGCCAAGCGAGGCAGTCATCTGAGAAACCAAGGCTGTTGAGTCTGCTGATAAGAATGTGGTGATTCACAGAGTCGAAAGCCTTGGCCAGGTCGATGAATACGGCTGCACAGTAATGTCTCTTATCGATGGCGGTTATGATATCGTTTAGGACCACGAGCGTGGCTGAGGTGCACCCATGACCAGCTCTGAAACCAGATTGCATAGCAGAGAAGGTATAGTGGTATTCGAAATGGTTGGTAATCTGTTTGTTAACTTGGCTTTCAAAGACCTTAGAAAGGCAGGGTAGGATAGGATAGATATAGGTCTGTAGCAGTTTGGGTTTAGAGTGTCACCCCCTTTGAAGAGGGCAATGATCGTGGCAGCTTTCCAATCTTTTGGAATCTCAGATGATATGAAAGAGAGGTTGAACAGGGTAGTAATAGGGGTTGCAACAATTTCGGCAGATAGTTTTAGAAAGAGAGGGTCCAGATTGTCTAGCTCGGCTGATTTGTAGGGGTCCAGATTTTGCCGCTCTTTCAGAACATCAGCTATCTGGATTTGGGTGAAGGAGAAATGGGGGAGGCTTGGGCGAGTTGCTGTGGGGGGGTGCAGTGCAGTTGGCCGGGGTAGCGGTAGCCAGGTGGAAAGCATGGCCAGCTGTAGAAAAATGCTTATTGAAATTCTCAATTACAGTGGATTTATCGGTGGTGACAGTGTTTCCTAGCCTCAGTGCAGTGGGCAGCTGGGAGGAGGTGCTCTTATTCTCCATGGACTTTACAGTGTCCCAGAACTTTTTTGAGTTTGTGCTACAGGATGCACATTTCTGCTTGAAAAGCTAGCCTTAGCTTTCCTAACTGCCTGTGTATATTGGTTCCTAACTTCCCTGAAAAGTTGCATATCATGGGGGCTAATGCAGAATGCCACAGGATGTTTTTGTGCTGGTCGAGGGCAGTCAGGTCTGGAGTGAACAAAGTGCTATATCTGTTCCTTGTTCTACATTTTTTGAATGGGGCATGCTTATTTAAGATGGTGAGGAAGGCACTTTTGAAGAATAACCAGGCATCCTCTACTACCGGGATTAGGTCAATATCATTCCAGGATACCCGGGCCAGGTCGATTAGAAAGGCCTGCTTGCTGAAGTGTTTTAGGCAGCGTTTGACAGTAATGAGGGGTGGTCGTGTGACCGCAGACCCATTACGGATGCAGGCAATGAGGCAGTGATCGCTGAGATCTTGGTTGAAAACAGCAGAGGTGTATTTGGAGGGCAAGTTGGTTAGGATAATATCTATGAGGGTGCCCGTGTTTACAGCTTTGGGGTTGTACCTGGTAGGTTCACTGATAATTTGTGTGAGATTGAGGGCATCAAGCTTAGATTGTAGGATGGCTGGGGTGTTAAGCATGTCCCAGTTTAGGTCACCTAGCAGCACGAGCTCTGAAGATAGATGGGGGGCAATCAGTTCACATATGGTGTCTAGAGCACAGCTGGGGGCAGAGGGTGGTCTATAGCAAGCGGCAACAGTGAGAGACTTGTTTCTGGAAAGTTGGATTTTTAAAAGTAGGAACTCGAATTGTTTGGGTACAGACCTGGATAGTAAGACAGAACTCTGCAAGCTATCTCTGCAGTAGATTGCAACACCGCTGACTTGCCTAGTTAAATAAAGGTTAAATACAAAAATAAAGGCTCTGCATGGTCAATCTGACGTCTGCATTTGCCGTGCAGCATTTTACGGTGATACGACCTCTGCAGAAGTCAGTGCGTTCATACTTCCTGTTCTTCGAGGAGCAGTGCAGAGCTGTTGTCAAGGAAGTGAGTTTGTGTTTATACAGTACCTCCCGCCCCCACCTACCGTCAACCAATCATGTCAATGTATTAATCATATAGCTCTGCAATCTTTAAATCGGTTATCTTCCTCAAATGAATGGGAGGATGACCAAATCTGTGTGAGAGGAAGGGTATCTGATTTCATTGGTCCTCAACTAGTGGCTCAGACATTTCATTCAGGATAAGTGGAGTTAGCCCTGAGTTAAGAACAACAAAGAATATCTAGTTAACAGAAGAAAAGAAAGAGAAAATCAGGACAGAAGAAAAAGTATATCAAAGTGAAACAGTTCTCTAAAGACACAAGAGACAATAATACAAGAAACAACACTTCTGTAGCTTGTCAACTATGTGTCTGTCTATCCCTGTTCTCTACTCTCTGCACAGGCCATACAAACGCTTCACACCGCGTGGCCGCTGCCACTCTAACCTTGTGGTCCCAGCGCGCACGACCCACGTGGAGTTCCAGGTCTCCGGCAGCCTCTAGAACTGCCGGTCTGCAGCCAACAAGGCTGAGTTCATCTCAGCCTATGCTACCCTCCAGTCCCTAGACTTCCTGACGCTGACGGAAACATGGATTACCACAGATAACACTGCTACTCCTACTGCTCTCTCTTCGTCTGCCCACGTGTTCTCGCATACCCCTAGAGCATCGAGCCAGCGGGGTGGTGGCACTGGAATCCTCATCTCTCCCAAGTGGACATTCTCTCTTTCTCCCCTGACCCATCTGTCTATCTCCTCATTTGAATTCCATGCTGTCACAGTTACCAGCCCTTTCAAGCTTAACATCCTTATCATTTATCGCCCTCCAGGTTCCCTTGGAGAGTTCATCAATGAGCTTGACGCCTTGATAAGTTCCTTTCCTGAGGATGGCTCACCTCTCACAGTTCTGGGTGACTTTAACTTCCCCACGTCTACCTTTGACTCATTCCTCTCTGCCTCCTTCTTTCCACTCCTCTCCTCTTTTGACCTCACCCTCTCACCTTCCCCCCCTACTCACAAGGCAGGCAATATGCTTGACCTCATCTTTACTAGATGCTGTTCTTCCACTAATCTCATTGCAACTCCCCTCCAAATCTCCGACCACTACCTTGTATCCTTTTCCCTCTCGCTCTCATCCAACACTTCTCACTCTGCCCCTACTTGGATGGTATTGCGCCGTCCCAACCTTCGCTCTCTCTCTCCTGCTACTCTCTCCTCTTCCATCCTATCATCTCTTCCCTCTGCTCAAACCTTCTCCAACCTATCTCCTGATTCTGCCTCCTCAACCCTCCTCTCCTCCCTTTCTGCATCCTTTGATTTTCTCTGTCCCCTATCCTCCAGGCCGGCTCGGTCCTCCCCTCCTGCTCCGTGGCTCGACGACTCACTACGAGCTCACAGAACAGGGCTCCGGGCAGCCGAGCGGAAATGGAAGAAAACTCGCCTCCCTGCGGACCTGGCATCCTTTCACTCCCTCCTCTCTACATTCTCGTCTTCTGTCTCTGCTGCTAAAGCCACTTTCTACCACTCTAAATTCCAAGCATCTGCCTCTAACCCTAGGAAGCTCTTTGCTACCTTCTCCTCCCTCCTGAATCCTCCTCCCCCTCTCCCCCCCTCCTCCCTCTCTGCGGATGACTTCGTCAACCATTTTGAAAAGAAGGATTGACGATATCCGATCCTCGTTTGCTAAGTCAAACGACACCGCTGGTCCTGCTCACAATGCCCTACCCTGTGCATTGACCTCTTTCTCCCCTCTCTCTCCAGATGAAATCTCGCGTCTTGTGACGGCCGGCCGCCCAACAACCTGCCCACTTGACCCTATCCCCTCCTCTCTTCTCCAGACCATTTCCGGAGACCTTCTCCCCTTCCTCACCTCGCTCATCAACTCATCCTTGACCGCTGGCTACGTCCCTTCCGTCTTCAAGAGAGCGAGAGTTGCACCCCTTCTGAAAAAACCTACACTCGATCCCTCCGATGTCAACAACTATAGACCAGTATCCCTTCTTTCTTTTCTCTCCAAAACTCTTGAACGTGCCGTCCTTGGCCAGCTCTCCTGCTATCTCTCTCAGAATGACCTTCTTGATCCTAATCAGTCAGGTTTCAAGACTGGGCATTCAACTGAGACTGCTCTTCTCTGTGTCAAAGAGGCTCTCCGCACTGCTAAAGCTAACTCTCTCTCCTCTGCTCTCATCCTTCTAGACCTATCTGCTGCCTTTGATACTGTGAACCATCAGATCCTCCTCTCCACCCTCTCCGAGTTGGGCATCTCCGGCGCGGCCCACGCTTGGATTGCGTCCTACCTGACAGGTCGCTCCTACCAGGTGGCATGGCGAGAATCTGTCTCCGCACCATGCGCTCTCACCACTGGTGTCCCCCAGGGCTCTGTTCTAGGCCCTCTCCTATTCTCGCTATACACCAAGTCACTTGGCTCTGTCATATCCTCACATGGTCTCTCCTATCATTGCTATGCAGACGACACACAATTAATCTTCTCCTTTCCCCCTTCTGATAACCAGGCGGCGAATCGCATTTCTGCATGTCTGTCAGACATATCAGTGTGGATGACAGATCACCAGCTCAAGCTGAACCTCGGCAAGACGGAGCTGCTCTTCCTCCCGGGGAAGGACTGCCCGTTCCATGATCTCGCCATCACGGTTGACAACTCCCTTGTGTCCTCCTCCCAGAGTGCTAAGAACCTTGGCGTGATCCTGGACAACACCCTGTCGTTCTCCACTAACATCAAGGCGGTGACCCGATCCTGTAGGTTCATGCTCTACAACATTCGCAGAGTACGACCCTGCCTCACACAGGAAGCGGCGCAGGTCCTAATCCAGGCACTTGTCATCTCCCGTCTGGATTACTGCAACTCGCTGTTGGCTGGGCTCCCTGCCTGCGCCATTAAACCCCTACAACTCATCCAGAACGCCGCAGCCCGTCTGGTTTTCAACCTTCCCAAGTTCTCTCAAGTCACCCCGCTCCTCCGCTCTCTCCACTGGCTTCCAGTTGAAGCTCGCATCCGCTACAAAACCATGGTGATTGCCTACGAAGGGAACGGCACCTCCATACCTTCAGGCTCTGATCAGGCCCTACAGCCAAACAAGGGCACTGCGTTCATCCACCTCTGGCCTGCTGGCCCCCCTACCTCTGAGGAAGCACAGTTCCCGCTCAGCCCAGTCAAAACTGTTCGCTGCTCTGGCACCCCAATGGTGGAACAAGCTCCCTTACGACGCCAGGACAGCGGAGTCAATCACCACCTTCCGGAGACACCTGAAACCCCACCTCTTTAAGGAATACCTAGGATAGGATAAAGTAATCCTTCTAACCCCCCCCCCCCCTTAAAAGATTTAGATGCACTATTGTAAAGTGGTTGTTCCACTGGATATCATAAGGTGAATGCACCAATTTGTAAGTCGCTCTGGATAAGAGCGTCTGCTAAATGACTTAAATGTAAATGTAAATGTTAACCTGCCTAAATGAAGAGTTTGGAGTTCGACTAGCCATGTGCAACACACAGTTATAAGCCTACTAGACTTAGCAGCGGGAGTATACACCATCATAGTATGGGTGAAGCCGGACCTGGAATGTGAAGCTAACTGAAGCTGGCTAGCTAACTGAAGATGGCTAGCTAACTGAAGATGGCTAGCTAACTGAAGATGGCTAGCTAACTGAAGATGGATAGCTAACTGAAGATGGATAGCTAACTGAAGATGGATAGCTAACTGAAGATGGCTAGCTAACTGAAGATGGCTAGCTAACTGAAGATGGCTAGCTAACTGAAGATGGCTAGCTTTATAAAAGACAGAGTAGAAACCACTCAGTGCTGCTGTTTTCCCAATTGTGGATTCATTTAAAAAGAAACATCTGGATTTATACAGCAGAAGGTCCATTATACAGTTGTTAAAATGAAGTTGATGAGATATTGATGAGGTGATCTGTCTCCCTGTTTTGTTCAGTGTCCAGAAGCCCAGAGCAGAGTCCCCTACAACCAGCCTGCTATCAATGAAGAGTGATCAGCCACCTGCTTTCAGCCAGGAACCATTTCCAGATGACAATAAGGAAGTGGAGAGTTTGGACAGTGAGGATCCATTAAAGATCCCACACAACCTTCTGGACAGAAGAAGTAAGACTGTATTTCATACAATATTACAAAGAACGGTACAAAGGCCCTTATAAAACACATACACACAAACTTATGAGTCCCAACTCTCATTGTTTTCCTACAGGTCAAACTCTGCTGACAGTTCAACAAGACATTAAGGCTAAACTGAAACACAAGTATCAACACATATCTGAAGGAATTGGACACTATGGAAACCAAAGTCTGTTAAAGGACATCTACACAGAGCTCTACATCACAGAGGGTGGAAGTGGAGGGCTCAATAATAAACATGAGGTTAGACAGATAGAGATGGCATCCAAGAAACAAACCACACAAAAGACACCAATCAAATGCAACGACATCTTCAAGCCTTTACCTGGACAAGACAAACCTATCAGAACTGTGCTGACAAAAGGAATCGCTGGCATTGGAAAAACAGTCTCTGTGCAGAAGGTCATCCTTGACTGGGCAGAGGGAAAAGAAAATAAGGATGTTCATTTCATGTTTCCTCTTCCTTTCCGTGATCTGAACCTGAAAAAGGACCAATACAGTCTGATGCAACTTCTTTCCCACTACTTCCCAGAGCTGAAAGAGATTGACAGCATTGAAGATGGTGAAACCAAAATTGTTTTCATTTTTGATGGTCTGGATGAGTGTCGACTTCCTCTAGACTTCAAAAACAATGAGAAGTGCTGTGATGTCACGAAGCCAACCTCAGTGGACGTGCTGCTGACAAACCTCATCGAGGGGAATCTGCTTCCCTCTGCTCTCCTCTGGATAACCTCAAGGCCTGCAGCAACCAATCAGATCCCTCCTGAGTGTGTTGACCAGGTGACAGAGGTACGAGGGTTCAATGATCCACAGAAGGAGGAGTATTTCAGGAAGAAAATCCCAGATCAGAATCTGGCCAATGATATCATCAAACACATGAAGACATCAAGGAGCCTCCACATCATGTGCCACATGCCAGTCTTCTGTTGGATATCAGCCACTGTCCTTGAGATGATACTGAAAGAGGCAGAGAAGGATGAAGTCCCCAAAACTCTGACCCAGATGTACTCACACTTCATGCTCATCCAAACCATTGTGAAGAACAAGAAGTACAACAAAGCAACAGAGACAAACCCAAAGGACCTGTCTCAGTCAGACAAAGAGATGATCCTGAAACTGGCAAAGCTGGCTTTCCAACAGCTGCAGAAGGGCAACCTGATCTTCTATGAGGAAGACCTGAGAGAGTGTGGCCTTGATGTCACAGAGGCATCAGTGTACTCAGCATTGTGTACAGAGATCTTTAAAGAAGAATCTGGGTTGTACCAAGAGAAGGTCTACAGCTTTGTGCATCTGAGCATTCAGGAGTTTCTAGCAGCAGTGCATGCTTTAGAATCATGTCTGGACAAGAAGGAAAATGTTTTCTCCCCCAATAATGATGATGGTGATGATTACGATGCTGATGATTATGAGTATTACGATGATTTTGAGGATTACGATGATGAGTCAATCCAGTTGTCTGACTTACTCAGGAGCGCAGTGTACCAGGCCTTGAAGAGTGAGAATGGACACCTGGACCTGTTCCTCCGCTTCCTTCTGGGTCTCTCACTGGAGTCCAATCAGAATCTGTTACGATGCCTTCTGACACAGACAGGATGTACGACAGAGACCAATGAGAAAACAGTTAAGAGAACAGTCGGGTACCTTTCATACAAGATCAAAAGAGAATCCTCACCAGAAAGGATCATCAACTTGTTTCACTGTCTGAATGAACTTTGTGCCAACTCTCTAGTTGAAGACATGCAGACCTCCCTGCGATCAGGAACTCTTTCAGAAACAAGACTAGAACCTGACCAATGTTCAGCCCTGGCCTACCTGTTACTGATGTCAGAGGAGGTGCTGGAGGAGTTTGACCTGAAGACATACAACACATCAGAGGAAGGTTATCAGAGGTTGCTGCCGGTAGTTAAAACCTGCAAGAGAGCACTGTAAGTTCTGTTATTGAGTTGATGTATACAGTATCATTATAATGAAGGATTTGTATATCTAACAGATTATCTCCTCTCTCCAGACTGGATCGCTGTAAACTCACATATGAATCCTGTAAGACTCTGGTCTCAGCTCTGCAGACACCAAACTCCCCCCTGAGAGAACTGGACCTCAGCAACAATGACCTGGGAGACAGAGGAGTGGAGCTGCTCTGTGTTGGACTAACCAGTCCACTCTGCAACATACAGACACTAGTGTGAGTTAAATATCTTTATATGAGTTATTATGTGGATGTTTCAACCTGTTAGGGCTAGGGGGCAGTATTTACACCGCCGGATAAAAAACGTACCCGATTTAATCTGGTTACCACTCCTACCCAGTAACTAGAATATGCATATACTTTTTACATATGGATAGAAAACCCCCTAAAGTTTCTAAAACTGTTTGAATGGTGTCTGTGAGTATAACAGAACTCATTTGGCAGGCAAAAAACTGAGAAGGTTTCATGCAGGAAGTGGCCTGTCTGACAAGGTGTCGTTTTTCTTGTCTCTGTTTATTGAAGAGTGAGGATCTTAGCTGTCCCGTGACACTTCCTACGGCTGCCATAGGGTCTCAGAAGGCGGTAAAAAGCTGAATCGTGGCTTTGCAGGCTCTGGCTGAAAAAAAGTAGCGCGTTTGGGTAGTGGCTGGTTACAGTACTGTGAGACTCAGGCTCGTGCCTGCGTCGACCGAAAGCTTTGTTTACTTTCCTCTGTTTAGCTAAATGGACATTCCCGGTCGGAATATTATCGCTTTTTTACGAGAAAAATGGCATAAAAATGGATTTTAAACAGCGGTTGACATGCTTTGAAGTACGGTAATGGAATATTTAGATTTTTTTTGTCACGAATTGCGCCATGCGCGCGACCCTGATTTAACATTTCAGATAGTGTCTGGGACGCACGAACAAAACGCCGCTATTCTGATATAACGATGGATTATTTTGGACCAAACCAACATTTGTTATTGAAGTAGCAGTCCTGGGAGTGCATTCTGACGAAGACAACAAAAGGTAATCAAAGTTTTATAATAGGAAATGTGATATTGGTGAGTGCTAAACTTGCCGGGTGTCTAAATAACTAGCCCGTGATGCCTGGGCTATGTACTTAGAATATTGCAAAATGTGCTTTCACCAAAAAGCTATTTTAAAATCGGACATAGAGTGCATAGAGGCGTTCTGTATCTATAATTCTTAAAATAATTGTTATGCTTTTTGTGAACGTTTATCGTGAGTAATTTAGTAAATTGTTAGCGAATTCCCCGGAAGTTTGCGGGGAATTTGCTAGTTCTGAACGTCACATGCTAATGTAAAAAGCTGGTTTTTGATATAAATATGAACTTGATTGAACAAAACATGCATGTATTGTATAACATAATGTCCTAGGGTTGTCATCTGATGAAGATCATCAAAGGTTAGTGCTGCATTTAGCTGTCTTCTGGGTTTTTGTGACATTATATGCTAGCTTGAAAAATGGGTGTCTGATTATTTCTGGCTTGGTACTCTGCTGACATAATCTAATGTTTTGCTTTCGTTGTAAAGCCTTTTTGAAATCGGACAGTGTGGTTAGATTAACGAGAGTCTTGTCTTTAAATAGCTGTAAAATAGTCATATGTTGGAGAAATTGAAGTAATAGCATTTCAAAGGTTTTGAAAATCGCGCCACAGGATTCAACTGGCTGTTACGTAGGTGGGACGAATTCGTCCCGCCGGTCCCATAGAGGTTAAACATGTGTTAATCATGTGCTCTTCTGCCCTCTAGTCTAGGTCAGTGTGGTCTGACAGAGGGTTGCTGTTCACATCTGGCCTCAGTCCTGAGTTCACCCAACTCACACCTGAAACAACTGGACTTGAGAGACAATGACCTGCAGGACTCAGGAGTTACACTGCTATCTGCTGGACTGGAGGATCCAGACTGTAAACTACACACACTGGGGTAAGTACAGCTGTTTCAGTCAGGTCAGTACTGAGCTTAGCAAAACAAATACTCTGAAAATCTGATGTTTCATGACAATGTTTGTGTCATGAACAAATTTATTGGTGTCCTACAAGATGATTGACACCAGTACATCAACCAAGAGAGCTGTTGTGTGTCTCTCTGTAGGCTGTCTGGCTGTCTGGTCACAGAGGAGGGCTGTGCTGCTCTGTCTTCAGCTCTGAGGTCAAACCCCTCCCACCTGAAAGAGCTGGACCTGAGCTACAATCACCCAGGAGACCCTGCAGGGGGACTGCTTTCAGCTGCTCTGGTGGATCCCACATATAAACTGATGAAGCTGAAGTAAGTCAGAATAGATGTCCTAATAGTGTGAGCAGTGGTTGTGTCATATGTAGTGATGTAGGGTCAGTAACATGAGGACATGATAGTAAAATTAAGGGGAAGTTTACTCAGCAGGCTGAGCACTCCAACACAGCATACATCATCACCACATGAATACTCTTCTTCTGCATCTCTGATATCCTGTTGGAACTGTACTCTGTTCTGTATGTAGTAGGCAGGATTGAAAACCTGTATGTCTCTAGTAATGATTTGTACTCTGTTCTGTATGCAGTAGGTAGGGTAGAATACCTGTATGTCTCTAGTAATGAACTGTACTCCGTTCTGTATGCAGTAGGTAGGGTAGAATACCTGTATGTCTCTAGTAATGAATTGTACTCCGTTCTGTATGCAGTAGGTAGGATAGAATACCTGTTTGTCTCTAGTAATGAGCTTGGATAGTGCACCAGAACACAACAATATGGTTTAAATGTTGACTGCTTTATTAGGTCTTTGTCAGTTATTAACCTGTTTGTCCTACAGTGTGGATCATGGTGGAGAGTGCAGGCTGAAATCAGGGCTGAGGAAATGTAAGTATCTTTAATCCTAATTAACTGCATATTCAGAACTATAGTAACCGAGTAACTAATCAATACTTGTTCTGTACCTACAAAACAACATTTTATATGAAGAAGTGGTTTGATTAAACTCTCCTTTTGTCTACAGATGCCTGTCATCTCACCCTGGACCCAAATACAGCAAACCCAAACCTGATACTGTCTGAGGGGAACAGGAAGGTGACACGGGTGAAAGAGAAGCAGCATTATGAAGACCATCCAGACAGATTTGACTATCATTCCCAAGTTCTCTGCAGAGAAGGCTTATCTGGAGGTCGTTGTTACTGGGAGGTGGAGAGGGATAGTGGCATGGCTATCATTGGTGTGGTGTACAAAGGAATGAAGAGGAAGGGAAAGGAGGATGACAGTAGGATTGGAGCCAATAAGAAGTCCTTGAGTTTATTCTGCTATGATAGAGGTTATGAATTGATAGTCTTATTCCATGCTAGAGTCGGTAGATCCATCTCTGGTCCTGTTTCTAACAGAGTTGGTGTGTATCTGGACTGGCCAGCTGGTATTTTGTCCTTCTATAGTGTGTCCTCCTCTGGTACACTGACACACCTTTACACATTCTACACCACATTCACCGAACCCCTCTATCCTGGGTTTGGGATTTCCTTCTCCTCAGTGACCCTGTGTCAGATAGATGACCAACACATTCAGAGGTGAGTCATAGCAATGTTTCATCATTTGTTTTCCTCTGGAATCATTTCTATAATTAGATTAGTAGTGGTGTGTTTTAATGTGTTCTGTTGGACCTACAGACAGTTAGATTAGTAGTAGTGGTGTGTTTTAATGTGTTTGTATGCACCCTACATAGGGAGCTGGTCTGTCACCCTTTGTATTGTTATGAAGACTGTATGTATGCTATATAAAGCCTTTATAAGTTGTATGTAGTTTAATCACAGTCTATCCTTCTGCTTTACCAACACCAGAGACCATGGTGGAGAGAGTTGGATCAAGCCTGGACCTGAGAACACCAGAGACCATGGTGGAGAGAGTTGTATCAAGCCTGGACCTGAGAAATGTGAGTGTTAACTGATAATTGTTTTTAAATCAAAATAGTTTTAAAGCGTTCATTATACTTGAGTCCCAGGCAAGGAACACAATCATGATCTATTTGGTCAAAACAAACTTAAAGGTAGAGTCAGCAATATGACGTAGATGCACAAAGTAAACAGCATAGTGGGTCAATTTCTACAACAACTAAGAGTGTTGGAACGCAAATCTAAATTTCTCTGCTGTTTTGTTCCCTTGTCTAACACTCTAAGAGAGTGAAGAGAACCCTTGCACATGGGTAGTGTCATGACGTTGGCCTGTGGCTAAGGTTTATGACCCCCCCCATAAATACCTTTCTCCCTTCCCTCTCTCCGACTCTACTGAAGGACTCTTGAATAGCCATTGTTGAACATCGAGAGTCTGGGAACATCAAACAAGTGGGGGGAAAGGAACCATATTTCGGTAATAGAACCAGTTGAAAATATGCGTTGGTACTTAATGAATATGATGTCAGTTCGGTTGTCATCTGAGACATTATGACTGATGACAGGACGACAAACTGTATCTGGGAAAGTCTACACATTCTAGTTATAAGATTCACATGGAATTGTTGTTCAATTTAAATGTTTAAATATAAAACTATTTGAAAAGATTAAATGTAATTTTAGCTTCCAAATGAGAGAAATGATTTTCATAAGGTTAGAGCCCAGCTCAATCAGTGGCCCGCCCCTGTGAAGAGACATGGGTTATAAACTATGAAACACCCTTCTCCCCCTCCACTATATAAGCCCTTGACGAAAATGTAACGTCCTGTTCCGAGGACGATAGGACGACGGTCCATACGTTAAAAAGGACTAACATGTCAACTACCGAACTAAGCCAACCTCAGCATGAGCTTTGGTTGTGAATGGTATGAATTTTGAACTCTTATTCACTAAAGAAGTGAGACATCCTAGCCGTTTAGTTAGCAACAGCAGCTGTAAACGTGGGCTAGGAAAGGACGGACGACGTATCCAGTCTAACACACAACGAAGATACTACAACATATCCAATTTACCACCAGAGACATTCTTTTGAGGACAGGAAGGTCTCTGTTGGCCAACACGGCCAGCATCTACGACCAACCTACCGAAGCGCAGCTCAGAGTAAATATTTATAGCATTTTCCTTTTCCAAATGGGCGGTAATTTAGTATGCATAAGATACTGTATTTACGATAGCACAGCTTCTCCCTTTGTTCCTCAGTCTTCCTGCTCTTTCATTCAAGCCCAACCCCTCTCTTTGTGTAACCAGCCGTCATTGTCACGTTCGTCTAAAGGAGTAAACCAAGGCGCAGCGTACTTAGAGTTCCACATGTTTAATAAATATGAAACTCACCAAAACAATACAGAAGAAACCGAAGCGTGACATTCTGTGCTGCTCACAGGCAGCTACACAAACACAAGATCCCACAAAGCACAGGTGGGAAAAGGCTGCCTAAGTATGATTCCTAATCAGAGACAACGATAGACAGCTGCCTCTGATTAGGAACCATACTCGGCCCAAAACAAAGAAATACAAAAACATAGAAAAAGGAACATAGAACGCCCACCCTAGTCACACCCTGGCCTAACCAAAATATAGAACAAAACCCTCTCTATGACCAGGCGTGACAGTCATACAGGTTCCGTCCCCCAGGGAAGTTTTCTGTATGACATAATTTGCATTCTGTGTATATGTAATTCTGTGTGATTAGTTAGGTATTTAGTAAATAAATAATTAAACCTAATTTTGTATTGCTGATTCAACTTGTTAGCCAGGGTTCGTGAAGATAACTAAGAATTTACAACTTTCAGATGAGACTGAAATAAGGTGACGATTAATATTGACTGCTATTGATGTAAAATATTACTAGGTCTTTAAGAGTTTATTCGGAAGATAACAGCTCTATAAACACTCTTTCGTGGTGCCCCAACTTTCTAGTTAATTTCTTTTACATGATTAGCTCAATCAGGTAATATTAATTACAGAGAAAGTATTTTATTGAATAGCATGTCATATCACTTAATCCGGCATAGCCAAAGACACGACAGTAGATACTGTGTGTGACTGTGTGAGAGAGAAGTCAGGCATCTTGCTCATCACAATATCTGTGGTGCTGCTCGTACATCATCATTTAGCTGACTCTACCTTTAAGCTCTCATCCTAGGATCTACCAGAAATCAGACCCCAACATCTACAAAACACGGACCAGAACGATGTTGTTTCCTGCTTCCACAAACATTAATTAATATAACTAATGTCAGATTATGGTATGCTAATGAGTGTACATTCTGAGACTGTTGATCACTTATATTCATTTTAATTAAAAGTCTATTTAATAATTATTAATTCAATATTCCATGAGATTGTCCATTTTAAATACTACTTTTGAATTCAGGGATTCCTCAGAGCTGTAAGACTTGTGGCCATGTTGAGGTAAGTCATAATGTCAATTCTTACTTTTACATACCTGTAGGAGTCAGGAACAGTCTCAAAGCCAGGTGTGTACTGACTAACCATTCATACTGGGATATAGACAGTCCTGTGTTCTGCTTTAGTAATATAAACACAGTCTCAAAGCCAGGTGTGTACTGACCAACCATTCATACTGGTATATAGACAGTCCTGTGTTCTGCTTTAGTAATATAAACACAGTCTCAAAGCCAGGTGTGTACTGACCAACCATTCATACTGGGATATAGACAGTCCTGTGTTCTGCTTTAGTAATATAAACACAGTCTCAAAGCCAGGTGTGTACTGACCAACCATTCATACTGGGATATAGACAGTCCTGTGTTCTGCTTGTAGTCATGAAGGATTTTAGCTGTTGTCATATTTTGTCATTAGACAGTTTAATTGATAAATCACCAGCATTCCATGTAACATTGAATAAATACATTAGATTAGTTACTTTGGTTAATGGGCCAGTTTCCCAGACACAGATTAAGTCTAGTCCTGGACCGTAAAGAACTTTCTATTGGAACTTCCATTGAGCATGCTTTTTAGTCCAGCACTAGACTCAATCTGTGTCCAGGAAACAGGCCCCATATGTATTACTGACATGCTTGTCCTTGTTCAGGACTCCACACACTGGCTTCAGATTGAACCTTTGACTTCCACTGTCCAGGGAGTGAAAATGTTCAGGTAAAATAACTACTTTTAACATTTCATTCCACCTGCTAGTGTATTTCCCCATTACCTTTGGGAATAGTCTTCTAATCCAACCTCTCCATTTGACTATTGACCCTCTCTCCATTATCTTGTTGTTGCCCTCAGACACAGGACACCCAAAGGGAGTTATGAGTGCACAGTGTCTGGGCTCCGCTGGCTGTGTGAGAGAGATGTCATTCTGAAGTATCACTTCAGGAACTGGGAACCCTACAGTCAACTTCTGAAAGACATGCAGTACACACAAGGTGGTCCATTGCTGGACATCACTATGGAGTTAGGTGAACTGGAGGAAGTTCATCTGCCACACTGTGTCTGTTTAGGTAAAACCATATAGAAATAGTATTCAGAAAGACATTTCCATGTAACTGAGTTTCACTTCCTGAATTAATTCATTAACTATTCTGCGAGTTTGAGTTTACTGTGATCCGGTACTGCATATTCTTTGTGTTTTAGTTGGATGAATAATACAATATTTGTCTTTCTGTCTCCTTCTTATTGTGTTGTTCAGGGACCAACCCGTCCCTGAGGAATGAGATGAAGATTCTTCATGTAGAGGAACATGGAGTGTCTTTAGAGGAAGTGTATGAGGTCACCAGATTCCATGCTAAGATTCTCCATCCCAAGTTCTCAGCTATCTCTGTTATACTGAGATATATATTTTCTTGGAACTTAGATGTCCACTGTGAGCTGATGCTCTATCTGACAGTGAAAAAGCAAACACTAATTCCACGCCTATACCTGTTCCCCAGTAACCCCGGCCAAATACTGGTGAGGTTCCATTATTATAGAGGTGACCTTAACTAACCAGTGGTGCAGTTTATGTTGACACTCATTAAATGAAGATAAGTGTGTTGGTAGTTTTCTGAATAATGTTTGAATTAGACTATACATTGACTGGCTGTGTATTCCATGCCTCGTTTCACAGGCTGTGGAAGAACAGGAATCAAAGTTTCAAGGGTCTAAAAGGATTCCCATCACAAGACCAGAGCAGTCCTTAGAACTGAATAGTTCCTTCAGACTGAACATTCCCTGTTCTACCTCCATCTTTCCACCGGTACAGTTTTTGCAGACTAAGAACATGAATCTGACATTTAAGTCACATCTCTCTCTCTCTCTCTCTCTCTCTCTCTCTCTCTCTCTCTCTCTCTCTCTCTCTGTCTCTCTCTCTCTCTCTCTCTCTCTCTCTCTCTCTCTCTCTCTGTCTCTCTCTCTCTCTCTCTCTCTCTCTCTCTCTCTCTCTCTCTCTCTCTCTCTCTCTCTCTCTCTCTCTCTCTCTCTCTGTCTCTCTCTCTCTCTCTGTCTCTCTCTCTCTCTCTCTCTCTCTCTCTCTCTCTCTGTCTGTCTGTCTGCTCTCTCTCTCTCTCTCTCTCTCTCTCTCTGTCTCTCTCTCTCTCTGTCTCTCTCTCTCTCTCTGTCTCTCTGTCTCTCTGTCTCTCTGTCTCTCTCTCTCTCTCTCTCTCTCTGTCTCTCTCTCTCTCTCTCTCTCTCTCTGTCTCTCTGTCTCTCTCTCTCTCTCTCTCTCTCTCTCTCTCTCTCTCTGTCTCTCTCTCTGTCTCTCTCTCTCTATGCTGGCAGTGTTTGGTGCATGCTGGGTATTGTATGAGCGAGGGTGAGTGTTGTCTGGAGTTAGATCGCCTGTGGTTTCTTTCTTGTTTACTTTTCTTGGTGGTTTTCCTTTTTCTGCTGATTCAGGTTTTTTTCAGTGGTAGAATTAGATATATTGTATTTCTTGTTGAATTGTCCTGGTTTTGGTGGGGATGGCGACCCACATGTGGTCGGCGTCCCTGCCACTTGGGCACGGCTTGAGGTGTGTTACTAAAGCTACTGTCACTGTGGAGGAGTATCTGGTCTCAGTAGGAGAGAAGGTAGACTATGAAAAAGTTACGCCGCTTTTTCTCCGTCAACAAGGGTTACGATTTTGAATGTACCGCCTTTTATTGCAAATGAGCGATTGGAACGCGAGTTATTGCGGTTTGGGAAATTGGGTTTCAAACACTCGACTCTGAAAAAGGTTGTTGTTTCAGCGACAGGTGTTTATGTTTTTGGATTCACCGGAGCAGACTTTGGAGTTATCATTTAAAGTCAAGTATGACATCAGACTGTATATGGCTTATGCTAGTACGGGTAGTCAACAGTGATTTGAGTGTGGGGATGTTGGCCATAAGTGACATGCTTGCAGGTGGTCCTCGTAACGCCTGGACTCACTGATGTAGGGAGAGGTGGGCTGACAGTGGTAGGAGCAGCCACAAGCACCTGTTGCTGAGGAACAAGTTGTTTGTGTTGAGGGTACTGAGTTGCAGTTTGTAACAGAGGGGAACATAGCGTCTGATGTGCAGCAGAACATTTTTGTTGTAGGAGCTCAGGATGGATCTGGGGAGCCATTTCCCCAGACTGGTGAGAAGATGCCCAGTACGCGTGATGGAGTACAGGAGGGGGTTTAGGTGGGTCTAGTTTCCCAGGTAGTGGAGGAGATGCCCGGTACGAGTAATGGGGTACAGGAGGGGGTTCAGGTGGAGCTAGTCTCCCAGGTAGTGGAGGAGATGTCCACTACTAGTAATGGGGTACAGGAGGGGGTTCAGGTGGGGCTAGTCTCCTAGGTAGTGGAGGAGATGCCCGGTACGAGTAATGTGGTACAGGTGAGGAGTGTTGAGAGGGATGTGGCAGAGGGGAGTCAGGGGTCTGTGTCCTCAGTTGAGGAGGATCAGGAGAAGGATATGGATATTTCTGATATGATAGCAGCTGGCGATGACTCAATCAATCAAGGTCAGACAGGTTGTATGTATCTGATCTCTACTGTAGTAGTTAATGAAGGTGGTGTCGGTGCAGCAAGGTTAGACAGGTTATATGTATCTGATCACTACTGTAGTAGTTAATGAAGGTGATGTCAGTGCAGCAAGGTTAGACAGGCTGTATGTATCTGATCACTACTGTAGTAGTTAATGAAGGTGGTGTTTGTGCAGCAAGGTTAGACAGGTTATATGTATCTGATCTCTACTGTAGTAGTTAATGAAGGTGGTGTTTGTGCAGCAAGGTTAGACAGGTTATATGTATCTGATCACTACTGTAGTAGTTGATGAAGGTGGTGTTTGTGCAGCAAGGTTAGACAGGTTGTATGTATCTGATCTCTACTGTAGTAGTTAATGAAGGTGATGTCGGTGCAGAAAGGTTAGACAGGTTGTATGTATCTGAGGGTTATTAATTAGAATTTTTTAATCCTTGAGACAATGGTGGGAGGTTGGGAAGGCCCAAATATGTGTGTCTTGTCAACAGTATACTGCTCTGTCTTGTATTGAAGTTAAAGAGACTATCAGGGCCCTTGAACAGGACATCAAATCTATTGAATTGAAGTTGCTCACTCAGAGGGACCCCGGAGCCCCTGGCATCGATGTTTTACCATCTGAGTTCTATAAGCACTGGGGTGCTACCCCCGCTGTCTATTGGGGGGATTTTTATGAAGTGGTGTGTGAATCTTTTCATGAGGATTCTCTTCCTGTATCCTGTCAACGTGCTGTGCTTTCATTGTTGCCAAAAGGGAGGATTTGGCCCTTTAAAAAAACTGGTGACCTGTTGCATTGCTGTGTGCAGAATATAAAATGATATCTAAGTGTCTCTCAAACAGGTTGAAAGAATATCTGGGGCTGTTGGTCCACAAGGACCAGTCTGACTGTGTACCTGACCGCTCTATCGTTGAGAACTTGTTTCTGATAAGAGATGTTTTAGACATTTGTAAACTGTCTGATGTGAATGTGGGTTTACTTTCTTTGGATCAGGAGAAGGCTTTTGACCGTGTGGACCACCAGTACTTCATCAAGACAATAAAAGCCTTTCTGTTTGGGGATGTTATTTTGTCTTGGATGAGTTTACTGTATGCTGGGGCCTCATGTATGATGAAGGTGGGGGGTGGGTTGAGCTGCCCCATCCCTGTCCAAAGGGGCATTGGGCAGGGATGCCCAACTTCAGGACAGTTATATTGTCTGGCAATTGAACCAATGCTTTGTTTTTTAAGAGCGAGGCTTACTGGTTTCTCTGTGCCAGGGGTTATGAAGGGTCCCACGATAGCACTGTCTGCGTATGCAGATGACGTGACAGTTTTTATTACAGGGGGTGAGGATGTTAAGGTTCTCTCAAACGCTCTAAAGGTGTGTGAGGGGGTCTCCTCAGGTAGAGTTAATTGGGGAAAGAGTGAATCGCTGTGGGCAGGTCAGCTTCAGATAGGGTCCACTCCACGGTTGGGATGAACACTGTTCTTACAGTGTCCCAGGTTGGTGGGGATGATTGACCTGATCACTAGCTGATTCTCAGGTCTGGGAGAGGTTTTCTATTCCCAAATTTTTATATTTGGGACAAAGTACAGGTTTAGTAGAAGGGGTGTAGTTCTCTTAACTTTGTGTCAGGGGCAGCTAAATTAGCAATTTGGAAAACATGAAAGAACAGTATTCGAGGACAGGGGTCTGTGGATGTGATGGGAATGCTGGAGGGGATGTTGGCAGCGAGACTGAGGGTTGAGTTTGCCTGTTACAAAATTATTAACATTGATCTGTTTGAGTATATGGGGTATTCAGAGACTGTTGTGTTGAGTTACTGTGGAGGAAGATTTGGTGTTGTGTTTTTAATTGATGTTTAACCATGTTTTTGTTTAACCTCTCTCTCTCTCTCTCTCCAGAGGATTCATCTCATACATAGAGACACCACACCAAGCTTTTTCAAGGTGGTTATGAAAATTACAGAGATTGAGATGGAGTTAATCGGTGATGATGAGAGGATAGTATGGAAAGAAATTGTACCAACAGGTAGGAGAATATGTCAATCATAACATTTTCTGACAGATGCTGTTTAGAGTGATATAACCTATTTCTGTTTCTTTCAGATGAATACATCTCTGAAACCCATTCAACTAGTAAGTAAACATGAGAGATACAAACCAATGACTTGAGGGTCAGTCAACATGGTTTACTGTAGGACCTGGACTAGTCCTGATTATAAAATACTGTCTTCAAGAACAATGACATCTCCTCCAGGACTTGATGTAGATTAACCTGGTTCTGAATGACCCAATGACATCTCCTCCAGGACTTGATGTAGATAAGCCTGGTTCTGAATGCCCCAATGACATCTCCTCCAGGACTCGATGTAGATTAGCCTGGTTCTGAATGCCCCAATGACATCTCCTCCAGGAATTGATGTAGATTAGCCTGGTTCTGAATGACCCAATGACATCTCCTCCAGGACTTGATGTAGATTAGCCTGGTTCTGAATGACCCAATGACATCTCCTCCAGGACTTGATGTAGATTAGCCTGGTTCTGAATGCCCCAATGACACCTCCTCCATGACTTGATGTAGATTAGCCTGGTTCTGAATGACCCAATGACATCTTCTCCAGGACTTGATGTACATTAACCTGGTTCTGAATGCCCCAGACTGTTTTTCTATGTCTGTGAAACCGTCCCTAAATGTGAATATGTGATATGTTCAGGTCGTTATTGTAAAAGATAATGTTTTCTCAATACTTTTATTTTAGGAGTCTGCTTCTAAATGACTGAAATGTAAATGTACAAATGTAGTTATTTCGTAACCTGACTCTCTCAGGTGCTGTGTTGGGGGCAGGGCGTCCGGCTGAGAGCAGTCTGACTGGTTCTGCAGAGAAGCAGCTGCGTTCTGTACGGACAGAGTTTGTGAAACGAGTATCAGGACCTGTCCTGAATGAACTGCTGGACGGACTCCTACAACACACAGTCATCAACCAGGAGGAAATGGAGTCAGTGAAGGTGATAGCTGAGAGGACAGAGAAGGCACGTGACATCATCGACATGGTGTTGAGAAAAGGAAATGAGTCATGTTCCAGGATGATCAACCTTCTTGGGGAGCTGGACCCCTGTCTTTGTTCACTGCTTCAGATCAACAGTGTTCGAGTACCAACCTAATGGTAGAATGGATAGTAACAGTGTTGGAGTACCAACCTAATGGTAGAATGGATAGTAACAGTGTTGGGGTACCAACCTAATGGTAGAATGGATAGTAACAGTGTTGGGGTACCACCCTAATGGTAGAATGGATAGTAACAGTGCTGGGGTACCAACCTAATGGTAGAATAGATAAACAGTGTTGGGCTACCAACCTAATGGTAGAATGGATAGTAACAGTGTACAAACGTTATGGAGAAAAAACATTGTGTGTGTGTGTGACGACTCTCCCGGGGATAAATACACCTTTCCCCCCATTCATTGAGGAGACTCTTTCCACCCAGACACACTGTTGTTTTTGGTTGTGGCATTTCATTTGTTCATTTGTTTTGGCACCTCTCAACAGCCCTCATTATCACCATCTGTGAACACATCCACTCCCTTCCACTACTGACTACATACCCCATTGTTACTTGTATATAGTTTACTTTATTTAAAAAATATGTTTTTCTATATCTCCACGTTGTCTCCCTCTTTGTTACGGACTATGAGCCGGTTCGTAACAGTGGATCAGAATTATAATCTGAATCATTTGGACCGGGGACAACTGATCCTAGATCAACCCTCCTATTCAACACCATACGGTGTATTCACTAGGAAACAGACCTGATCCTAGATCAACACTCCTATTCAACACCATGCGGTGTATTCACTAGGAAACAGACCTGATCCTAGATCAACCCTCCTATTCAACACCATGGGGTGTATTCACTAGGAAACAGACCTGATCCTAGATTATCACTCCTATTCAACAGCATGGGGTGTATTCACTAGGAAACAGACTGTCACGTAGAGTAGGCCAGAAGGCTAAACTGGAAAACCTAAACTCTATCAAAATAAAAAGATGGCGGAGCCGCAAAAGTTATTCTGTGCGTTTATTTACATAGTGATTCCGGAAACAAAAACAACAGTACTGCCATCAAACATATACCTTATGGGACAGCTAAAAACAATGCTGCCCCATCCACAGCTCAATCCAAAATGCCTCTCCATGAACTGAAAGAGAGGCTCCTTTTGTAGGGCTAGCCCCTCCCCTCAGAACAATTAACACTAATTAATTAAGCAATTACCTATTCAAACCTTCATTTCCATTTGACTAAACATACTAAAATATATACATTGCAACACGTTTTTTATGAAACAATATCACAATATAGCATTTACAAAATTACATCACTACTGACAGTGTCTTTCAATATTCTCATTTACATTAACCTCTTCACTATAGGGGGCAGTATTTTCACGGCCGGATGAAAAACGTACCCAAATTAAACTGCCTCCTACTCAGACTCAGAAGGTAGGATATGCATATTATTAGTAGATTTGGATAGAAAACACTCTGAAGTTTCGAAAACTGTTTGAATGATGTCTGTGAGTATAACAGAACTCATATGGCAGGCAAAAACCTGAGAAAAATCCAACCAGGAAGTTTGACCTCAGATGGCTGTAGTCATTTCAAATGAAGTTCTATCTAAAATGCAGTGTCTGTGATGTCATATTGCACTTCCTAAGGCTTCCACTAGATGTCAACAGTCATTAGAACCTCGTTTGAGGCTTCTAGAATACAATTTGATTGAATAACACCCGGAAGAGTAACTGGTCGACCTGGGGTCATTTCCTTACCTCGCGCACGTTCACGAACGATTAGCCATTTTTCTTTTTCTTTTGTAATGAATCTGCTATTGTCCGGTTGGAATATTATTGCAATTCTACGATTATAACACCCTAAAGATTGATTGTGAACATGGTTTGACATGTTACTACAAACGCTGAGGGAACTTTATAACTTTTCGTCGACGGTAGAAAGATGCATTTTGGAATGGGGATCTGGACGCGCCATCAAAACGGATTTATTTTGACATAAATTATGGACTTTATCAAACAAATGAACATTCCTTGTGGAAGTGGGAGACCTTTCGAGTGCATTCAGCCGAAGATCAGCAAAGGTAAGATAATATTTTTAACATATTTCAGCGTTTTGGGGATGCCGTGGCTGGACGGCTAACTGAATAGCATGGTGCTCAGTACTCAGAATATTGAACAATGTGCTTTCTACGTAAAGTTATTTTGAAATCTGACACAGCGGGTGCATAAAAGAGTACTGTATCTATAATTCTTAAAATAATTTATGTATTTTGTCAACGTTTATGATGAGTATTTTTGTAAATTCACCGGAAATTTTGGGGTGAATACATTTTCTGAATGTCACGCGCCAATGTAAAATGTTTTTTTTTTATATAAATATGAACTTGATGGAACAAAAAATGTATGCATTGTCTAACATAATGTCCTAGGAGTGTCATCTGATGAAGATCGTCAAAGGTTAGTGCATAATTTTAGCTGGTTTTGTGCTTTTGGACAGCTAACCTTGCTTTGAAAATGGCTGTCCTTGCTAAGAAAATGGCTGTGTTGTGGTTTTTTGCTGTGGTTGTATACTAACATAATCTAATGTTTTGCTTTCGCTGTAAAGCCTTTTTGAAATCGGACAACGTGGTTGGATTCAGGAGAGGTTTATCTTTCAAATGGTGTAAAATAGTCGTATGTTTGAGAAAATTGAATTGTGGTATTTTAGTTGTTTTTGTATTTCGCACCATGCTATCCCATTGGCTGTTGGCTAGGGGTTCCGCTGGCGGCTAGCGGTAATGTAAGAAGATGTAATTTACCGTTATTTACCATTTCGGATAGTTTCTGGAACGCACGGACAAAACGACGCTATTCGGATATAACGATGGATTATTTTGGACCAAACCAACATTTGTTATTGAAGTAGCAGTCCTGGGAGTGCATTCTGACGAAGACAACAAAAGTTAATCAAACTTTTATAATAGTAAATCTGATATTGGTGAGTGCTAAACTTGCCCGGTGTCTAAATAGCTAGCCCTGTGATGCCGGGCTATGTACTTAGAATATTGCAAAATGTGCTTCATCCGAAAAGCTATTTTAAAATCGGACATATCGAGTGCATAGAGGAGTTCTGTATCTATAATTCTTAAAATAATTGTTATGCTTTTTGTGAACGTTTATCGTGAGTAATTTAGCAAACTGTTAGTAAATTCCCCGGAAGTTTGCGGGGGGTATGCTTTTTCTGAACGTCACATGCTAATGTAAAGAGCTGGTTTTTGATATAAATATGAACTTGATTGAACAAAACATGCATGTATTGTATAACATAATGTCCTAGGGTTGTCATCTGATGAAGATCATCAAAGGTGAGTGCTGCATTTAGCTGTCTTCTGGGTTTTGGTGACATTATATGCTGGCTTGAAAAATGGGTGTCTGATTATTTCTGGCTTGGTACTCTGCTGACATAATCTAATGTTTTGCTTTCGTTGTAAAGCCTATTTGAAATCGGACAGTGTGGTTAGATTAACGAGAGTCTTGTCTTTAACCTCTCTAGGCTAGGCGGGACGAATTCGTCCCACCTACGTAACAGCCACTGCTATCCTGTGGCGCGATTTTCAAAACCTTAAAAATCCTATTACTTCAATTTCTCAAACATATGACTATTTTACAGCCATTTAAAGACAAGACTCTCGTTAATCTAACCACACTGTCCGATTTCAAAAAGGCTTTACAACGAAAGCAAAACATTAGATTATGTCAGCAGAGTACCAAGCCAGAAATAATCAGACACCCATTTTTCAAGCCAGCATATAATGTCACCAAAACCCAGAAGACAGCTAAATGCAGCACTCACCTTTGATGATCTTCATCAGATGACAACCCTAGGACATTATGTTATACAATACATGCATGTTTTGTTCAATCAAGTTCATATTTATATCAAAAACCAGCTTTTTACATTAGCATGTGACGTTCAGAACTAGCATACCCCCCTCAAACTTCCGGGGAATTCGCTAACATTTTACTAAATTACTCACGATAAACGTTCACAAAAAGCATAACAATTATTTTAAGAATTATAGATACAGACCTCCTCTATGCACTCGATATGTCCGATTTTAAAATAGCTTTTTGGTGAAAGCACATTTTGCAATATTCTAAGTACATAGTCCAGGCATCACGGGCTCGCTATTTAGACACCCGGCAAGTTTAGCACTCACCATAATCATATTTACTATTATAAAAGTTTGATTACCTTTTGTTGTCTTCGTCAGAATACACACCCAGGACTGCTACTTCAATAACAAATGTTGGTTTGGTCCAAAATAATCCATCGTTATATCCGAATAGCGGCGTTTTGTTCGTGCGTTCCAGACACTATCCGAAATAGTAAAGAAGTGTCACGCGCATGGCGCAATTCGTGACAATAAAATTCTAAATATTCCATTACCGTACTTCGAAGCATGTCAACCGCTGTTTAAAATCAATTTTTACGACATTTTTCTCGTAGAAAAGCGATAATATTCCGACAGGGAATCTCCTTTTCGGCAAACAGAGGAAAAAATCCCAAAGGCGGGGGCGGTCGGGGTCACGCGCATAAGCCCGTGTCCCTTGATCGGCCACTTGAGAAAGGCGATAATGTGTTTCAGCCTGGGGCTGGAATGACGACATTCTGTTTTTTCCCGGGCTCTGAGCGCCTATGGACGACGTGGGAAGTGTCACGTTAGAGCAGAGATCCTTAGTAAATGATAGAGATGGAAAAGAAGTTCAACAAATGGTCAGACAGGCCACGTCCTGTAAAGGAATCTCTCAGGTTTTGACCTGCCATTTGAGTTCTGTTATACTCACAGACACCATTCAAACAGTTTTAGAAAATTTAGGGTGTTTTCTATCCATATGTAATAAGTATATGCATATTCTAGTTACTGGGTAGGAGTGGTAACCAGATTAAATCGGGTATGTTTTTTATCCAGCCGTGTCAATACTGCCCCCTATCCTAAACAGGTTAACCTGTTATGGATAGGGGGCAGTATTTTCACGGCCGGATAAAAAAACGTACCCGATTTAATCTGGTTATTACTCCTGCCCAGAAAATAGAATATGCATATAATTGTTTGATTTGGATAGAAAACACCCTAAAGTTTCTAAAACTGTTTGAATGGTGTCTGTGAGTATAACAGAACTCATATGGCAGGCCAAAACCTGAGAAGATTCTATACAGGAAGTGCCCTCTCTGACCATTTCTTGGCCTTCTATAGCCTCTTTATCAAAAACAGAGGATCTCTGCTGAAACGTGTAATTTTCTAAGGCTCCCATAGGCTCTCAGAAGGCGCCAGAATGTTGAATGATGACTCTGCAGTCCCTGGGCTAAAAACAGTAGCGCATTTGGATAGTGGTCGATTTGAGAACAATGACACGGGTGCGCGCGTGCATGTGAAGACACCATTTCTTCTTTCAGTCTTTGAACGAAAACAACATCTCCCGGTCGGAATATTATCGCTGTTTTACGAGAAAAATCGCACAAAATTGATTTTAAACAGCGTTTGACATGCTTCGAAGTACGGTAATGGAATATTTAGAATTTTTTTGTCACGATACGCGCCGGCGCATCCCCCTTCGGATAGTGTCTTGAATGCAAGAACAAAACGCCGCTATTTGGATATAACTATGGATTATTTGGAACCAAAACAACATTGGGTGTAAAGTAGAAGTCCTGGGAGTGCATTCTAACAAAGAACAGCAAAGGTAATCCAATTTTTCTTATAGTAAATCGGAGTTTGGTGAGTGCAAAACTTGGTGGGTGTCAAAATAGCTAGCCTGTGATGGCTGGGCCATCTACTCAGAATATTGCAAAATGTGCTTTCACCGAAAAGCTATTTTAAAATCGGACACCGCGATTGCATAAAGGAGTTCTGTATCTATAATTCTTAAAATAATTGTTATGTTTTTTGTGAACGTTTATCGTGAGTAATTTAGTAAATTCACCGGAAGTTTTCGGTGGGTATGCTAGTTCTGAACGTCACATGCTAATGTAAAAAGCTGGTTTTTGATATAAATATGAACTTGATTGAACAAAACATGCATGTATTGTATAACATAATGTCCTAGGAGTGTCATCTGATGAAGATCATCAAAGGTTAGTGCTGCATTTAGCTGTGGTTTTGGTTTTTGTGACATTATATGCTAGCTTGAAAAATGGGTGTGTGATTATTTCTGGCTGGGTACTCTCCTGACATAATCTAATGTTTTGCTTTCGTTGTAAAGCCTTTTTGAAATCGGATAATGTGGTTAGATAAAGGAGAGTCTTGTCTTTAAAATGGTGTAAAATAGTCATATGTTTGAGAAATTGAAGTTTTGGGATTTTTGAGGAGTTTGTAATTCGCGCCACGCCCTATCATTGGATATTGGAGCGGTGTTCCGCTAGCGGAACATCTAGATGTGGGCCAGATTGAAGTACTCGGCCAACCCACCTCGGTTCACTTTAACTCCTGATGAGTACCAGTGTTAAGATACAAGAATGGCACCGAGAACTTAGATGATTTTAATGGCTGTAATGCAATCGTTAACCTGTTGGGGATAGGGGGCAGTATTTGCACGGCCGGATAAAAAATGTACCCGATTTAATCTGGTTACTACTCCTGCCCAGTAACTAGAATATGCATATAATTGTTTGATTTGGATAGAAAACACCCTAAAGTTTCTAAAACTGTTTGAGTGGTGTCTGTGAGTATAACAGAACTCATTTGGCAGGCCAAAACCTGAGAAGATTCCAAACAGGAATCGCTCTCTCTGACTATTTCTTGGTCTTCTTGATCATCTCTAACCAAAACAGGGGATCTCTGGCATAACGTGACATTTTCTAACGCTCCCATAGGCTCTCAGAAGGCGCCAGAATGATGAATGGTGGCTTTGCAGGCCATGGCTGAAAAACAATAGCGCATTTGGATAGTAATCGATCTGAGGACAATGAGATTGAGGCGCGTGCACGAGGCGACACCATGTTTTTATTTTTTCGTCTTTGAACTAACACAGGGTTTCCCGGTCGGAATATTATCGCTTTTTTACGAGAAAAATTGCATAAAAATTGATTTTAAACAGCGTTTGACATGCTTCGAAGTACGGTAATGGAATATTTTGAATTATTTTGTCACGAAACGCGTCGGGCGCATCACCCTTCTTTACTCTTCGGATAGTGTCTTGAACGCACTAACAAAACGCCGCTATTTGGATATAACTATGGATTATTTTGAACCAAACCAACATTTGTTATTGAAGTAGAAGTCCTGGGAGTGCATTCTGGGGGGTTACCTCCATAACAGGTTAAGGAGGTAACCCCCGGGCCCTGTTGGTACTCGGTTCTTCTGTTTTTTGTGAACGTTTATCGTGACTAATTTAGTAAATTCACCAGAAGTGTTCGGTGGGAATGCTAGTCACATGCTAGTCACATGCTAATGTAAAAAGCTGGTTTTTGATATAAATATGAACTTGATTGAACAACACATGCATGTATTGTGTAACGTAATGTCCTAGGTGTGTCATCTGATGAAGATCATCAAAGGTTAGTGCTGCATTTAGCTGTGGTTTTGGTTTTTGTGACATTAAATGCTAGCTTGAAAAATGGGTGTCTGATTATTTCTGGCTGGGTAGTCTGCTGACATAATCTAATGTTTTGCTTTCGTTGTAAAGCCTTTTTGAAATCGGACAGTGTGGTTAGATTAACGAGAGTCTTGTCTTTAAAATGCTGTAAAATAGTCATATGTTTGAGAAATTGAAGTAATAGCATTTCTAAGGTATTTGAAAATCGCGCCACGGGATTCCACTGGCTGTTGAGTAGGTAGGACGCAAGCGTCCCACCTAGCCCATAGAGGTTAATGTGACTGACTTAGGTTTTGAAGTACAGGAGAAAATTCTTAACCTCACAGCACCTATAAATGAGGAACGGTGGGCTAGTACCAGTAAAGGACGCATACGACAGAAATGACCAAAAAGGGTGGTTAGGAAATTGCGCCCCGGGGTTATTGGTCCACCCAGCTCGAGTTAGTCATCAGAGGCCAGTTATAGGAGGCTAAAGTAGACACAGGGGGAGTTTTGACCAGGATGGGAGTAGCTTTGTCTAGAATGATGCTGTTGGCGTCCTCAGGGAAGTTCCAGATGAATACAAAGCTGTGAATCAAATGGGTGAAAACTTTACCACTACATTCTTTTGGTAGTTGACAGTAAATAAAAATGTGGATTGGATTAATGACATCATTGGATTAACCTGTTAGGGCTAGGGGGCAGTATTGACACGGCCGGATAAAAAAACGTACCCGATTTAATCTGGTTACTACTCCTGCCCAGTAACTAGAATATGCATATAATTATTGGCTTTGGATAGAAAACACCCTAAAGTTTCTAAAACTGTTTGAATGGTGTCTGTGAGTATAACAGAACTCAAATGGCAGGCCAAAACCTGAGAAGATTCCATGCAGGAAGTCGCCTGTCTGAGAAGTTGTGTTTCATCTTGGCTCTTTTTATTGAAGACTGAGGATCTTTGCTCTAACGTGACACTTCCTACGGCTCCCATAGGCTCTCAGAGCCCGGGAAAAAGCTGAACGATATCGAGGCAGCCTCTGGCTGAAACACATTATCGCTTTTGGCAAGTGGCCGATCAGAGTACTATGGGCTTAGGCGCGTGCCCGAGTCGACCGAATGCTTTATTTTCTTTCGTCTGTTTACCTAAACGCAGATTCCCGGTCGGAATATTATCGCTTTTTTATGAGAAAAATGGCATAAAAATTGATTTTAAACAGCGGTTGACATGCTTCGAAGTACGGTAATGGAATATTTAGAAGAAAAAAAATCACGAATTGCGCCATGCTCGTCACCCTTATTTACCCTTTCGGATAGTGTCTTGAACGCACGGACAAAACGCCGCTGTTTGGATATAACTATGGATTATTTTGAACCAAACCAACATTTGTTATTGAAGTAGAAGTCCTGGGAGTGCATTCTGACGAAGACAGCAAAGGTAATAACATTTTTCTTATAGTAAAGCTGACTTTGGTGAGTGCTAAACTTGCTGGGTGTCTAAATAGCTAGCCCTGTGATGCCGGGCTATCTACTTAGGATATCGCAAAATGTGCTTTCACCGAAAAGCTATTTTAAAATCGGACATATCGAGTGCATAGAGGAGTTCTGTATCTATAATTCTTAAAAGAATTGTTATGCTTTTTGTGAACGTTTATCGTGAGTAATTTAGTAAATTCACCGGCAGTGTTCGGTGGGAATGCTAGTCACATGCTAGTCACATGCTAATGTAAAAAGCTGTTTTTTGATATAAATATGAACTTGATTGAACAAAACATGCATGTATTGTATAACATAATGTCCTAGGGTTGTCATCTGATGAAGATCATCAAAGGTTAGTGCTGCATTTAGCTGTCTTCTGGGTTTATGTGACATTATATGCTAGCTTGAAAAATGGGTGTCTGATTATTTCTGGCTGGGTACTCTGCTGACATAATCTAATGTTTTGCTTTCGTTGTAAAGCCTTTTTGAAATCGGACAGTGTGGTTAGATTAACGAGAGACTTGTCTTTAAAATGCTGTAAAATAGTCATATGTTTGAGAAATTGAAGTAATAGCATTTCTAAGGTATTTGAAAATCGCGCCACGGGATTCCACTGGCTGTTGAGTAGGTGGGACGCAAACGTCCCACCTAGTCCATAGAGGTTAATGTGACTGACTTAGGTTTGGAAGTACAGGAGAAAATTCTTAACCTCACAGCACCTATAACTGAGGTACGGTGGGCTAGTACCAGTAAAGGACGCATACGACAGAAATGACCAAAAAGGGTGGTTAGGAAATTGCGCCCCGGGGTTATTGGTCCAACCAGGTCGAGTTAGTCATCAGAGGCCAGTTATAGGAGGCTAAAGTAGACACGGGGAGTTTTGACCAGGATGGGAGTAGCTTTGTCTAGAATGATGCTGTTGGCGTCCTCAGGGAAGTTCCAGATGAATACAAAGCTGTGAATCAAATGGGTGAAAACTTTACCACTACATTCTTTTGGTAGTTGACAGTAAATGAAAATGTGGATTGGTTTAATTACATCATTGGATTAATGACATCTATTATAATCAACAGAGATTCATGAGTGAAACCGGGGATGCAGTAAAGGGGTTCTCTGACCAATTATCCGCCACCTCCCTCATGACCTGGTAAAATAGACTGACTCTCGATATGTTATTGGCAGAAAAGGGCGGGGTATGTAGAATGATTGGGGTTCATTGCTGTACGGTTATTTTTCTAATAAACACAGCTCCAGACGGATCAGTGTTGTAATCACTGTGTTGTGGGCTGCTTTCACCTGTATGAGTGTGTTTGTATTGTGTGGTTGTTGTTTGGTCCCGTGTGCGAGAGGTCTCATTTCCAGGGTTCTGGAGAGATCGATAACGGAGCAGATGGTGAGATACGGACCAATTCCAAGTTCAGACCAGTGGGACGACAAATATCTACCGCCGAGCCTGGTGGAGGATTCATTCAATTATGAAGAGCCCATGTTAGATGAGACCATCTTTAGTGTTTAGGAAGACTGTTTCTTTCAATGAAGGTCATAACAAAAATCCTAATCCGAAGAGTTATGATTGGAGGTGGCTTCGAACAGTCATCGATAAGTATGTGTTGACAGTAAATGCATTTGTTTTCTTTGATGTCCTGAATTAGTTTGATTTTGTGTGATATTTCTGAATCCAATAAAGATAGATGTGTTATAGTGTATGTGAAATATTTAGCCAATAGGGAGGACTGTAATGGAAATTATATGATTAAAGGTTTGACTAAATGATTTCACTCAGAAACCATATAACCTGTTGAAATGTATTAGAAATTATAAGGCTATAATAAGGTGTTAAAGAGTATAATCCAATGCTGTGTGTGAGTAGATTTTTAAGACTAGGACACTGTTACTACTTCAAAATGAGCAGGGCAGAGTTGACAAGACGACCTTGGGAAAGGAACAGGAGAAGAGGCCTCCCTAAGTTAGGGAGAAAAACAATGGCCTGAGAACGGCTTAGCTGGCAGGAGATTAGAAGACAGGTTGCAAGGTTTGATAATGAATGTATGCGTACTATGGAAAAATACAGCCGCCTAAAGCGGGGTGGAGTTCTCTACTGATGCGAGTTCATTTGGGTGTGTGTGTGTTAATATAAAAGGCTTTGTGCATTGTATGGATTTTAGCACTCTCATAAATAAACGTTTTGACCATTGTTGGCTGGGTCTCCATCTGCTTCATTCAACCAGAATCTTACACACTCTGGTGGGGCAGACTGAGTAGTTTAATTGAAGTTCGGTTTAAGAACATTGATAACTTAATTCCCGTAACAGTTTTATACTCCGTAAAAGATAGAAAAAAATATTACAACAAATGTTATGGTTATACTCAAATATATTGATTAATAAAAAAAACTTCTTTATGGAAAAAATGTTTCAAAATTGTATTTTATTTATTATGATATTATGAATTGAAATGGAGTTGTCACATATGCAGTTATCTAAAATATATGGGAATGTCTGCTCAATCCAAATTTACAACCAACTAATTGCAGCACTACCACAAAAATGGAGTCGGCAAGTGGAAAAGGGAGACGGTAGGGAACTTGTTTGCCTGCCATACATTAAAGATACAAATTGGCTGAAAGGAACTAGCATAAATGGAAAAATATACCAGTTTCATCATAGGACAAAAATGTTGACAGCTGCGCCATACAGGTTGCAAAATAACAGGGAGGAGAATTTCGATGTACCAATTCCATGGCATATGGTTAATGAACTGGTACAAAAACTACACTTGACTCAACAGTTTTCAATATAAATGATTATATACATTTCTTGCCACCAACAGAATACTATATATATATATAATATATATATATATATATATATATATATATAGGGCAACAATACAACAATCTCAGCTCTGTAGATTTTGTTGTGAAGAGACAGAATCAATAGATCATTTATTCTGGTATTGCCCCGATGTAGCTAGTTTCTGCTCACAGGTTCAGGAACGGTTAAAAAAAAATCACGTGCTTAAAGTTAACCTTACAAATAGCAGTGTTGGGTGATTTGGAAAGACACAGTCAGTCAATTACAATAACCCGCATAATAATACCTGCAGGAAAGGTTTTCATCTTTAGCTCACAATCTGTGGATACCATACAATTAGAAAGGTTCAAACATTTTGTAAAACATCACATCCCAATTAAAAAATATATGGCACATGGAAATGTATGTGTAGCAAAAAAGCTGAAATAAAACTATGATATTTGTCCTCTGAAGAGGGTGGTGGAGGATTGTTGTTGCTTTTTTTACCAAGATTTACAGCCCAGTCAGATCAGGGGTGTATTAATTAGTCACCCACCGTAGCACAACGTTTTGCAACAAAATAGTAGTTTCTTTGGGACAAATTCAGGTAGTGTTGATTTAGGATCAGGTCTGTTTCCTAGTGAATACACCCCGTGGTGTTGAATAGGAGGGTTGATCTAGGATCAGGTCTGTTTCCTAGTGAATACACCCCTTGGTGTTGAATAGGAGTGTTGATCTAGGATCAGGTCTGTTTCCTAGTGAATACACCCCATGGTGTTGAATAGGAGTGTTGATCTAGGATCAGGTCTGTTTCCTAGTGAATACACCCCATGGTGTTGAATAGGAGGGTTGATCTAGGATCAGGTCTGTTTCCTAGTGAATACACCCCATGGTGTTGATTAGGAGGGTTGATCTCGGATCAGGTCTCCCCGGTCCAAATGATTCCAATTATTATATGCAATGTTTTTACACAACACTGTGTCTCCATAACATTTGTACAGTTATTTTTGTATTTTGTACCCCAACACTGTTACTATCCATTCTACCATTAGGTTGGTACCCCAACACTGTTACTATCCATTCTACCATTAGGTTGGTACCCCAACACTGTTGATCTGAAGCAGTGAACAAAGACATTGGTCCAGCTCCCCAAGAAGGTTGATCATCCTGGAACATGACTCATTTCCTTTTCTCAACATCATGTCGATGATGTCACGTGCCTTCTCTGTCCTCTCAGCTATCACCTTCACTGACTCCATTTCCTCCTGGTTGATGACTGTGTGTTGCAGGAGTACGTCCAGCAGTTCATTCAGGACAGGTCCTGATACTCGTTTCACAAACTCTGTCCGTACAGAACGCAGCTGCTGCTCTGCGGAACCAGTCAGACTGCTCTCAGTCGGACCTCCTGCCCCCAACACAGCACCTGAGAGAGTCAGGTTACAAAATAACTACATTTGAACATTTACATTTCAGTCATTTAGAAGCAGACTTCTTTCAAAGTGACCGACAAAAGTCTAAATTGCATTATTGAATCTTTGCATTGAGACCCTATTCTCGAACAATAACGACATGCATCAATGAACACATCACACCATTACTGTTTCATTCATATTCAGTTTCACAGAAAAACAGTCTGGGGCATTCAGAACCAGGCTAATCTACATCAAGTCCTGGAGGAGATGTCATTGGGTCATTCAGAACCAGGCTAATCTACATCAAGTCCTGGAGGAGATGTCATTGGGGCATTCAGAACCAGGTTAATCTACATCAAGTCCTGGAGGAGATGTCATTGTTCTTGAAGACAGTCTTTTATAATCAGGACTAGTCCAGGTCCTACAGTAAACCATGTTGACTGGCCCTCAAGTCATTGGTTTGTATCTCTCATGTTTACTTACTAGTTGAATGGGTTTCAGTGATGTATTCATCTGAAAGAAACAAAAATAGGTTATATCACTCTAAATAGCATCTGTCAGAAAATAAGTTATTGACATATTCTCCTACCTGTTCGTAGCATATCTCTCCATGCTATCCTCTCATCATCCCCAATTAACTCCATCTCAATGTCAACCCCTGTGTTTCCCATAATCATCTTACAACAGCTTGGTGTGGTGTCTGCAGGTAACAGCTGAATCTTCTGTAGAAGGCCATATGGTGCAATGGTTGCGACAACAGACAGAGAGAGAGAGAAAGGGTGAAATATAATTATATTCCAGTTATTCATATTGTCATGACTCTCCTGGCTGAGGATCCAAGGCCTAAGATCAGCTTGGCAAATGGCTGACAGATAGCCAGACCCCACAGGAGAGGAGATGGGGGAGTTGGGCCAGTTTTGACACCTTAAATAAATAAAATCTCTTTCCTGCTCTTCAGTGCCAACCAAAAGGCTCCTGCAACCAGGACATCCCGTGGTCATTTTTATGGCAGTTTGTAACTTGCAGAATCCTTCCAAGGTCGAACCCACCAGAGGTGGACTGTCATGACTCTCCTGGCTGAGGATCCAAGGGCTCAGATCAGCTTGGCAAATGGCTGACAGATAGCCAGACCTCTTTCCCAGAGGAAGGCCGGTTATGACACCTTAACACCCGGTCATAAATTAGGCAGGAGGGAAATCTCCCTCTTGCTCTTCAGTACTAACCAAAGGAATGCCTTTGTTTTCCAGGAAACTTTTTCCGCCAAAACTATAAAAATGTCAGAAAAAGTTAATATTGGAACAATATTTAAACGATAGAAATGTGGTGGGGATCTAAAGAATAATCATGTCATATTGTTTTATTATTTTGTGATGTCAATAAAAACTGTATAATGAAAATAATGTAACTTGAAGAGCTTTCACACTGTGCATGTCAGGTTTACATCCTTTACGTTGTGTAGGAAATATGAAGAACGATGAAACTATTTTTGTTAAGATAGGAATGTGATTTTCGTTTTCTAAGGAGATCATCGTTTTTCATGTCCGTTGCACATAAAACTAAACGACGCCCCCAAATGAGGTCAGAAGACTGTGTCATTGTGATGGAACCGCCCCTTTGGCCAGAGTGCTTAACCTGTTAGGGCTAGGGGGCAGCATTTGCACGTCTGGATAAAAAAATGTACCCGATTTAATCTGGTTACTAATCCTACCCAGTAACTAGAATATGCATATACTTATTATATATGGATAGAAAACACTCTAAAGTTTCTAAAACTGTTTGAATGGTGTCTGTGAGTATAACAGAACTCATTTGGCAGGCAAAACCCTGAGACATTTTCTGACAGGAAGTGGATGCCTGATGTGTTGTATTGACTTTAAACCTATCCCATTGAAAAACACAGGGGCTGAGGAATATTTTGGCACTTCCTATTGCTTCCACTAGATGTCACCAGCCTTTACAAAGTGTTTTGAGTCTTCTGGAGGGAGATCTGACCGAACAAGAGCCATGGAACGATGATGTCCCATTAGACACCTGGCGCGCGAGTTCATGTTGGGTACCCTCGTTCCAATACGTTATAAAAGAGTATGCATTCGTCCACCTTGAATATTATTCATGTTCTGGTTAAAAAAGGCCCTAATGATTTATGCTATACAACGTTTGACATGTTTGAACGAACGGAAATATATTTTTTCCCCTCGTTCATGACGAGAAGTCCGGCTGGCTTACATCATGTGCTAACGAGACGGAGATTTTTGGACATAAATGATGAGCTTTTTTTAACAAAACTACATTCGTTATGGACCTGTGATACCTGGAAGTGACATCTGATGAAGAGAATCAAAGGTAATGGATTATTTACATAGTATTTTCGATTTTAGATCTCCCCAACATGACGTCTAGTCTGTATCGCAACGCGTATTTTTCTGGGCGCAGTGCTCAGATTATTGCAAAGTGTGATTTCCCAGTAAGGTTATTTTTAAATCTGGCAAGTTGATTGCGTTCAAGAGATGTAAATCTATAATTCTTTAAATGACAATATAATATTTTACCAATGTTTTCTAATTTTAATTATTTAATTTGTGACGCTGACTTGACTGCCGGTTATTGGAGGGAAACGATTTCCTCAACATCAATGCCATAGTAAAACGCTGTTTTTGGATATAAATATGAACTTGATAGAACTAAAAATGCATGCATTGTCTAACATAATGTCCTAGGAGTGTCATCTGATGGAGATTGTAAAAGGTTAGTGCATCATTTTAGCTGGTTTTATGGTTTTGGTGACCCTGTCTTTGACTTGACAAAACATTACACACAACTCTTGTAAATGTACTGTCCTAACATACTCTAAATTTATGCTTTCGCCGTAAAACCTTTTTGAAATCGTAAAACGTGGTTAGATTAAGGAGATGTTTATCTTTCAAATGGTGTAACATAGTTGTATTTTTGAAAAATTTGAATTTTGACATTTATTTGGATTCAAATTTGCCGCTCTTGAAATGCACCTGCTGTTGATGGAGTGCACCACGGGTGGCACGCTAGCGTCCCACCTAGCCCATAGAGGTTAAAGGGAATGACTAATAATTAACATATGGGACCAGCAGATGGACAGCTGAATGTTACGAAAATGGTTGGAAACTATGAAAAACCAACACGAGGTGAGAAGATAACCTCCACTACGAGTCCAGAAACATTCAGTCTGCAGCTGTAACATGTAAAAGTAGTCTTAGAACTTTGACTAAAAGACACGAGGTGGGAAGGAAGAAATCCCATCTCAGACAATCACAGGTCTGCTCTATTTGAACAACTACCAGAGAAGCTCTACAACTAAGAAGGACATTGTGACCTCTGGTGGACAAGCTGAGAATTACGTCGAAGCGTGAACTACAACTACCCCAACAATTAGAAGACTTGATTGGTTAAAACAGAGAGACAACAAACAAAGACATCTACGCCTAAATACGTATATACATTGCATTACATTGCTTGGAGTGCTAAGTACTCTGATTACTGACTACTAGTTTCCAAATGTATCCAAGCGTTGACTCTCTATATCTCTCCCTCTATTTTTCTCCATCCCCTTTCCATTGTGCAACAAGCCGTCATATCGTTTCAGTCCACTAGGGACTTTTCATCTCATGTAAGTGTGTATGTGTATTATTATTTAGTTAGTTAGTAAATAAATAATTAAATAAATTGGTGAAGTACTGAATGATCAGAAAAGGCTTGGGTTCTTGCAGATTCAAGAGGTCTGCGACGTTCAGAATGAGACTGATATGAGGTAATGATTGATAAGTGACTAATCGAGAGGTGTGTGTGTGTGTGTGTGTGTGTGTGTGTGTGTGTGTGTGTGTGTGTGTATATATATATATCGTCTTGAGTTTAATTCAGGAGATGGTAACTCGTGAAACAACTTCTTCCGTGGTGCCCCAGGTTCCTAATGAGTTAATTGTTAAATAATTCAACTTTTTGTAATTTTTTAAATCGGGTAACAATTAATTGATTCAATAAATAAGTCATCATATTAATGATAGTCATGACATATACAATATGACAGATTCATGTCCTCAGCCTGCTAAAACTGTACCTCTGGATTGACGGAAGTGGAGAGGGGATTCTTGAGTGCAAACCAATTGTTCAGCTTTAAGGACCCATTTGGACTTGACAGGAGAAATTCAGAATATCCTTGGGACAGCTGACCTTTCTCCCGTTCCTGAACAGCCTACAAAATGAGCAATGTAGTAGTCAGTCAGAACAATGTAGTCCCATAACTCACACAACTTGCAGCTAACTGAGATACAATATAAACTATGACCAACATTTGTATTACACTGTACTAATGAATGTTCCAACAGAAATAGATTTCTCACAGAGCTGCATGTTGTCTTGGTAATCTAGAGATTTTCAACAAACTATCAGCTTTCCTTCAGTAAGTTTCAACTTACTGTTGTCACTTCAATGATAGTGCCTCACCTCTTTCTGACTGGAGTTTCTGAGGAGCAGGTACAGCCTTGAAATGACTGTTGACCTTTTTACTGCCAAATAGAGGATCACGTCACAGTGGACATCTACGTTCCAACAGGCGATATATTTCAGTACAACAGAGGCCGATGAGAACTTGGGATGGAGAATCTTAGCATGGAATCTGGTGACCTCATGCACTTCCTCTAAAGACACTCCATGTTCCTCTACATGAAGAATCTTCATCTCATTCCTCAGGGAAGGGTTGGTCCCTGAACAACACAATAAAAAGGAGAGAGACAAATATTGTATTATTCATCCAACTAAAACACAAAGAATATGCAGTACCAGATCACATTAAACTCAAACTCCCAAAATAGTTAATTCATTAATTCAGGAAGTGAAATTCAGTTACATGGAAATGTCTTTCTGAATACTATTTCTATATGGTTTTACCTAAACAGACAAAGTGTGGCAGATGAACTTCCTCCAGTTCACCTAACTCCATAGTGATGTCCAGCAATGGACCACCTTGTGTGTACTGCATGTCTTTCAGAAGTTGACTGTAGGGTTCCCAGTTCCTGAAGTGATACTTCAGAATGACATCTCTCTCACATAGCCAGCGGAGCCCAGACACTGTGCACTCATAACTCCCTTTGGGTGTCCTGTGCCTGAGGACAACAACAAGATATGGTAGAGAGGGTCAATGGTCAAATGGAGAGGTTGGATTAGAAGACTTTTACCAAAGGTAATGGGGAAATACACTAGCAGGTGGAATGAAATGTTAAAAGTAGTTACTTTACCTGAACATTGTCACTCCCTGGACAGTGGAAGTCAAGGGTTCAATCTGAAGTCTGTGTGTGGAGTCCTGAATAAGGACAAGCATGTCAGTAATACATATGGGGCCTGTTTCCTGGACACAGATTGAGTCTAGTGCTGGACTAAAAAGCATGCTCAATGGAAGTTTCAATAGAAAGTTATTTAAGGTCCAGGAATAGACTCAATGTGTCCAGGAAACTGGCCAATTAAACCAAAGTAACTAATCTAATGTATTTATTAAATGTTGCATGGAATGCTGGTGATTTATCAATTAAACTGTCTAATGACAAAATATGACAACAGCTAAAATCCTGCATGACTACAAGCAGAACACAGGACTGTCTATATCCCAGTATGAATGGTTGGTCAGTACACACCTGGCTTTGAGACTGTGTTTATATTACTAAAGCAGAACACAGGACTGTCTATATCCCAGTATGAATGGTTGGTCAGTACACACCTGGCTTTGAGACTGTGCCTGACTCCTGCAGGTATGTAAAAGTAAGAATTGACATTATGACTTACCTCAACATGGTCACAAGTCTTACAGCTCTGAGGAATCCCTGAAGCCAAAAGTATTTGTTATTTAAAAATGGACAATCTCACGTAATAATGAATTAATAATTATTAAATAGACTTGTAATAAAAATGAATATAAGTGAGCAAGTCTTCCCAACTGTCTTGGTGTGTTTTGACCATGATAGTTTGTTGTTGATGTGGACACCAAGGAACTCGAAGCTCTCAACCTGCTCCACCGTCGATGAGAATGGGGGCGTGCTCGGTCCTCTTTTTCCTGTAGTCCACAATCATCTCCTTTGTCTTGATCACGTTGAGGGAGAGGTTGTTGGCCTGGCACCACACTGGCAGGTCTCTGACCTCCTCCCTATAGGCCGTCTCATCGTTGTCTCAGATCAGGCACTGTTGTGTCATCAGCAAACTTAACGATGGTGTTGGAGTCGTGCCTGGCCATGCAGTCGTGGGTGAACAGGGAGTACAGGAGGGGACTGAGCACGCACCCCTGAGGGGAACCGGTGTTGAGGATCAGCATGGCAGCTGTGTTGTTGACTACCCTTACCATCTGGGGGCGACCGTCAGGAAGTCCAGGATCCAGTTGCAGAGGGAGATGTTTGGTCCCAGGGTCCTTAGCTTAGTGATGAGCTTTGTGGGCACTATGGTGTTGAACGCTGAGCTGTAGTCAATGAATAGCATTCTCACATAGCTGTTCCTTTTGTCCAGGTGGGCAAGGGCAGTGTGGAGTGCAATAGAGAGATTGTGTCATCTGTGGATCTGTTGGGGCGGTATGCGAATTGGAGTGGGTCTCGGGATTCCGGGATGATGGTGTTGATGTGAGCCATGACCAGCCTTTCAAAGCACTTCATGGCTACCGACGTGAGTGCTAAGGGGCAGTAGTTATTTAGGCAGGTTAACTTCGCCTTCTTGGGCACAGGGACAAGTGTGGTGTGCTTGAAACATGTGGGTATTACAGACTCGATCAGTGCAGACATTTGCCAGTTGGTCTACACATGCTCTGAGTACACGCTCTGGTAATCCGTCTGGCACAGCGGCCTTGTGAATGTTGACCTGTTTAAAGGTCTTGCTCACATCGGTTACGGAGAGCGTGATCACAGTCATCCGGAACAGCTGGTGCTCTCATGCATGCTTCATTGTTGCTTGCCTCGAAGCGAGCAAAAAAGGCATGTAGCTCGTCTGGTAGGCTTGCGTCACTGGGCAGCTCGCAGCTGGGTTTCCCTTTGTAGTCCGTAATAGTTTGTAAGCCCTGCCACATACTACGAACGTCAGAGCCGGGGTAGTAGGATTCAGTCTTAGTCCTGTATTGACACTTTGCCTGTTTGATGGTTAGTCTGAGGACATAGCGGGATTTCTTATAAGCTTCCCGGATTAGTGTCCTGCTCCTTGAAAGCGGCAGCTCTAGCCTTTAGCTCGGTGCGGATGTTGCCTGTAATTCATGGCTTCTGGTTGGGATATGTACATACAGTCACTGTGGGGACGACGTCCTCAATGCACTTATTGATGAAGCCGGTGACTGAGGTGGTGTACAACTCAATGCCATTGGATGAATCATGGAACATATTAGCATACCATAATCTGACATTAGTGTTATATTAATTCATGTTTGTGGAAGCAGGAAACAACATCGTTCTGGTCCATGTTTTGTAGATGTTGGGGGCCTGATTTCTGGTAGATCCTAGGATAAGAGCTTAAAGGTAGAGTCAGCTAAATTATGTTGTACGAGCAGCACCACAGATATTGCGATGAGCAAGATGCCTGACTTAACTCTCACAGTCACACACAGTATCTGCCCATGTGCAAGGGTTCTCTTCACTCGCTTACAGAGTGTTAGCCACGGGACCAAAACAGCGGAGAAGTTTAGCCTTGCGCTCCAACACTCTTAGTTGTTGTAGAAATTGACCCACTATGCTGTTTACTTTGTGCATCTATGTCATATTGCTGACTCTACCTTTAAGTTTGTTTTGACCAAATAGATCATGATTGTGTTCCTTGACTGGGACTCAACTATAATGAATGCTTTAAAACTATTTTCATTTTTAAACAATTTAAATCAGTTAACACTCACATTTCTCAGGTCCAGACTTGATACAACTCTCTCCACCATGGTCTCTGGTGTTGGTAAAGCAGAAGGATAGACTGTGAATAAACTAAATACAACTTAAAGGCTTTATATTGTATACATACAGTGATAAGAAATACAAAGGGTGTCAGAACAGCTCCCTATGCAGGGTGCTTTGCCAAATGTGACATAACCCACTATGTCAACTTCCATAAAGTGATAGTGACATTACAGGTGACATTTAATTAGGCAAGTCAGTTCAGAACATATTCTTATTTACAGTGATGGCCTACACCGGCCACTACCCAAACGCGCTACTTTTTTTTCAGCCAGAGCCTGCAAAGCCACGATTCAGCTTTTTACCGCCTTCTGAGAGCCTATGGCAGCCGTAGGAAGTGTCACGGGACAGCTAAGATCCTCACTCTTCAATAAACAGAGACAAGAAGAACGACACCTTGTCAGACAGGCCACTTCCTGCATGAAACCTTCTCAGTTTTTTGCCAGCCAAATGAGTTCTGTTATACTCACTAATAAGTATATGCATATTCTAGTTACTGGGTAGGAGTGGTAACCAGATTAAATCGGGTACGTTTTTTATCCAGCCGTGTCAATACTGCCCCCTATCCTAAACAGGTTAACAATCTAAACACACAGGCCAAAGTTTGTATCACAACTAAAGTAGAATAACTAACTAAATTAATCATATAGGACTTCCTGTTTCTTTGTTAACTGCTCAACACAGAATAGCCGCATGTGAACACTGCCTCAAATCATTAAGGAAATATCCTTATTTTATTATATATTTTATTTAGCTATTTTCAATTGTATTCTTCATTCTATAATATAAAATAATGCCAACAAAATTCTAAGCAAACCTTGTCTGCTAAATGAACTAGTGTATCCCACAGCCATTTGGCACAGCCAGATCAGGACCTAACATCAGGACAACTCAGAGTATGCTATTCTGTTCTTCTGAAATACTCTACATTTTCTTCATATCATGTTTCTTTAGACCCGTCTAATATAAATAATGGATTTATTGTGGTGGTGTTGACTATATTACATGGATTTATTAGACATTTTAAAAATGTAGATGTTCCAAAGGTCTGAAACAGTTGCTTGTAGGCTGTGTGTGGAAGACAGGAGATGCTAAACGTGTTTCTGTTAATTAACGGTCAATTACCGTGAGACAGACAGTTATATGCTTGACAATCACCTGCTGACAAAATGTCATGACCGTCACAGCCCTAACTACATGTTATGTAATTTGGAAATACTTCTCTTAATTAAATTAGTTGTTTAAAATAAGTATGTGTGTGTGTGTGTGTGTGTGTGTGTGTGTGTGTGTGTGTGTGTGTGTGTGTGTGTGTGTGCATAAATATAGTTGAAGTCGGAAGTTTACATACACTTAGGTTGGAGTCATTTAAAACTCGTTTTTCAACCACTCCACAAATTTCTTGTTAACAAACTATAGTTTTGGCAAGCCGGTTAGGACATCTACTTTGTGCATGACACAAGTTATTTTTCCAACAATTGTTTACAGACAGATTATTTCACTTATAATTCACTGTATCACAATTCCAGTGGGTCAGAAGTTTACATACACTAAGTTGACTGTGCCTTTAAACAGCTTGGAAAATTCCAGAAAATGATGTCATGGCTTTAGAAGCTTCTGATAGGCTAATTTACATAATTTGAGTCAATTGGAGGTGTACCTGTGGATGTATTTGAAGGCCTACCTTCAAACTCAGTGCCTCCTTGCTTGACATCATGGGAACATCTAAAGAAATCAGCCAAGACATCAGAAAAAAAAATTGTAGACCTCCACAAGTCTAGTTCACCCTTGGGAGCAATTTCCAAACGCCTGAAGGTACCACGTTCATCTGTACAAACAATAGTACACAAGTATAAACACCATGGGACCACGCAGCCGTCATACAGCTCAGGAAGGAGACGCGTTCTGTCTCCTAGAGATGAATGTACATTGGCGCAAAAAGTGCAAATCAATCCCAGAACAGCAAACGACCTTGTGAAGATGCTGGAGGAAACAGGTACAAAAGTATCTATATCCACAGTAAAACGAGTCCTATATCAACATAACCTGAAAGGCCGCTCAGCAAGGAAGAAGCCACTGCTCCAAAACCGCCATTAAAAAGCCAGACTACGGTTTGCAACTGCACATGGGGACAAAGATTGTACTTTTTGGAGAAATGTCCTCTGGTCTGATGAAACAAAAATAGAGCTGTTTGGCCATAATGACCATTGTTATGTTTGGAGGAAAAAGGGGGAGGCTTGCAAGCCGAAGAACACCATCCCAACTGTGAAGCCCGGGGTGGCAGCATCATGTTGTGGGGGTGCTTTGCTGCAGGAGTGACTGGTGCACTTCACAAAATAGATGGCATCATGAGGTAGGAAACTTAAGTGGATATATTGAAGCAACATCTCAAGACATCAGTCAGGAAGTTCAAGCTTGGTCGCAAATGGGTCTTCCAAATGGACAATGACCCCACGCATTCTTCCAAAGTTGTGGCAAAATGGCTTAAGGACAACAAAGTCAAGGTATTGGAGTGGCCATCACAAAGCTCTGACGTCAATCCTATAGAACATTTGTGGGCAGAACTGAAAAAGTGTGAGCGAGCAAGGAGGCCTACAAACCTGACTCAGTTACACCAGTTCTGTCAGGAGGAATGGGCCAAAATTCACCCAACTTATTGTGGGAAGCTACCTGAAACGTTTTACCCAAGTGAAACTATTTAAAAAGGCAATGCTACCAAATACTAATTGAGTGTATGTAAACTTCTGACCCACTGGGAATGTGGTGAAAGAAATAAAAGCTGAAATAAATCATTCTCCCTACTATTATTCTGACATTTCACATTCTTAAAATAAAGTGGTGATCCTAACAGACCTAAGACAGGGAATTTTTACTAGGATTAAATGTCAGGAATTGTGAAAAACTGAGTTTAAATGTGTTTGGCTAAGGTGTATGTAAACTTCCGACTTCAACTGTATATATTAAATTTACAACTGAACTCTTACCTCGTAGAACTGGTGTCTTGAGGCAAACTATTTATAGAGGCATTGGCCCGCTCTCTCTCAGAATACCTCCTCTTAGAGGCAATTCCTCTCTCCTCGCTCTCCCCAGACAGACTCATTTTAGAGGCAGTGGTCCCCTTCTCTCTCTCTCCCCAGAGAAACTTGTTTTAGATGTAAGTCACAGCTCACTCAGCTACAATATGAAATAACAGATTAACAGTCAATATTTCTGAAAATTGTTGGAAGTACCATTAACAATGACAAGACGTTCACTGTCCGTGGTCACAGAGTCCACACAACGACATCACCTGCTAAAGGAAATGACCTCGATAACAGCATTTGTCAGTTAAAATGTAACAACCAGAGGTTGGAACTTTAATTATTTTCCAATTGTTTCGTTCTTAACAGAACCATACATTTTCCCACTCTTTAGACGAGCAAAATTACATTCTGAACCGGTTCAAACCCCCCCAAAAAAGTAACTGTTTATATCGTTCCTTTTTTAAACCTCTGAAATCACTCTATTTGTATTTTTATTTAGCTCTACGTTAAATGACTTCACCAATCGGTGCAGAGAGAGCAGCTTGCTATGGAGCGGGCAAGATATTTAAATGCATTGGACTGTGTTGGGCGCGAGATGAGACTGACATTTAGAGTGAGGGGATGTTGGAGGAGGAGGCTGGGGCTTGAAGCGCTGGGCATCTTGGTTGTTATGTCACGCTATTTATAAAAAAAATTAAAAAAGCAATATATTAATATGGTTTTTGAACACTATTTATTTACAATCACAACTGGTAATCACCACCTTCCCACTTGGTTATGAACACAGCATAATGCCCGATGTCCATCAGATGTATATGAGGTTTTGTTTTGCTGGATGTTTAGCCAGGTTATGAAGGCAGCATAATGTCCACCAGATGTATATGAGGTTTTGTTTTGCTGGATGTTTAGCCAGGTTATGAACACAGCATAATGTCCACCAGATGTATATGAGGTTTTGTTTTGCTGGATGTCTAGCCAGGTTATGAACACAGCATAATGTCCACCAGATGTATATGAGGTTTTGTTTTGCTGGATGTTTAGCCAGGTTATGAACACAGCATAATGTCCACCAGATGTATATGAGGTTTTGTTTTGCTGGATGTTTAGCCAGGTTATGAACACAGCATAATGTCCACCAGATGTATATGAGGTTTTGTTTTGCTGGATGTTTAGCCAGGTTATGAACACAGCATAATGTCCACCAGATGTATATGAGGTTTTGTTTTGCTGGATGTCTAGCCAGGTTATGAAGGCAGCATAATGTCCACCAGATGTATATGAGGTTTTGTTTTGCTGGATGTTTAGCCAGGTTATGAACACAGCATAATGTCCACCAGATGTATATGAGGTTTTGTTTTGCTGGATGTTTAGCCAGGTTATATACGCAGCATAATGCCCGATGTCCACCAGATGTATATGAGGTTTTGTTTTGCCGGAGGTCTAGCCAGCATTTTCCATAGCTGACACACGTGTGCTTTGCTTTTCAACTCGCTAAAAGCTAGCTAGGTGGAGTCTGTGTGTATTCTTCCATGTGTACCACCGCACGGTAAAGCAACGCACAAGTTTAAGATATTGAATTCATGCAGTACACAGAACACACCGCAGCCTAGTGCGACATCCCCAACGTAGCGTTGTGGAAAGCAAAGAGTTTGATGCATCTGATGGACGTGAGGCGAGTACGTTTGATTGAGCCTGAGCTGGGGTGTATTCATTAGTGCACACTGTAGAAAACCATAGTAAAAACGGTCTGCAAAGGAAAACGTTCTGCAACAAAAAACTAGAGTTTCTATTAGACAAATTCAGGTAGGTCGCTCTCCGTTTTGTTCTGTTTACTGAAAAGGCCCACGGCTTGAGTTCACATGAGGTGCGATCAGATTATCTCCACCTGCACACTGGCTGGTGGGGTTTGCATTAAAGACGAATGGTGTGTGCTGACAATCATTGAACACATCGGCTCAAGTTAAATCGAGTGCACCTGAAGTGAGCAGAACGGACAACCGCCTTTCTGATCTGTTTAACCAGCAAGCTCCCAATCTAAACGTTTAACACGTCATTCAGCCCTATAATATATTATATTAAACTACCGGTACGTCATTCAGCCCTATAATATATTATATTAAACTACCGGTAGTTCATTCAACCCTATATTATATTATATTAAACTACCGGTACTTCATTCAGCCCTATAATATATAATATTAAACTACCGGTACTTCATTCAGCCCTATAATATTTTATATTAAACTACCGGTACTTCATTCAGCCCTATAATATATTATATTAAACTACCGGTAGTTCATTCAACCCTATAATATATTATATTATATTAAACTACCGGTACTTCATTCAGCCCTATATTATATTATATTAAACTACCGGTACTTTATTCAGCCCTATAATATATTATATTAAACTACCGGTACTTCATTTAGCCCTATATTTAACTACCGGTACTTCATTTAGCCCTATATTTAACTACCGGTACTTCATTCAGCCCTATAATATATTATATTAAACTACCGGTACTTCATTCAGCCCTATATTATATTATATTATATTAAACTACCGGTACTTCATTCAGCCCTATAATATATTATATTAAACTACCGGTACGTCATTCAGCCCTATAATATATTATATTAAACTACCGGTACGTCATTCAGCCCTATAATATATTATATTAAACTACCGGTACGTCATTCAGCCCTATAATATATTATATTAAACTACCGGTACTTCATTCAGCCCTATAATATATTATATTAAACTACCGGTAGTTCATTAAACCCTATAATATATTATATTATATTAAACTACCGGTACTTCATTCAGCCCTATATTATATTATATTATATTAAACTACCGGTACTTTATTCAGCCCTATAATATATTATATTAAACTACCGGTACTTCATTTAGCCCTATATTTAACTACCGGTACTTCATTTAGCCCTATATTTAACTACCGGTACTTCATTCAGCCCTATAATATATTATATTAAACTACCGGTACTTCATTCAGCCCTATATTATATTATATTATATTAAACTACCGGTACTTCATTCAGCCCTATAATATATTATATTAAACTACCGGTACTTCATTCAGCCCTATATTATATTATATTATATTAAACTACCGGTACTTCATTCAGCCCTATAATATATTATATTAAACTACCGGTACGTCATTCAGCCCTATAATATATTATATTAAACTACCGGTACGTCATTCAGCCCTATAATATATTATATTAAACTACCGGTACGTCATTCAGCCCTATAATATATTATATTAAACTACCGGTACGTCATTCAGCCCTATAATATATTATATTAAACTACCGGTACTTCATTCAGCCCTATAATATATTATATTAAACTACCGGTAGTTCATTCAACCATATATAATATTATATTAAACTACCGGTACTTCATTCAGCCCTATAATATATAATATTAAACTACCGGTACTTCATTCAGCCCTATAATATATTATATTAAACTACCGGTACTTCATTCAGCCCTATAATATATTATATTAAACTACCGGTAGTTCATTAAACCCTATAATATATTATATTATATTAAACTACCGGTACTTCATTCAGCCCTATATTATATTATATTATATTAAACTACCGGTACTTTATTCAGCCCTATAATATATTATATTAAACTACCGGTACTTCATTTAGCCCTATATTTAACTACCGGTACTTCATTTAGCCCTATATTTAACTACCGGTACTTCATTCAGCCCTATAATATATTATATTAAACTACCGGTACTTCATTCAGCCCTATATTATATTATATTATATTAAACTACCGGTACTTCATTCAGCCCTATAATATATTATATTAAACTACCGGTACTTCATTCAGCCCTATATTATATTATATTATATTAAACTACCGGTACTTCATTCAGCCCTATAATATATTATATTAAACTACCGGTACGTCATTCAGCCCTATAATATATTATATTAAACTACCGGTACGTCATTCAGCCCTATAATATATTATATTAAACTACCGGTACTTCATTCAGCCCTATAATATATTATATTAAACTACCGGTAGTTCATTCAACCCTATATTATATTATATTAAACTACCGGTACTTCATTCAGCCCTATAATATATAATATTAAACTACCGGTACTTCATTCAGCCCTATAATATATTATATTAAACTACCGGTACTTCATTCAGCCCTATAATATATTATATTAAACTACCGGTAGTTCATTCAACCCTATAATATATTATATTATATTAAACTACCGGTACTTCATTCAGCCCTATATTATATTATATTAAACTACCGGTACTTTATTCAGCCCTATAATATATTATATTAAACTACCGGTACTTCATTTAGCCCTATATTTAACTACCGGTACTTCATTTAGCCCTATATTTAACTACCGGTACTTCATTCAGCCCTATAATATATTATATTAAACTACCGGTACTTCATTCAGCCCTATATTATATTATATTAAACTACCGGTACTTCATTCAGCCCTATAATATATTATATTAAACTACCGGTACGTCATTCAGCCCTATAATATATTATATTAAACTACCGGTACGTCATTCAGCCCTATAATATATTATATTAAACTACCGGTACTTCATTCAGCCCTATAATATATTATATTAAACTACCGGTAGTTCATTCAACCCTATATTATATTATATTAAACTACCGGTACTTCATTCAGCCCTATAATATATAATATTAAACTACCGGTACTTCATTCAGCCCTATAATATATTATATTAAACTACCGGTACTTCATTCAGCCCTATAATATATTATATTAAACTACCGGTAGTTCATTCAACCCTATAATATATTATATTATATTAAACTACCGGTACTTCATTCAGCCCTATATTATATTATATTAAACTACCGGTACTTTATTCAGCCCTATAATATATTATATTAAACTACCGGTACTTCATTTAGCCCTATATTTAACTACCGGTACTTCATTTAGCCCTATATTTAACTACCGGTACTTCATTCAGCCCTATAATATATTATATTAAACTACCGGTACTTCATTCAGCCCTATATTATATTATATTAAACTACCGGTACTTCATTCAGCCCTATAATATATTATATTAAACTACCGGTACGTCATTCAGCCCTATAATATATTATATTAAACTACCGGTACGTCATTCAGCCCTATAATATATTATATTAAACTACCGGTACTTCATTCAGCCCTATAATATATTATATTAAACTACCGGTACTTCATTCAGCCCTATATTATATTATATTAAACTACAGGTACTTCATTCAGCCCTATAATATATTATATTAAACTACCGGTACGTCATTCAGCCCTATAATATATTATGTTAAACTACCGGTACTTCATTCAGCCCTATAATATATAATATTAAACTACCGGTACTTCATTCAGCCCTATAAAATTTTATATTAAACTACCGGTACTTCATTCAGCCCTATAATATATTATATTAAACTACCGGTAGTTCATTCAACCCTATAATATATTATATTATATTAAACTACCGGTACTTCATTCAGCCCTATATTATATTATATTAAACTACCGGTACTTTATTCAGCCCTATAATATATTATATTAAACTACCGGTACTTCATTTAGCCCTATATTTAACTACCGGTACTTCATTTAGCCCTATATTTAACTACCGGTACTTCATTCAGCCCTATAATATATTATATTAAACTACCGGTACTTCATTCAGCCCTATATTATATTATATTATATTAAACTACCGGTACTTCATTCAGCCCTATAATATATTATATTAAACTACCGGTACGTCATTCAGCCCTATAATATATTATATTAAACTACCGGTACGTCATTCAGCCCTATAATATATTATATTAAACTACCGGTACTTTATTCAGCCCTATAATATATTATATTAAACTACCGGTACTTTATTCAGCCCTATAATATATTATATTAAACTACCGGTACTTCATTCAGCCCTATATTATATTATATTAAACTACCGGTACTTCATTCAGCCCTATAATATATTATATTAAACTACCGGTACGTCATTCAGCCCTATAATATATTATGTTAAACTACCGGTACGTCATTCAGCCCTATAATATATTATATTAAACTACCGGTACGTCATTCAGCCCTATAATATATTATATTAAACTACCGGTACGTCATTCAGCCCTATAATATATTATATTAAACTACCGGTACGTCATTCAGCCCTATAATATATTATATTAAACTACCGGTACTTTATTCAGCCCTATAATATATTATATTAAACTACCGGTACTTTATTCAGCCCTATAATATATTATATTAAACTACCGGTACTTCATTCAGCCCTATATTATATTATATTAAACTACCGGTACTTCATTCAGCCCTATAATATATTATATTAAACTACCGGTACGTCATTCAGCCCTATAATATATTATGTTAAACTACCGGTACGTCATTCAGCCCTATATTATATTATATTAAACTACCGGTACTTCATTCAGCCCTATAATATATTATATTAAACTACCGGTACTTCATTCAGCCCTATAATATATTATATTAAACTACCGGTACTTCATTCAGCCCTATAATATATTATATTAAACTACCGGTACTTCATTCAGCCCTATAATATATTATATTAAACTACCGGTACTTCATTCAGCCCTATAATATATTATATTAAACTACCGGTACTTCATTCAGCCCTATAATATATTATATTATATTAAACTACCGGTACTTCATTCAGCCCTATAATATATTATATTATATTAAACTACCGGTACTTCATTCAGCCCTATAATATATTATATTATATTAAACTACCGGTACTTCATTCAGCCCTATAATATATTATATTATATTAAACTACCGGTACTTCCTTCAGCCCTATAATATATTATATTATATTTAACTACCGGTACTTCATTAAGCCCTATATTATATTAAACGACCGGTAGTTCATTTAGCCCTATATTATATTAAACTAGCAGTAGTTCATTTAGCCCTATATTATATTATATTATATTAAACTACCGGTAGTTCATTTAGCCCTATATTATATTAAACTACCGGTAGTTCATTTAGCCCTATATTATATTAAACTACCGGTAGTTCATTTAGCCCTATATTATATTAAACTACCGGTACTTCATTCAGCCCTATAATATATTATATTAAACTACCGGTACTTCATTCAGCCCTATATTATATTATATTAAACTACAGGTACTTCATTCAGCCCTATAATATATTATATTAAACTACCGGTACGTCATTCAGCCCTATAATATATTATGTTAAACTACCGGTACGTCATTCAGCCCTATAATATATTATATTAAACTACCGGTACGTCATTCAGCCCTATAATATATTATATTAAACTACCGGTACTTCATTCAGCCCTATATTATATTATATTAAACTACCGGTACTTCATTCAGCCCTATAATATATTATATTAAACTACCGGTACGTCATTCAGCCCTATAATATATTATGTTAAACTACCGGTACGTCATTCAGCCCTATATTATATTATATTAAACTACCGGTACTTCATTCAGCCCTATAATATATTATATTAAACTACCGGTACTTCATTCAGCCCTATAATATATTATATTAAACTACCGGTACTTCATTCAGCCCTATAATATATTATATTAAACTACCGGTACTTCATTCAGCCCTATAATATATTATATTAAACTACCGGTACTTCATTCAGCCCTATAATATATTATATTAAACTACCGGTACTTCATTCAGCCCTATAATATATTATATTATATTAAACTACCGGTACTTCATTCAGCCCTATAATATATTATATTATATTAAACTACCGGTACTTCATTCAGCCCTATAATATATTATATTATATTAAACTACCGGTACTTCATTCAGCCCTATAATATATTATATTATATTTAACTACCGGTACTTCATTAAGCCCTATATTATATTAAACTAGCAGTAGTTCATTTAGCCCTATATTATATTATATTAAACTACCGGTAGTTCATTTAGCCCTATATTATATTAAACTACCGGTAGTTCATTTAGCCCTATATTATATTAAACTACCGGTAGTTCATTTAGCCCTATATTATATTATATTAAACTACCGGTAGTTCATTTAGCCCTATATTATATTATATTATATTTAACTACCGGTAGTTCATTTAGCCCTATATTATATTATATTATATTAAACTACCGGTAGTTCATTTAGCCCTATATTATATTATATTAAACTACCGGTAGTTCATTTAGCCCTATATTATATTATATTAAACTACCGGTAGTTCATTTAGCCCTATAATATATTATATTAAACTACCGGTAGTTCATTTAGCCCTATAATATATTATATTAAACTACCAGTAGTTCATTTAGCCCTATATTATATTATATTAAACTACCAGTAGTTCATTTAGCCCTATATTATATTATATTATATTTAACTACCCGTAGTTCATTTAGCCCTATATTATATTTAACTACCGGTAGTTCATTTAGCCCTATATTATATTAAACTACCGGTAGTTCATTTAGCCCTATATTATATTAAACTACCGGTAGTTCATTTAGCCCTATATTATATTAAACTACCGGTAGTTCATTTAGCCCTATATTATATTATATTAAACTACCGGTAGTTCATTTAGCCCTATATTATATTTAACTACTGGTACTTCATTAAGCCCTATATTATATTAAACTACCGGTAGTTCATTTAGCCCTATATTATATTAAACTACCAGTAGTTCATTTAGCCCTATATTATATTAAACTACCAGTAGTTCATTTAGCCCTATATTATATTAAACTACCGGTAGTTCATTTAGCCCTATATTATATTTAACTACCAGTAGTTCATTTAGCCCTATATTATATTATATTATATTATATTATATTAAACTACCGGTAGTTCATTTAGCCCTATATTATATTAAACTACCGGTAGTTCATTTAGCCCTATATTATATTTAACTGCCGGTAGTTCATTTAGCCCTATATTATATTATATTAAACTACCGGTAGTTCATTTAGCCCTATATTATATTAAACTACCGGTAGTTCATTTAGCCCTATATTATATTAAACTACCAGTACTTCATTTAGCCCTATATTATATTATATTTAACTACTGGTAGTTCATTTAGCCCTATATTATATTAAACTACCGGTAGTTCATTTAGCCCTATATTATATTATATTAAACTACCGGTAGTTCATTTAGCCCTATATTATATTTAACTACCGGTAGTTCATTTAGCCCTATATTATATTATATTATATTAAACTACCGGTAGTTCATTTAGCCCTATATTATATTAAACTACCGGTAGTTCATTTAGCCCTATATTATATTATATTTAACTACCGGTAGTTCATTTAGCCCTATATTATATTTAACTACCGGTAGTTCATTTAGCCCTATATTATATTATATTAAACTACCGGTAGTTCATTTAGCCCTATATTATATTTAACTACCGGTAGTTCATTTAGCCCTATATTATATTATATTATATTTAACTACTGGTAGTTCATTTAGCCCTATATTATATTAAACTACCGGTAGTTCATTTAGCCCTATATTATATTATATTAAACTACCGGTAGTTCATTTAGCCCTATATTATATTTAACTACCGGTAGTTCATTTAGCCCTATATTATATTATATTATATTTAACTACCCGTAGTTCATTTAGCCCTATATTATATTATATTAAACTACCGGTAGTTCATTTAGCCCTATATTATATTTAACTGCCGGTAGTTCATTTTGCCCTATATTATATTTAACTACCGGTAGTTCATTTAGCCCTATATTATATTATATTTAACTACCGGTAGTTCATTTAGCCCTATATTATATTTAACTACCGGTAGTTCATTTAGCCCTATATTATATTAAACTACCGGTAGTTCATTTAGCCCTATATTATATTTAACTGCCGGTAGTTCATTTAGCCCTATATTATATTATATTAAACTACCGGTAGTTCATTTAGCCCTATAATATATTATATTTAACTACCGGTAGTTCATTTAGCCCTATATTATATTAAACTACCGGTAGTTCATTTAGCCCTATATTATATTATATTTAACTACCGGTAGTTCATTTAGCCCTATATTATATTAAACTACCGGTAGTTCATTTAGCCCTATATTATATTATATTAAACTACCGGTAGTTCATTTAGCCCTATATTATATTTAACTGCCGGTAGTTCATTTAGCCCTATATTATATTATATTAAACTACCGGTGTGGGAGAAAAGCAGACGTGCTGAAGGAAGGAAAGACATAAATACATTAGCTATGGGAAGAGAAGACTAACATCTGGTCCTAAGTAGAGATAACAGGATGTTAGGGACCACACAACGGCCAGGCAAGCTAAATGTATGGCCGGATGGATGAACCCAAGCTAAGTAAACAAGGCCCGGATATACTTACAGAGAATCACACGGGAAAGGATGACAGTAACACAACCAAGCATAACCATGCAATGCATGCATTATTTTTTGATACCAACATGAGGAGATTTCAGCCACCGTTATGTTAGAATTGAAAGCAGATGTGGGCGTTATCCTCAGATATGGGCGTTATCCATAGTGTTGAAAGACAATGGTGGCGGAAAACATAAGAGAAATGACTTCATTTACATAAAGGATGGACCTATGTATTGTATGTGTATAAAAGCAGAGCCGGGGCCTGAGGAAGGCAGTTGTTTCCGCGGACCGGCTCGGCTTTACTACTCTGTATTAAAGTCTATATTGAATTTACAAGTTCTTGTAAGAGTGTTATTCTTAAGACAATTTTCCACGACACCGGTAGTTCATTTAGCCCTATATTATATTATATTTAACTACCGGTAGTTCATTTTCCTTTTGTTGCACATCACTTTTACTTGGTTGACTTCATGAGAGACTTTTCTTATTTTACGGTCCATGGTCACAAACAATTAAGACAGCCCAATCTGTTGTTTGATTTAAAAAGGATCCCCATTAGCTGACTCCATAACAGCTAGTCTACCTGGTTGGATCCCCATTAGCTGACTCCTTAACAACAACTAGTCTTCCTGGGGTCAACACACACAACTGACAAAGACTTTACATTGAAAGATGGTAGTAGACATTATAAACGTTTTACCAAGTAGACGTTACAGACCGTTAAAATAGCTGACAGCTATTTATTCCTAACCCTTTAAGAGAACAGTGTACACACACACACACACACACACACACACACACTTTCGTTTCTTGTTCTGGTTTAGTAGTAGCCTAAAAGGAGAAACCGTTCCCAAAACGTTTCAGAACGACAACGAGAGTTTCTATTGGATAATTCAGGTTGGTCCTTCCTCGTATCGTTGAGTAAATTAACCCATACACCGATTGGATTCACGCCCGGTGCACCGAGACTTGAATTCATGAGAAAATGGTGTGACGACAACGATTCAACATGTGCTTTAAACAATGAGCACCGGGGCGGCGCACCAACAGCGACCCAAAACGGACCACCGCCTTTCTGATCTGCGTCACCAGAAAGCTTTTCCCAACATAAACTTTGATTTAGCCATCGTTTACATAGTTTTACGTCACTTTTACTTGACGAAACGGACTAGTTTCTTTAGCGACAGCTTTACTAAGAATTACAATGTTCGTCTTCTTCCTGGAAAGTGAAAGAACAGTTTCGACTGGATCATGCGTAATTATTATAATGTGCTGTCAATCGCCTATAATAATAATACCACATCTCAAAGACAAAAACAAAACGTTATATTGATTAGGTTAATCAATATAGGAATCAGCATAAGCCTAACACGATCATTATTGAAAGTTGAAATCAGTATTGTATAACTTTATAATTCTGCGGATGTTTTACCACCTAAATCACCTTTCTCTTGAATAGTCTAACTTCTCTAAAACACTTTTCTATGTTAAATTGTAAAAGAACGCTACAGTACAAACCTCAGAAACGTTTTTCTTTGACCGACCGTGTCCATTTCTTCCTCTATTTCCGTATAAATGTACTTCCTATTTCAACACAGTGGGCGGGTTCAACAGGTATAGGTTTATATTATATGTTTATATTTATGTCATGTAAAGTCTTCATACACTTAATGCAGGTGTTCAGCCCACAACTTCATATTCTATCTGGTAAGAATTGTTTTTCTTAAATGTTTTATTTTATGATATCATTAAGTGATGTTCTGCAGTGCTACCAGGAGAGGGCAGTGTGACAACAACAATGTTTGGCAGAAAGATGCCAAACGGTCATATCTGTGTTGTTGTGGTCAATCAATAAATCAATTACATGTATTTATAAAGCCCTTTTTACATCAACAACAGAGTGCTGTCACAAAGTGCTTATACAGAAACCCAGCCTAAAACCCCAAACAGCAAGCAATGCAGATGTAGAAGCACGGTGGATAGGAAGAAACCTAGAGAGGAACCAGGCTATGAGGGGTGGAGATTAGAAACCTAGAGAGGAACCAGGCTCTGAGGGGTGGAGATTAGAAACCTAGAGAGGAACCAGGCTCTGAGGGGTGGGCTAGTCCTCTTCTGGCTGTGCTGGGTGGAGATTAGAAACCTAGAGAGGAACCAGGCTATGAGGGGTGGGCTAGTCCTCTTCTGGCTGTGCTGGGTGGAGATTAGAAACCTAGAGAGGAACCAGGCTATGAGGGGTGGGCCAGTCCTCTTCTGGCTGTGCCTGGTGGAGATTAGAAACCTAGAGAGGAACCAGGCTCTGAGGGGTGGGCTAGTCCTCTTCTGGCTGTGCCTGGTGGAGGTTAGAAACCTAGAGAGGAACCAGGCTCTGAGGGGTGGGCTAGTCCTCTTCTGGCTGTGCCTGGTGGAGGTTAGAAACCTAGAAAGGAACCAGGCTCTGAGGGGTGGAACAGTCCTCTTCTGGCTGTGCCTGGTGGAGATTAGAAACCTAGAGAGGAACCAGGCTCTGAGAGGTGGACCAGTCCTCTTCTGGCTGTGCCGGGTGGAGATTAGAAACCTAGAGAGGAACCAGGCTCTGAGGGGTGGAGATTAGAAACCTAGAGAGGAACCAGGCTCTGAGGGGTGGAGATTAGAAACCTAGAGAGGAACCAGACTCTGAGGGGTGGAGATTAGAAACCTAGAGAGGAACCAGGCTCTGAGAGGTGGGCTAGTCCTCTTCTGGCTGTGCTGGGTGGAGATTAGAAACCTAGAGAGGAACCAGGCTCTGAGAGGTGGGCTAGTCCTCTTCTGGCTGTGCTGGGTTGCGATTAGAAACCTAGAGAGGAACCAGGCTCTGAGGGGTGGCCAGTCCTCTTCTGGCTGTGCTGGGTGGAGATTAGAAATCTAGAGAGGAACCAGGCTCTGAGGGGTGGCCAGTCCTCTTCTGGCTGTGCTGGGTGGAGATAAGAGTAAAAGGCCATTTCAGACCAGATTGTTCTTTAAGATGTTCAAACATTCATAGATGACCAGCAGGTCCCGTATGGCTCAGTTGGTAGAGCATGGTGTTTGCAACGCCAGGGTTGTGGGTTCGATTCCCACGGGGGGGCCAGTGCGGAGAAAACAAAATTATGAAATGTATGCATTCACTACTGTAAGTCACTCTGGATAAGAGTGTCTGCTAAATGACTAAAATGTAAAAGCTACACTAAACTAATCACACTTATCAATGATGGACTGACACATATTCACAGAGATAAATACATTCCATGCCTTTTCATTTTATTTATTGAAAATGTATTTGACAGGGATACTGCACATCAATCAACATTTCTGTAAATGTGCCAGATTTAGCCAGCTAGCTAGTTTTCAACTGTAGTCCCTGGGCAGGTCAGATAACAGTCTGGATGGTGGTTATAGTCTGGGTCAGATAACAGTCTGGACAGGTAGGGAGGAAGACGGTGGTGGACGAGACAACAAACACTGTGAAGACAGACAGACAGACAGACAAGACAGACAGACAGACAGACAGACAGACAGACAGACAGACAGACAGACAGACAGACAGACAGACAGACAGACAGACAGACAGACAGACAGACAGACAGACAGACAGACAGACAGACAGACAGACAGACAGACAGACAGACAGACAGTGTACTATAAAGGGAACAGTGTACTATTTGGGACGCAGTTGAAGTGTTCTACTAACTACTGTCTTCCAGAGTGATTGTGTCGAGGCACAGATCTGGGGAAGGGTACCAAAAACTGTCTGCAGCATTGAAGGTCCCCAAGAACCAAGTGGCCTTCATAATTCTAAAATGGAAGAAGTTTGGAACCACCAAGACTCTTAGAGCTGGCGTCCCGGCCAAACTGAGCCATCGGGGGAGAAGGGCCTTGGTCAAGGAGGTGACCAAGAACCCAATGGTCACTCTGACAGAGCTTCAGAGTTCCTCTGTGGAGATGGGAGAACCTTCCAGAAGGACAACTATCTCTGCAGCACTCCACCAATCAGGCCTTTATGGTAGAGTGGCCAGATTGAAGCCACTCCTCAGTAAAAGGCACATGACAGACCACTTGGAGTTTGCCAAAAAGCACCTAAAGACTCTCAGACCATGAGAAAAAAGATTCTCTGGTCTGATGAAACCAAGATTGAACTCTTTGGCCTGAATACCAAGCGTCACGTCTGGAGGAAACCAGGCACCATCCCTACGGTGAAGCATGGTGGTGGCAACATCATGCTGTGGGGATGTTTTTCAGCGGCGGGGACTGGAAGACTAGTCAGGATCGAGGGAAAGATGAATGGAGCAAAGTACAGAGAGATCCTTGATGAAAACCTGCTACAGAGTGCCCAGGACCTCAGACTGGGGTGAAGGTTCACCTTCCAACAGGACAATGACCCTAAGCACACAGCCAAAACAACACAGGAGTGGCTTCGGGACAAGTCTCTGAATGTCCTTGAGTGGCCCAGCCAGAGTCCGGACTTGAACCCGATCTAACATCTCTGGAGAGACCTGAAAATGGCTGTTCAGCGACGCTCCCCATCCAACCTGACAGAGCTTGAGAGGATCTACAAAGAAGAATGGGAGAAACTCCCCAAATACAGGTGTGCCGAGCTTGTAGCGTCATACCCAAGAAGACTTGAGGCTGTAATCACTGCCGAAGGTGCTTCAACAAAGTACTGAGTTAAAGGGTCTGAATACTATTTTTTTGTTTCTTTATAAATTTGTATAAATGTCTAAAGACCTGTTTTTGTTTTGTCATTATGGGGTCTTGTGATGTCATCATGGGGTATTGTGATGTCATTATGGGGTATTGTGATGTCATTATGGGGTATTGTGATGTCATTATGGGGTTGTGTGTAGATTGATGAGGGGGAAAAAAATATTTTATCAATTTTAGAATAACGCTGTAACGTTAAAAAAAAAAGTGGAAAAAGTCAAGGGGTCTGAATACTTTCCTAATGCACAGTAAACTCTCATGTTTACTTACTTGTTGAACGGGTGTCAGTGATGAACTCATCTGAAAGATAAACAACATGAGGTTATATCACTATAAATAGCATCTGGTACTAAAGTACAAAGTTATGATTGACATGTGCTCCTACCTCGTGATACCATTTCTTACCTTACTATCTATCCTCTCATCGTCACTGTAATTGTTTTGTCTTTAGACAACGTCGGACATGTACTGCGTTGGAGCCGTCAAGTCGGTGTCTGCTCTTGTGGTCATGCCATGAAGCCACACCCCACCCGCGTTAGAAGTTCCCGAACCAGGAAGTGTAGTCTATACAGTAGAAATCATAACTCTCTATCAGCCTAATAGAGTTGTAGAATAAAAAACACACAGGGTTTCCAACTGGTTAAAAAAAAGGGCTGCAAGGGATTTCTTCTTTACTGGTGCAGCCGATGTCCGCCATAGGAGACGCTTGGCGATTTGACCGCTCCAACGCAGTAACACCGTCGACGTTCAACCTAAACCAAAAAAATAAATAAATAATCTGCTGTTGTTTATCGTCGGTGTAAAGCAGCACTGATTGAATCTAGGGACCTTGTACTATACAAGGAACTGCGTCGCAAAGAAATAGAAACCGTAGAGAATTGGTCCCTTCTACACATTTTGAATTCTAATGGTTGAATGTCAACAGAAACAAACAGTGTGTGTGTGTGTGTGTGTGTGTGTGTGTGTGTGTGTGTGTGTGTGTGTGTGTGTGTATATATATATATAGACTATAGGTCAAAGTATCTGAGACACACACACACAGTTTTGTTTCTGTTGTCTGTACATTCAACTATAGAGCGATAGGTGTCTACAATACAGACTCAAGCTAAGCTATCGTTGCTCCTACACCAAGTGGTGATGCAGCCGGTCAGGATGCTCTCGATGGTGCAGCTGTAGAACCTGTAGGCCCAATGCAGAATCTTTTTCCGCCGCCTGAGGGTGAAGTCGCGTTGTTGTTGTTGTTGTTGACGACTATGTTGGTGTGCGTTGGACCATGATAATTCCTCAGTGATGTGGACACCGAGGAACTTGAAGTGCAATAGAGATTGCGTAATCTGTGGATCTGGTTGGGGAAGTATGTGAATTGGAGTGGGTCTAGGATTTCTGGGATAATGGTGTTGATGTGAGCCAAGACCACCCTTTCAATGCATTTAATGGCTACAGATGCGAGTGCTACAGGGCAATATTAATTGAGACAGGTTACCTTGACATTCTTGGCAGACTCCTACCTTCTTCTGGTCTTTTTGAAACATGTGGGTACTACTGCCTCGGTCAGGGAGAGGTTAAACATGTAGGTATTACAGACTGGGTCAGGGAGAGGTTAAACATGTAGGTATTACAGACTGGGTCAGGGAGGGGTTAAACATGTAGGTATTACAGACTGGGTCAGGGAGAGGTTAAACATGTAGGTATCACAGACTGGGTCAGGGAGAGGTTAACCATGTAGGTATTACAGACTGGGTCAGGGAGAGGTTAAACATGTAGGTATTATAGACTGGGTCAGGTTGATACATGTAGGTATTACAGACTGGGTCAGGATAACTTCTCTAGGGCCAGTGGGACGATTTCGTCCCACCTACGTAACAGCCAGTGGAATCCCGTGGCGCGTTATTCAAATACCTTAGAAATGCTATTACTTCAATTTCTCAAACATATGACTATTTTACACCATTTTAAAGACAAGACTCTCGTTAATCTAACCACACTGTCCGATTTCAAAAAGGCTTTACAACGAAAGCAAAACATTAGATTATGTCAGCAGAGTACCCAGCCAGAAATAATCAGACACCCATTTTTCAAGCTAGCATATAATGTCACATAAACCCAAACCACAGCTAAATGCAGCACTAACCTTTGATGATCTTCATCAGATGACAATCTTAGGACATTATGTTATACAATACATGCATGTTTTGTTCAATCAAGTTCATATTTATATCAAAAAACAGCTTTTTACATTAGCATGTGACGTTCAGAACTAGCATACCCCCCGCAAACTTCCGGTGAATTTACTAAATTACTCACGATAAACGTTCACAAAAAACATAACAATTATTTTAAGAATTATAGATACAGAACTCCTCTATGCACTCGCTATGTCCGATTTTAAAATAGCTTTTCGGTGAAAGCACATTTTGCAATATTCTAAGTAGATAGCCCGGCATCACAGGGCTAGCTATTTAGACACCCACCAAGTTTAGCCCTCACCAAAGTCAGATTTACTATAAGAAAAATGTTATTACCTTTGCTGTTCTTCGTCAGAATGCACTCCCAGGACTTCTACTTCAATAACAAATGTTGGTTTGGTTCAAAATAATCCATAGTTATATCCAAATAGCGGCGTCTTGTTCGTGTGTTCAAGACACTATCCGATGGGTAAAGAAGGGTGACGCGCCCGACGCGTTTCGTGACAAAAAAATTCTAAATATTCCATTACCGTACTTCGAAGCATGTCAACCGCTGTTTAAAATACATTTTTATGCCATTTTTCTCGTAAAAAAGCGATAATATTCTAACCGGGAATCTGTGTTTTAGTACAAAGAGAGAGAAAATAAAAACATGGGGTCGCCTCGTGCACGCGCCTCAGTGTCATTGTCCTCTGATCGACCACTTACCAAAGGCGCTAATGTTTTTCAGCCAGGGGCTGCCTCGACATCATTCAGCTTTTTTCCGGGTTCTGAGAGCCTATGGGAGCCGTAGGAAGTGTCACGTTACAGCAAAGATCCTAAGTTTTCAATAAGAAGAGTCAAGAAGCCCAAGGAATGGTCAGACAGGGCACTTCCTGTACAGAATCTTCTCAGGTTTTTGCCTGCCATATGAGTTCTGTTATACTCACAGACACCATTCAAACAGTTTTAGAAACTTTAGGGTGTTTTCTATCCGAAGCCAATAATTATATGCATATTCTAGTTTCTGGGCAGTAGTAATAACCAGTTTAAATCGGGTACGTTTTTTATCCGGCCGTGTAAATACTGCCCCCTAGCCCTAACAGGTTAAACATGTAGGTATTACAGACTGGGTCAGGGAGAGGTTAAACATGTAGGTATTACAGACTGGGTCAGGTTGATACATGTAGGTATTACAGACTGGGTCAGGTTGAAACATGTAGGTATTACAGACTGGGTCAGGGAGAGGTTAAACATGTAGGTATTACAGACTGAGTCAGGGAGAGGTTAAACATGTAGGTATTACAGACTGGGTCAGGTTGATACATGTAGGTATTACAGACTGGGTCAGGTTGAAACATGTAGGTATTACAGACTGGGTCAGGGAGAGGTTAAACATGTAGGTATTACAGACTGGGTCAGGGAGAGGTTAAACATGTAGGTATTACAGACTGGGTCAGGTTGAAACATGTAGGTATTACAGACTGGGTCAGGGAGAGGTTAAACATGTAGGTATTACAGACTGGGTCAGGTTGAAACATGTAGGTATTACAGACTGGGTCAGGGAGAGGTTAAACATGTAGGTATTACAGACTGGGTCAGGGAGAGGTTAAACATGTAGGTATTACAGACTGGGTCAGGGAGAGGTTAAACATGTAGGTATTACAGACTGGGTCAGGGAGAGGTTGAACCATGTTAGTGAAGAAACTGGTCTGCACATGCTCTAAGTACGCATCCTGGTAATCCATCTGGCCCTGCGGTTTTGTAAATGTTGTAAACCTGTTTAAAAAGGTCTTACATCAGTTACGCAGAGTGTAATCACACAATCATCCGGAACAGCTGGTGCTCTCATAAATGGTTCATTGTTGCTAGCCTCAACGTGAGCATAGAAGGCATTTAGCTCATCTGGAAGGCTGTCATTAGTGAACAGGAACACGAAGGCAATCAAATGTGTCCTGTAACAACTGTGTAGTCTATACTTTGGACCCTAGCCAGGGGCACACTCAAACATCATTTACAGATGAAGCATTTGTGTTTAGTGAGTCCTCCAGATCAGAGGCAGTAGGGATGAACAGAGATTTTCTCTGTTTAGTGAGTCCTCCAGATCAAAGGCAGTAGGGATGATGTCGTGGAAAATTGTCTTAAGAATATAATACTCTTGCAAGAACTTTGTGATTTCAATATAGACTTTACAGAGTAGCAAAGCCGAGCCAGTCCGCGGATCAACTGCCCTTCCTGAGCATAGGCTCTGCTTTTATATACATACAGTATGGGAGTACATTCCATATGTAAAAGTTACTTCCCTCAGTCCTTCTGTCACCATTATCTTTCATCCCTAGTTCTTTGCTTGTTCACGCCCAATAACACCCATCTCTGATTCCTTTCTGGCCAACCTCACATTCAATTCGCGCATATATGTACAAAATGTATTTCAGCAGATTTCGTGCGTTTTTGTGCATTTTTGTGTGGTTCAAATCGTGCGAAAAGACACGAATTTAACCAGTAGGCGACACACAAGCATTTGCAACAACCATAGACGCGATAGCCTGTATTTCACTATTTCTTTATTTTACGTTATGAATATATAGATATTTTGTATTTTTTTTTAATCCTGTCAGGTCGCGTCAATTCGAATCTGGTATCAGAACAAAATAGTCAGCACATAGTAACTTCTGATTTCTTTGTACTTTAATTAATGCAAACACTTGAATGGTAAATATGTGGTTCGTATATACGGGCTCACTGTAACACCACGCAGGGCAGACAGAGATCTGGTATGACATTACAAGTTCTTCCTTAAATACTGGACAGACTTAGTTCCCTCTCCCTGAGGGCCTGTCATAGTAGAGGCTAGAATATGGTTTAGACTTATTCCAGCCTATCGTTGGCGTGCAGGTTGGCCCCAACCTCTAGACGCACTCCAGCTTCCTGGCGGATGTCTCATCTTGTGACTGCACAATGCACAGTTCTCTAAAACCCTTACACCCCCATGCACATACATTTCACCCATATCCTGTTATTGCTGTTGTTCAGCAAAAAGCTCTTGCAAAACCCTGTTTTAAAGCATCAGTATTCTTTCCACATGACCCACCATCACATGAGCCACTTCCTCTTAACATATAGCAGTACTCAATTATCTATAGTTTATATACTTCATATTATAGCATAGCTGCTCTGTTATTTTATATAGGTTATGCTAACAAATAGTTGGTCAAACCCTAACAATCCCCCTTTTCACACCTGATAGGTGTGAATACATAAGTTCTTAAAATTTCAAGGAAATTTTGAGATTCCCCCTTTTGACACCCCCTAGGGTGTCACTCAACACAATTGTACATTTTCGATTTAATGATTAAATGATTAGTTTAAAAAACCCTCAAGTCCTTCCGGCTGCACCTCACTTGTACTAGGTTGACTACCAGTCACCCAGGAACTTCAAACCCTCACATCAGGAAAGACAAATAGTACACAGGATAAATTCAGAACATATTATTTAAAAAAAACGTATAAAAAGAGGACCTTCTTATGGCAGGGGCTACACCTAACATGTGTGGGACAGACTCTTTGTCCCAGAACTTAAAACCCTTCACATCCACCTGCCACTACATTCAACACATATAAGAACATTTTGGATAAGCTTTATTCAATCACTTCCTCAACAGCAAACCAAGGATCATTGCCCAGAGCTGGATTCAGTGTCCTCTGGGGTCACTTCCATCAAAGGCATCATTCCGGTTGCCCATCTGCTCCGTTATCAATCTCTCCAGAACCCTGGAAATGAGACCTCTCGCACACGGGACCAAACAACAACCACACAACACAAACACAATCATACAGGTGAAAGCAGCCCATAACAACACTTTTCCATTTCCCAAACATGAGCTGTGTTATCAGGAATGTACGTACAGCAATGAACCTAATCAATCTACCTACACCATCCTCTTTTCCCAGTAACATATCGAGAGTCAGTCTATTTTACCAGGTCATGAGGGAGGTGGTGGATAATTGGTCAGAGAACCTCTTTACTGCATCCCCGGTTTCATTCATGAATCTCTGTTGATTATAAAAGATGTCATTAATCCCATCCACATTTCTATTTATTGTCAACCACCAAAATAATGTAGTGTTAAAGCCTTCACATGTTTGATTCATAGCTTTGTATTCATCTGGAACTTCCCTGTGGATGCCAATAGCATCCATCTAGACAAAGCTACTCCCATCCTGGTCAAAACTCCTCCTGTGTCTACTTTAGCCTCCTATAACTGGCCTCTGATGACTAACTTGAACTGGTTGGACCAATAAACCCGGGGCGCAAGCTCCTAACCACCCTTTGTGGTAATTTCTGTCGTATGCGTCCTTTGCTGGTACTAGCCCACCCAACATCAGTTATAGGTGCTATGAGGTTAAGCATTTTCTATTCATCTTTCAAACCTAAGTCAGTCACATTAACAATTACTTTCCAGCTATTAAAATCATCCAAGTTCTCGGTGCCATTCTTGTATCTATAACACTGGTACTCATCAGGAGTTAAGGTGAACCTAGGTGGGTTGGCCGAGTACCTCAATCTGACCCACCCAGTCCCTGTACAGTTGTCTGCTTTCCTAGGAAGTTGTTTAATGTTTACCTTAAATCCTACATCTTGATCTTCTTTGACTCCTTATTCTGTAAGTCACTCATCAGTGTATTATATAGTTTATCTTTTACTTCTTCTCGATGACAACGGTATCGTTTGATTAGTACCGGAATCTGGTGGATCTGAATGTATCAGAAAGATTAGACTATGATGCAGCTCAGAGTCTCTACTCTTCCCAAAAACCGCCAACCCTCTCCTGCCCTTAGTCGTTCTGCTAGGTACCACCCCATACTCACACCTCTAGGAGCACACACAGTGATGAACGGTCGGGATAGGGAATCTTCGTTAAGGAGGTAACCCCCGGACCCTGTTGGTACTCGGTTCTTCTCCTAACTCTGTGTGTGATCAGCAGTGCTCATATGTGTACATACCTTCTTGCAGTGGGTAACGTGGACCCAAGTGACTCTCTCAGCTTTTCTAATGGCAAAGGCAGTGGTTTAACAGCACCTGGTACGGGTCTTCCCAACGGTGTTGCTTCCTGTCTTTTCTCCTCAGGGACTGGATCCACACCCAGTCTCCTGGTTGGATTGAGTGAATCACCTTCTCCTGTAATTCACCTGTTGGACACAAAATCTTGGACATACGGGTTTGGTTAACAAACAGTCTTCTCATGTGCTCTGCTAGTATATCTTTAACTTCTATGTCTACCTGTTCCGGTATCTCTAACTCTGGTATTCTATAGGCTCTACCTGATTATCTAAAATGTCATCCATCATTTAAAGAGATAGATAATAGTAAACCAACACTAGGGATAATATCTTGACCTCATTTTTTTTTTACCATAATCATGTCCACCAAGTAAGTTGGGAACGCTTCTACCCATTTGCTATGCTTATCTGTTATTGTTAAACACCCCTTCTTCCCCTCAATTCGGAATAGTTCAATAAGTCCATTTCCAAATGTTGGAATGGATATTCTACAAAAAAATAATTTGTTTAAGTAATATGTTCTTGTTTAAGTAATTATCCTAACCTGTTCTATTGCCTGCTCTACCATACTCCCCCTATTTATACATGGCTCAAGCCATGTATCAATTTTGCTGCATATCTAGACAGTGTCTTTGGTAAGGTTAGTAAATTATCCTTATGTCCGCCCTTCTCTTGTAGGATTGCCCCCTTGTCACGTCCTGGCCAGTATAAGGTCAATTGGTATTGTAGTTTGGTCAGGACGTGGCAGAGGGTATTCGTTTTATGTGGTTCGGGGTGGTGTGTTTGTTGAAGGGGCATTTGATTTAAGTATTCCGGGGTTTTTGGGCACTGTTTGGTTTTCAGGTATTCTATGTTTAGTCTAGTATGTCTGTTTCTATGTTTGGTTAATTGGGGTTGGGACTCTCAGTTGAAGGCAGGTGTTGTCTATCTGCCTTTGATTGAGAGTCCCATATATTAGGGTGTGTTTGTTATTTGTGGGAGATTGTTCTGTGTTGAGCCTTATGCTTTGCAGACTGTCAGTCGATCGTTATTTCTGTTTGTTATTTTGGTGTTCATTTTGTATTCATTAAAACGTCGAGATGAGCATTCACATACCTGCTGCGTTTTGGTCCTCTTTAACCGACGACAAGCGTGACACCCCTTTCATTTTCCACATGTCCAATTCTCCCTGGGGCATTCATCCTTAGCTACCCTGTAACAATTCTCTGTCAAGTGTCTTATCTGCTTTAAGATTTAACTACTTCCAACAAAATTATCATATATTTTCCTAGCGAATTTTACCAAAACATAACTTAAAATCAAAACTAAAATACATGCCTATGGAGCCGATAGTCTCTCCATGAATTAATATCCTAAAGTTAAGCGATCCAAACTAAATTCTCTTCCTATCTTCTATTCTTATTATGTCTTTTCTGTCTGTCCCAGTATTATTTCTGTCCTCACCTGTTTATAATTTAACTATGCTGGTCTCCACTCACTAACCGTTATCTAATTCTTCTGTGTCTCTTTTATCTTCTCTTCCTTGCTTATGCTCTCCTCCTGCTACTTCCAACCCATCAAGGTCTCAGCAGTGCAGGGGAGGACTTCTCCGTCTGCTGTCTTATTCCATAGCTACTTAAATTTACACTACCCTTGGATAAAATATTTTACTTCCAATCTATGAAACCCCATATTTTAACGTACTATTTGACTAATTTGACCCAAGATTGCTTAAAAACCCCTTCAGTTTGTCTGCAAACCGGCCCATTCTGTTTGCTAGGAATACCCTGCCATTATACACAACTGTGTTTAATGTGCACCGTCCCTGTAAAAAATAAAATTAACTCCACCTGCAATTCACTTTAATGACTTGATATTTTTCCATGCAATGTTCAATTCACCGGTGTTACTAAACAATCAATACCACGACTCAATAACCAGAATTTATCACAGAACTTTTACAATTCCATTATTCAGACCAGAATCGCTTCCAGCCACATACTCATAGGAAAAAATATTACCTCTTTTCTAACAGCGTTCTGCCTTTCCTCTATCGCAAGATTAAAACCAATGTTACAACTGTATCTCTCATTTCGGCTCCACATACCTTATGCATCTTTCTTACCATTAGTCCCAACTTTAACCCATCCAAACTTCCATCAAATTCATACTTCCTTCTCCACCTTGGACCGAAATAAATATTTATTTTATATCATTTAACTCCATGTATCGCTCATCTCCCGTTAATTCCTGCACCTCCTTTAAGGTGTTTGTTAAAATTACTATCGTAGTTATTCTGCTCCTTTTCCCACTCTAGAATTTTTAGAAGGAGTATTCGTATGAATCTTAAATTATATTTTATTCTATGTGTTGTTTTTTTTTGTTGGTCAAACCCTAACAATCTAAATGCAAATAAATACCTGCAATCTTCCGCCAGGGGTACACTAAAAAAATGCTCCACACAAGTCAATCACGGTAAAGTATTTGGCATCATGGGGAACATTAGTCAACAGTGTGTGAGGGTTTGGACCTTCCGCAGGGCAATCCTGTGCAATATCCCTTCTTCGGCTTCAGGCTTCATAGGATACTGGGCTGATCCATGGGGGTTTAGCATCCGGGTTTAACTTTGATGTTCACAGGACTTGCTGATTTTACTAGCCCAACATCTGTATCATGTTGTGACCATACCTCTGGTGGTATGATGTTTTCCATTTCTTCTCTAAGTTCACTGATCAAATCCCATTCCTTCACCCAACACTACCTGTTGGCCTGCACTGACCTCTATTTCCCTAGGAACACCAGTCATCATTGTAGTGTTTATTATCTTGATAAATGCCTTATCTTCTGAATGGGAAAAAAATCAACGGATTGTCTGTTTCATCCCATCTCTTTCTCTTAGCTTTCTTCATCATAGGTTCCTAGATCCCTTGATGTGAACTCCTGATTTACCAGCGATGTGATGTGAGGGACAGAGTCGGAGACGTTGAACCATTTTTTGCACAAATTCAGATCCGTCTCCGTCCATCACATCCATGGCCGCTCCCTGTTTCTCCAATGATGACATACTGAGACATCATTGGTGCTTTCCTAGCATTTGCCCCCATAGTCCATAGCTGCTCTAACACGGGATCCTGATGAGGGTCATATTGCATTGTGCAGTGATATTCAGATTTTGCTCCCCTCGCTGCTTTAAGTATTTGGGCTCGAATGAATCTGCCCCATCTGCTTACAGTTCTGTCTATATCTGCCTCAATGCCTCCCGACCAATATACGTTAGCTGTTTCTCCTGTAGCTATCACTGGTAATTGTAGTCCTATTCTTTCTATTAATACCCCCTCGGGAGAACATTTAATTTGCATTCCCATTTTGCATAGAGCATCCCTTCCTAGCAGATTAACGGGTCTTTGATCCGATACTAATATTGGAATTGTGGCTGATTTATCATCAGCAGTCAGACGAATTGGAGCAGTCATTGGAATTAGCTGCGTATTTCCCGAGAATCCTATTGTTTTGGCATATTTACCGGACATGGGGAGATGAGAGGCGTAATTTGAACTTACACATGTGTAAGTGGCTCCAGTATTTATCATCATGGGTGTGCCTCTGTTCTCTATTTGAACCTGCAGCATAGGTTCTTGGTCAGCTCTTGTGGTTATCACTGGGAACTGACCCTCCCCTGTAGGATTCTCTGGGCATCCCTAGTATGTTTGGTTAGGCCCTGACCATGGGTTCACAGGGCCCGAAGGTTGGCTTTGGTTGCCGGGCCATCCACCATTCCCGTTTGTATGCGGCTGCCAGCCACCTGGATTGTTGTTTGTTGGTGGCCGCCTGTTGTTTGTGTTTCCTCCAGTCAGATCCTGCCAGGGGTTTGTAGGGCATTCTCGTCTGGAGTGTCCTGATTGGTGGCAACCCCAACAGACACCAGGTGGCCCCCTAGGGTTCCTGGGTCCCTTTCTCTGATCTGCCTGTGTATTTTTCTGTTGTTTATTTCCACCATTCCAATTAGGGGGCTGTGTGTATACATTTACTACTAGCAGTACGGTAGGCATTTGGGCCCGCCTGGGGGTTGACGGTTGCGGGCCTCCTGGGGAAACGGCAGACATTGTTCCTACCTCGGGCACAGGGGTGGTTACTGAGGCATGGACTTTCTTCTTTCCTTTGTTGGTTAATTCATCCAGCTGCAACTGGGCCAGCTTTCTCTGAATGTCTTTTCCTTGTTCAATCTGTCTCTGTTCGTCCTTCCTGTGTTTTTCCACGGCATGAATCACATAGTCACAGAACTCTTTGTAAGGTTTTGAAGTAAGCCCCACCACATCCTCCAGTCTGTTCCTTACCGGCTCGGGCATGGCTTCCATCACAGAAGTTCGGAACATTGCTGTCATTAGTTCATTTCCTTCTGGATCTTGTTCTGTTTCCATTCTCCATCTTTCCAAATGTCCATGTAAGTACGTGGCCGGGTTTTCTGTAGCTCCAATAGCTTCACCTCTCAGAGCTTTGAGGTCAAACTTCGTTGGGTATGCTGCCCTTAATGCACGCCAGACGGCAGGTCTATACCTGTCGAACATCAGTCCATCCTTCGTCACCTCCCAATCTGTGCCGTTGATCGCACCATCCTGCATGATTTCTCTCAGTTTCTGCACGCTCGTCACCCTCCCTAGTAATGCCTTTATGTCACCCACCACCACCAATTTCCCCATCGTGTATTCTTCAAAGGTTCTGATCCACTTCCCTGCTCCCTCATGGAGATCTGGCAAGCGGAAAACCAACCCCTCCATGTCCTGTGCAGCCCATGGTATATAGTGTCCTTGCTCTCCTTTTATCAGGATCTGCCACTGTTTTTCATAATAACCAGATTCTTTCCTAGACCCATTCCTACGAGCCCTGCAATATTTCCCTGCAGGCTCATTTCTCAGGCTCTCATTCATACTACGGGCCAAGGCCTCATCCTGTCTTTCTTGCCTTCTTATGTTTTCTTCGTGTGTTGATTTTGACCGTCCCAGTTTCTCTTCTATTCTTTGTGCCACTATTTGTCCTTCTCTCTCTATTTGTACCCTACAGGATGGATCATTCTCTTCCTCTTCCTCTTCCTCTTCCGCCTCGCTCGGACTATTACCTGATGCCCATTCTGCTAGTGTGTTTTGGCTTTTCCTGGAGTTGCCCTCCGTTTGGTCTTTTGTTATTTTTGTTTGCAGCTCTGACGTCTCCCTTTCTCCTATTTCCGTTTCCATTGCTGTTAGGGCTTTCCTCAGGCCACTATAGCAATCGAAACCTTCTTCTTTTGTTCCTATATGCTTCATAGTTATTTTCTTGCCTTGTTCTGTTGAATGTGAAGGTGCACACGTTGCTCTAGGTGTGGTGATCCCTTCCTTTTCTTCCGTCACTTCCACTTCCCCTTTTATTTCCACGTGTCCAGTTATCATGGGAAACTGTCCATCGGAATACGGCGGGGGGCTGGTCCCCCACTCCGTTTTCTCTTTGCTTGTGTTATCGTTCTTCTTTAGTACTTCTCTTGCTGTCTTCATGCTTTGTAACAAACCCACTCTTTCTTCCTTAAACATTTTTAGTATTTCGTTTTCTCTTTCTCGTTTATTTTTCCTTTTTTGTTTCTTGTCCTTGGGTTTATAGTTCTTTATCAGCGTTTCCATTTCCTCACACACAGTGACATCCAACGTTCCCACTGCGGGCCATTTGGTGTTTAATTTTCTGGTGCGTTTTTCCCATTTTATAGACGTTTTTATTATTTCTTTTTTACTTAGGGGGTATCTAGTCCCCAAAATCTCTACCGGTGTCCTATTCATTTTAATGATGGTCTATAGTTTAGCCTTAACTTGTTAAATCCTCCTTGATATTTTTTTTCCTTTTGTTTTTAATTCTTTGTAATGTCTATCCTTCTCATTTATATTTATTCACTCACTTTATCCTATCCTTATTATTACTTATTGTTTTGCTCCTGTTTCACTCTATTTATTCTCAGTCCTAGGTCCTACTTTACCAGATTTCTCCAGACCCCTCTCTCTCTCTCTCTCTCTCTCTCTCTCTCTCTCTCTCTCTCTCTCTGTCTCTCTCTGTCTCTCTCTCTGTCTCTCTCTCTGTCTCTCTGTTCCCTCTACTCTCTCTCTCTCTGTTCCCTCTACACTCTCTCTCTCTCTCTGTTCCCTCTACTCTCTCTCTCTCTCTGTTCCCTCTACTCTCTCTCTCTCTCTGTTCCCTCTACTCTCTCTCTCTCTCTGTTCCCTCTACTCTCTCTCTCTGTTCCCTCTACTCTCTCTCTCTGTCTCTCTCTCTCTCTCTCTGTCTCTCTCTCTCTCTCTCTCTCTCTCTCTCTCTCCTATTGTAATCTGACTCTTCTCGTCCTTTCCCAGGCTGCAGCTCCATTAGGGTCCTGCAGCTTCAAAGTGTTTAGTTGGCCACTGCTTCCCCCATACTGTCCTTTATGGTGCAGTAATATCTCTAGTAGGTTCTATAGACCTATACCATGATGCTGTTCTCTATGTATTTGTTGATACTATTTATTCTAAATAGCCTGAGTTAATTGTTTTTACCATATAGTATATATCTTATGCCTTATCTGTAGGTTTTAATCGCTCTACTTCACACACCAGTATATACTATATGTGGCTTATTTAATACTTTATTCAACAAGTTCTATGCATTCCAGAATTGTTATTTAACACCTGTATTATGTAAATGTTCTACCTTTTCATAGTTTCCTTTTAATCAATATCCTTTCATTTATTTTTTTCTTCCCAGCATGCTCTATACGCAATCCTTTTCCTATTACACTCGATCTATTGTCACAGAAAGGCTTGCGCATTCCTCTTCCATTCCACCGACCGACACACACACACACAATCTTTATTTCTCCCTGCCCTGTTTCACTCCCACTCCAGAGAAACTTTCACTCATTCAAGGCCTTTATTTTTCACTCATTCAGACCCCGACCCCGTTAGCTAGACGGAGCGTTTTATCTGTAGGTGGTGAACCTAATCGGGTCGACGTTTTCCTGCTCTCTAACTATTCACCCAGACCGACCCCCATCTTGGGGCGATATTGTGAATTTACTTATTTATTTGTTTTGCCCGATCAGCGCAGGCGCAAGCCCCCTCCGCTAAACACCCGACACCAGCAAAGTTCACAGTTTACCACACTTTTTTTAGCCCTCACAGATGTACATATTTAATTACATTTAACAACCCCCCAAAATTCATGGATGCATGCAGTTCTATTGAATTCAAAAGCTCTTAGTATTTCTGTGTTTTTAGGAGTTTTTAAAGAGAGACCTACGTGACGTCCCCTCCGCTGAGACAGAATCCCTGAAGCAATCTACACAAACATTTCAAACTATCGTAAGAACAAGCTTACCTGTTTATAGTTGGGTGGCCACCCGTTTGTGAGATTGTCCAGAGAAACCGTCACCAGCCAAGAACGACACTGTCCGAGGTCTCTTCGATCTCCTGGCAAGCTCGCCAAATATGTAGTGGGAAATTGTCTTAAGAATATAATACTCTTGCAAGAACTTTGTGAATTCAATATAGACTTTAATACAGAGTTGCAAAGCCGAGCCGGTCGATGGATCAACTGCCTTTCCTGAGCATCGGCTCTGCTGTTATACACATAGAGTATGGGAGTACATTCCATATGTAAAAGTTACTTCCCCCACGCTCAATAACGCTTGTTCACGCCCAATAACGCCCATCTCTGATTCCTTTTTAGGTTATAATGGTGGCAGGACCTCTTCATGTTACACACAAAGAAATGCATTGTATGTTCAGGTTTCAGCCCCTTCCTATGTCGTTCTGACATTGGAATGTTAGCTGTTGTAAATGTACTCATGGCCTTGGCTGTTCCTGCTTGTTCGCTCTGCTTAATGTACGCTTTGGCATGTTACCCTTTCCAGAATAACAATTGTCGTGGAAAATTGTCTTAAGAACATAATACTCTTGCAAGAACTTTGTGAATTCAATATAGACTTTAATACAGAGTAGCCAAAGCCGAGCCCTTCCATGGAAGGACCCTATTACACACGCAACAGGGCCGAGCCCTTCCATTGAAAAATACTAAATTCTCATATTACAGTCCTCTCTTTATAGGATTCTGTCTTTGCTTAACGTATAGAGTCCCTTCCTCTCTATATGAAAATAACTTCCCTAGACCGTTCTTCACCATTATCTTCTAGTCCGAGAATAACGCTCATATCTGCTTCTGATTCGATTATAATGATAGCAGGGCTTGGTCCTATATGTTCCAATTCCTTATAGAGCCATTCTGTCTCAGCTCTTCAAAGTGGTAACAGCCTAAATGCTGCTAATGTAACAGTGTTTTGGGTGTCAGGGAAAATGTAAGGAGTAAAAAGTACATTATTTTCTTTAGGAATATAGTGAAGTAAAAGTTGTCAAATATAAATAGTAAAGTAGATACCCCAAAAAAACTATTTTAGTACTTTCAAGTATTTTTACACCACTGGGCATAACCTACAGACAACAAACACAATTGCGTTATATAGATGGAAATTTGAACACACAGAGATACCGTGACGAGATCCTGAGGTCCATTGTCGTGCCATTCATCCACCGCCATCACCTCGTGTTTCAGTATAATAATGCACGGCCCCATGTCGCAAGGATCTGTACACAATTCCTGGAAGATGAAAACGTCCCAGTTCTTCCATGGCCTGCAAACTCACCAGACATGTCGCCCATTGAGCATGTTTGGGGTGCTCTGGATCGACATGTACGACAGTGTGTTCCATTTAATACAGATTAGGGTCTAATGAATTTATTTCAATTGACCGATTTCCTCATATGAACTGTGCGTCTGGTAGCCTAGTGGTTAGTGTGTGTTGGGTCAGTAACCGAAAGGTTGCTGGATCGAATCCCGAGCTGACAAGTACCCTGCACAAGGCAGTTAGCCCACTGTTCCCCGTTAGGCCGTCATTGTAAATAAGAATTTGTTCTTAACTGACTTGCCTAGTTAAATAAAAGTTATAAAAACTCTGTAAATTGTTGAATCGTTTCTATTTTTGTTCAGTGTAGATGTACGTCACCCAGTTCAACACTTAGAGGTTTATACTACAGGCCTCCATTCAGGTTTATACTACAGGCCTCCATTCAGGTTTATACTACAGGCCTCCAATCAGGTTTATACTACAGGCCTCCATTCAGGTTTATACTACAGGCCTCCATTCATGTTTATACTACAGGCCTCCAATCATGTTTATACTACAGGCCTCCAATCAGGTTTATACTACAGGCCTCCATTCATGTTTATACTACAGACCTCCATTCAGGTTTATACTACAGGCCTCCATTCAGGTTTATACTACAGGCCTCCATTCAGGTTTATACTACAGGCCTCCATTCAGGTTTATACTACAGGCCTCCAATCATGTTTATACTACAGGCCTCCAATCAGGTTTATACTACAGGCCTCCATTCAGGTTTATACTACAGGCCTCCATTCAGGTTTATACTACAGGCCTCCATTCAGGTTTATACTACAGGCCTCCATTCAGGTTTATACTACAGGCCTCCATTCAGGTTTATACTACAGGCCTCCATTCAGGTTTATACTACAGGCCTCCATTCATGTTTATACTACAGACCTCCATTCAGGTTTATACTACAGGCCTCCATTCAGGTTTATACTACAGGCCTCCAATCATGTTTATACTACAGGCCTCCATTCATGTTTATACTACAGGCCTCCATTCAGGTTTATACTACAGGCCTCCATTCATGTTTATACTACAGGCCTCCATTCAGGTTTATACTACAGGCCTCCATTCATGTTTATACTACAGGCCTCCATTCAGGTTTATACTACAGGCCTCCATTCAGGTTTATACTACAGGCCTCCAATCAGGTTTATACTACAGGCCTCCAATCAGGTTTATACTACAGGCCTCCAATCAGGTTTATACTACAGGCCTCCATTCAGGTTTATACTACAGGCCTCCATTCAGGTTTATACTACAGGCCTCCATTCAGGTTTATACTACAGGCCTCCATTCAGGTTTATACTACAGACCTCCATTCATGTTTATACTACAGACCTCCATTCAGGTTTATACTACAGGCCTCCATTCATGTTTATACTACAGGCCTCCATTCAGGTTTATACTACAGGCCTCCATTCAGGTTTATACTACAGACCTCCATTCAGGTTTATACTACAGGCCTCCATTCAGGTTTATACTACAGGCCTCCATTCATGTTTATACTACAGGTCTCCATTCAGGTTTATACTACAGGCCTCCATTCAGGTTTATACTACAGGCCTCCATTCAGGTTTATACTACAGGCCTCCATTCAGGTTTATACTACAGGCCTCCATTCAGGTTTATACTACAGGCCTCCATTCAGGTTTATACTACAGGCCTCCATTCAAATTTATACTACAGGCCTCCATTCATGTTTATACTACAGGCCTCCATTCATGTTTATACTACAGGCCTCCATTCATGTTTATACTACAGGCCTCCATTCAAATTTATACTACAGGCCTCCATTCAAGTTTATACTACAGGCCTCCATTCGGGTTTATACTACAGACCTCCATTCATGTTTATACTACAGGCCTCCATTCATGTTTATACTACAGGCCTCCATTCAAATTTATACTACAGGCCTCCATTCAAATTTATACTACAGGCCTCCATTCAGGTTTATACTACAGGCCTCCAATCAGGTTTATACTACAGGCCTCCATTCATGTTTATACTACAGGCCTCCATTCAGGTTTATACTACAGGCCTCCATTCAAATTTATACTACAGGCCTCCATTCAAGGTTTATACTACAGGCCTCCAATCAGGTTTATACTACAGGCCTCCATTCAGGTTTATACTACAGGCCTCCATTCATGTTTATACTACAGGCCTCCAATCAGGTTTATACTACAGACCTCAATTCAGGTTTATACTACAGGCCTCCATTCATGTTTATACTACAGGCCTCCAATCAGGTTTATACTACAGACCTCAATTCAGGTTTATACTACAGGCCTCCAATCAGGTTTATACTACAGGCCTCCAATCAGGTTTATACTACAGGCCTCCATTCATGTTTATACTACAGGCCTCCAATCAGGTTTATACTACAGACCTCAATTCAGGTTTATACTACAGGCCTCCATTCACATTCATCCCATTCATTCAAGTAACTAAAAGTTTAGATTCTATTTAGCAAAACCATGATTAAAAAAAAAAAAAGATATTCTTGATTTGATGGATGTTCTGCAGTGATACCAGCAGAGGGCAGTGTGACAACAACAATCAGGTTTGGGAGAAGGACGCTAGACGGTCATATCTGTATCTGTGGTAATAACATGGTAGAATGTAGCCAACAATGATTTAGCAAATACAAAAAAAACCTGAATAATTATACATTTATAGCACAATGTACATTAAGGAAAATAAACAGTGGGGGGGGAAATGTATTTGATCCCCTGCTTATGTTGTACGTTCGCCCACTGACAAAGAAATGATGGGAGACAGAAATCTTTCTGATTGAGATGGGGGTCAAATACTTATTTCCTCATTAAAATGCAAATCATTTTATAACGTTTCTGACATGCGTTTTTCAGGATTTTTTGTTGTTGTTATTCTGTCTCTCACTGTTCAAATAAACCTACCATTAAAATGATAGACTGATCATTTCTTTGTCAGTGGGCAAACATACAAAATCAGCAGGGGATCAAATACTTTTTTTTCCCCCCACTGTAAGTTTAAGGAAAGAGACTGCATTTTAATACAAATGGTTTATTATTATACATTATTGATCCATCCCTGGGTAGGAGAGAGAGAGAGACGGGGAGAGAGGGAGACCGGGAGAGAGAGAGAGAGACGGGGACGGGGGGGAGAGAGAGGGAGACTGGGGGAGGGGGAGAGAGAGAGAGACCGGGGGAGGGAGAGAGAGAGAGACGGGGACGGGGGGGAGAGAGGGGGAGGGAGAGGGAGACCGGGGGAGAGAGAGAGAGGGAGACCGGGGGGGAGAGAGAGAGACGGGGAGAGAGGGAGACCGGGGGAGGGAGAGAGAGGGAGACAGGGGGAGAGAGAGAGGGAGACCGGGGGAGGGAAAACAGAGGAAGGTGAAAGGCATATTCTATCCAGATGGAGGGAGGACAAATGGAGGATTGGGTGGAAGGCATTCAGGCATCCTGTCAAATCAGTTGAGGAGAGGGTGGAAGGCTTTGGGGTGTCCTCAGGTGAATTGAGAGAGGAGAGGAGACAGACAGGTGAGAAAGGAGAGGAGACAGACAGGTGAGAGAGAGGAGAGGAGACAGACAGGTGAGAAAGGAGAGGAGACAGACAGGTGAGAGAGAGGAGAGGAGACAGACAGGTGAGAGAGAGGAGAGGAGAGGAGACAGACAGGTGAGAGAGGAGAGGAGACAGACAGGTGAGAGAGAGGAGACAGACAGGTGAGAGAGGAGAGGAGAGGAGACAGACAGGTGTTTATTTGTGGGTGTTGACCAGCTCCTCCAGTTTGACCTGATTGGACCCAGAGAACTCCTCCACCTGGAACACAACAACCAATCAAATCAGTTAATCAACAAATCAACCAATCAACAAATAAATGAATCAATCACCTAACCAATCAATGAATCAAATCAGTTATTCAACAAATAAATGAATCAATCACCTAACCAATCAATGAATCAAATCAATCAACCAACCAACAAATAAATGAATCAATCACCTAACCAATCAATGAATCAAATCAATCAACCAATCAACAAATAAATGAATCAATCACCTAACCAATCAATGAATCAAATCAATCAACCAATCAACAAATAAATGAATCAATCACCTAACCAATCAATGAATCAAATCAGTTATTCAACAAATAAATGAATCAATCACCTAACCAATCAATGAATCAAATCAGTTATTCAACAAATAAATGAATCAATCACCTAACCAATCAATGAATCAAATCAGTTTCAACAAATAAATCAACCAATTGTATGTATAAGTAGAGACAGCGATGCACGAAGTAAACAAACAATACGGGAATATGGGGTCGATTTCCACAACAAACTAAGAGATTTGAAGAGCGAGTAAACGTCTCTGCTGTTTCCTGTCCCGTAGCTTAACCCGCGCTCAACCTCTAAATCTCAGAGTCTCAGTTTAAATAGAGCTTTTTACAGCAGAATGTGTCACAAAGTGGTTTAAGATTAGGAACTGTCTCTTTAAGACTACCAACAGACTCCCACCTTCTAGTTAATATTAGGAACTGTCTCTTTAAGACTACAAGCAGACTCCTACCTTCTTCTGGTTAATATTAGGAACTGTCTCTTTAAGACTACAAGCAGACTCCTACCTTCTGGTTAATATTAGGAACTGTCTCTTTAAGACTACAAGCAGACTCCTACCTTCTTCTGGTTAATATTAGGAACTGTCTCTTTAAGACTACAAGCAGACTCCTACCTTCTTCTGGTTAAAATTAGGAACTGTCTCTTTAAGACTACAAGCAGACTCCTACCTTCTTCTGGTTAAAATTAGGAACTGTCTCTTTAAGACTACAAGCAGACTCCTACCTTCTTCTGGTTAAAATTAGGAACTGTCTCTTTAAGACTACAAGCAGACTCCTACCTTCTTCTGGTTAATATTAGGAACTGTCTCTTTAAGACTACAAGCAGACTCCTACCTTCTTCTGGTTAAAATTAGGAACTGTCTCTTTAAGACTACAAGCAGACTCCTACCTTCTTCTGGTTAAAATTAGGAACTTTCTCTTTAAGACTACAAGCAGACTCCTACCTTCTTCTGGTTAATATTAGGAACTGTCTCTTTAAGACTACAAGCAGACTCCTACCTTCTTCTGGTTAAAATTAGGAACTGTCTCTTTAAGACTACCAGCAGACCCCTACCTTCTTCTGGTTAAAATTAGGAACGGTCTCTTTAAGACTACAAGCAGACTCCTACCTTCTTCTGGTTAAAATTAGGAACTGTCTCTTTAAGACTACAAACAGACTCATACCTTCTGGTTAAAATTAGGAACTGTCTCTTTAAGACTACAAACAGACTCATACCTTCTGGTTAAAATTAGGAACTGTCTCTTTAAGACTACAAACAGACTCCTACCTTCTGGTTAATATTAGGAACTGTCTCTTTAAGACTACAAGCAGACCCCTACCTTCTTCTGGTTAAAATTAGGAACTGTCTCTTTAAGACTACAAACAGACTCATACCTTCTGGTTAAAATTAGGAACTGTCTCTTTAAGACTACAAACAGACTCCTACCTTCTGGTTAATATTAGGAACTGTCTCTTTAAGACTACAAGCAGACCCCTACCTTCTTCTGGTTAAAATTAGGAACTGTCTCTTTAAGACTACAAGCAGACTCCTACCTTCTGGTTAAAATTAGGAACTGTCTCTTTAAGACTACCAGCAGACTCCTACCTACTTCTGGTTAAAATTAGGAACTGTCTCTTTAAGACTACAAGCAGACTCCTACCTACTTCTGGTTACAATTAGGAACTGTCTCTTTAAGACTACAAACAGACTCCTACCTTCTTCTGGTTAAAATTAGGAACTGTCTCTTTAAGACTACACGCAGATTCCTACCTTCTTCTGGTTAAAATTAGGAACTGTCTCTTTAAGACTACAAGCAGACTCCTACCTTGTGGTTAATATTAGGAACTGTCTCTTTAAGACTACAAGCAGACTCCTACCTTCTGGTTAAAATTAGGAACTGTCTCTTTAAGACTACCAGCAGACTCGTACCTTCTTCTGGTTAAAATTAGGAACTGTCTCTTTAAGACTACCAGCAGACCCCTAACTTCTGGTTAAAATTAGGAACTGTCTCTTTAAGACTACCAGCAGACTCCTACCTTCTGGTTAAAATGAGGAACTGTCTCTTTAAGACTACCAGCAGACTCCTACCTTCTGGTTAAAATGAGGAACTGTCTCTTTAAGACTACCAGCA